>NC_139766.1:27892182-28331187 GCF_965231275.1 Zosterops lateralis | reverse complement strand
CAGCAACTTATCTCATATCTTGTTCCCAAAAACTTACCTGGTATCTTGTTCAAAAAACTGTTAATTCCACTTTCTTTGTGAGTTTATTCCACACTTGAGTGACTACCATTGTCAAGAAGTCAAAATGAACACAAACTGGACATAAGAAAACCTTTTCTTGAGTCTCAAAATAGTTCCTTTGTTTTCCTTCAATATTCGTGCATCTCTGACTTGCTGATTATCTCCCAGAGGCAGAAGTTCCAAATTTACTTCTGAGAAGACTTTTCCTGACCCACCAAAAGCAGAAGATACAGGAAACTGTATAAGGAATGGCCAGGTAGTTGTCACCAGGTTTTCCAGGCTGGAAAATGAGAAGAAATTTTGAGAAAATTGAGTTGTTTCTCTGAAGAGACTTTTCTCAGTCTCATCCATGAAAATGATACTCTAAATAGTTTTACATATGACTTTTGCAGTTAATGTTACAGAGGAGTACTTTGACATTTTTATGATCTGTTTTAATTAAATGAAGCAAAATCTGCTCTTCTGAGTGATTCATTTATCCTATCAACCTTTCTATTTTTGTAAGATTAAATCAGGAAGTTCACATTAAGCTTCCTTTCCTGGAATTCCAGTTGAACATTATTACCCTTTGTTTAGACTGCATCACTTATTCAACTGATAAGAGTAGACTATTCCACTGGAGAGAAAGAGATTCAGCAATTTAGATCCCTTAAAGTGCATTCTGTATTTTCCAGTAAGTGATTATACTATGTGTTTCAGGAAGCTACTGAAAATTATAGCATTTTTTAAATCTTCAAACATGAAGCTGTACACTAATACAATGATGTGACTCAGCAAATCACACATAATTTTTTTTGTCCTTGACATTGGAAGAGATGTTATAGCTTTGCATCATTTAGTTCTCATTGCAATCCCACAGCTTAATTGTGATCTCCAGGACAATACAAAAGAACACTGGTGAAATACTAAATACTGATTCTAAGAGGATAAAAATTTATACTAAGACACACATTTTAAATTCTGAAGTAATTTGTCATATTTTAAACTTTGAAGTTGTCGTTTGAAATCTTAAGGTGCATTCCTAAAGGAGGCATTTTAAAATGCAAGAGATTCAACTTGAAGCAGGAAACCTAAGCAAGACTTGTGGTTCAGGTTGTTACAATGAACTTTAAAATCCATGATCAGTGATGTAAAAATATATACACACTTTAATTCTGGACTGTTTTCTGAAATTATGCTGACTACATTCTTTGACTACATTCTTCGTTTTACTCTGTGGTATCCTGAATTATGGTGTATGTGTAAAAACTGCCTACATTTACAGTGCATTTAAGTACTCTGATTTGTTTTACTTTTTTGTGGAGATGGTTTTTGGTTCAGTGGTTTTGGAGCTCATTGGTTTTGTTTGTTTGTTTGCATTGTTTTGGGTTTGGATTGTTGGGGTTTTTTTGCCTAGGACATAGTCTAGCTTTGCAAACAAAGAAAAACACATTTGTTCTTAAACTAACACCTGAATTTCTTGTTATGTTTGCACCACAAGCAGGTGACACTCCAGTTATGCTTCTAACTTAGTCAAGCTGAATCCCAAATTCTTATTTCCCAGTATTTACTTCGGCGCCTAGATCCAATTTATCTTTCAGCATAAATTAAAGGCTGCTTCTTTCCATAGCCTGAGATATTTATGAATACTCATAAATAAGAGTACTAATCAATAGCCTTATGCAGAGTGCAGATTTTCCAAAACAAGAGGCAAGCACAGTGTAATAAGCATTCCTGAATAGTTAGAAATTATATATAAAAAACTATATATGTATTTATACAATAGACACAGACAGACAGAAAATAGATCTTTATACCTTTCAATGAATTTTATATTCTAACATTTATAAAATATGAAGTAAAATTAAATCTGCAGAAAAAAATTACTTTTCATATTCCCCTATCTATCACTGTCCAGTTCCCTTGTATATTAGGCAAAATCTCCATAAATTAAAGCAAATAATAAAAACCTAATAAATTTGATGGTTTGCTGAGGTCATATTCATATTAACTAAGAGGGGGTTAAACCTGAAAGGGTTCATAAAATAACTTAGTGTCTAACCCTAATAATTGCAAACAAAGATCAAAAGAAAAGCTTATCAAAAGTGGAGACAGTTTATTTCCATCCTGGAACAAAGGACAAAAGACACAGTGTCTTGTCCTTCCTTTGAGGTTTCTCTGTCAGCTCCTTTCCACTCCCTTTCCTGATAGATTGAAATATCTTGATGGCTGTTCTGTTGACTAAAACACTATAATCAATTCTGGGGAACATGTCAGCTACTTATTTTTATAACAGGAACAATGGAAATAGCATCACATTGTTAATAGAGGTAAAAGTGATTAAAAATACCCTTTTGAGTTTTTCTTTCTAGTTCCTATCATCACAATGCACTGGAATTGATCCAGAACAAACTATGAGTGTAGATACACACATTTTTACAGGAATCGGAGAACTTCAATTCATCTTTAGTCTATGAAGGAATGCTTGTTTTTTAAAGCTGCTGCTGTATGAACCAAGAATATCTATTTTGCCTTTTATGTATATATTAATTTTTTCAGATCATTATTTCAAATCTAAAGCAAATAAGAGGCATTTGTCTCTAAATTAGTCTTAGAGAGCATATTTATTTCTTTACAGTGTATGCATACACAGTTGTAGTGGGTTGACTGCTGGCCCTTTTTCCTCCTCACTAAAAATTCAATTAAGGCAAACTGAGGACAACAGTTTACGTCAAACTGCTAAAAAGAAAACTGACTAAGGGCCTTTATTTGCCAACACTGCAAATTGCAGAGTCACATTTTGTGACATCACATAGAGTTTGCATACTACCATGTACTCAAAATGATACTTAGTAATAAAGTACAGAATGAAAAGGGCATCACACTCATCGATAGCATCTTTAAAAGATATATTAAAATTGTGCATAAACTTCATAATATTCACCTGGCTTAAAAAAGCATAAATTTCTCCAAAATTTTAAATAGGCGCAGAAAATGTTGTTCCCTGTCTGACAGAGAAATGCTATTGAGCACACCAATGCAAATATTCCTACTGTGTTTTTATTTCCTTATTAAAAAAATAAATCCCTGTGTTGAAATTGAGGATATCATATCCTGAATAAGCTTCTTGGTATAAATATGGCTAAGAAAAAGATCATTCAAATAGGTGAAACCTATTTCAGAGTTACAGAGATCAGATAAGCAGTGCTTGATGCAGTCTGTTGAGACAAACCACTCATTCAGTGCCAAGTATTATTAAAAATTCATTTTCTTAGCTGACACATGGACTTTTCATGCAGAGAGACCATTATGAAAAGCCTTGCTGTTCTGATAATCTGTACTTCGATTTCTGGCATTATCAGTCAGATCAGAAATAATGGGTACAAGTGGCCAGAGGATAAAACATCATTTTTTCATTCTTGAGCAGATATGCTTAATGGAATGACTTTAAGAGTTTCAGATGAAGTGTGGCTGAGAACATAGAAATGGTGTGTTAAAGATCCTGGAAATCCATCACTAAAAAACTAAGCATACATGAATTTGTATGAATGAGGTTTAAATTCCTTTCCATTGTGAAATAAACAAAGTCCTTTCTAATCAAGGAAGGAGATCTGGTAAGCTGACAAATACTATTTCATGTCAAACAGAACAACCCATCACAATTATCTGGGCTCTCCATAATGCTCTGCAATACATAATAGAGTAGCTATAAAGTGTTAGGTAGCTCTCATATTGGTTTAGATTATACTCAGTGTATTCTGATAATGTTTGTACTAACAAAACTAATTGCTATATAAAGCAGAAATTCATCAGGATACTTGAAGACCATTCTCTTTCCTCCTTCATTTAGTACATTTATTCATATCCAAGGGTTCTGAGTACCGGATATCAACTGGCTCCATGGAAGTATTTAATTAATTGCTAAATTTGTGTTACAATTGAAGATACAGTTTATTTGGTCACAATTCACTCAGTCTGGCCCATCTCATCTCAGTCTTCCAATATTTAGATTTTTAATTCTAGATTCTCAGTTCCTTCTAGAGAATCTAGAAACTCATCTCTTAGTTCTTCCTTTTGGTCTGTATGCTTTTCCCTCATCAAGGATCACTATCCAACAGCTCTGGACCTTATGTTCTCCCTGCTCCCTACGTGAGTTGGCCAAAAGAAGAGAAGATAAGGTCTAAGAAAGGCAGTTCTGCCTCTTGCAACTGCTATTAGTAGAAGCCATCTATAAAAGGGGAAAAAAGATGAAGACAGAAATGTAAGGAAAGGAAACAGAAAAAAAGAGGTGGAGAAGCTGGTAGTATATGAACTAAATACCCAGCATAGGTGCTACACACATGAAGATGAGAAATTCTTATTCAAGGTACCAATCTTTTTATATGGCTTAGTGGGGGAGTGTTCTGATAAGGCAATTCAGGAAGTTACTTTGCCCTTTATAAACAGATAGACCACTCAAGAATCCTAGGATAGCTAAAAGGTTACCTTGGTGGGCAGTAACTCATTACCTCAGAAGCAAATCTAAGGATGAACTGCCCCGTTTTCATCCTGTATGCAAGCCAGGAAGTTTCCCTCATGGCTCAAATCTCATCATGAAATCAGCTAGCTTTGTGAAGGGCAACAGAAATAGCAAAAGAGATAAGCTAATGAATGTTTCTGTCCAACATAAAGGCAAACACCAGTTTGGGGATTTGGTTCATTTTTTATATATTTGCAATCACATAATCTTCTCACCTTTGATAAAAAAACCCACATTCAAAACAGTATATGATTTTGGGATATTTGGCTCATAATTTTTTGACAAGTGGGATTCTTGCACCCTAGGCCAGGTGACATGTGGCTTTTATTTCCAAATCTTTCCCAAATACTTCAGTTCACTTAATCAGTTCATAAATTCCATATTCTAACCTGTTAGCATCTACTTTTGCAGGATATTTTTTAGAGAGTTTTTCTTAGTGCTAACACTGATTTACATTAAGGAACTAAGAGGCAATCTTAGTTTCTTAGGTTATTAAGTTTGTAAGGTCAATATGACATGCACGACAGATTATAAAAATCTACTGGTAAGTCACATGGAAAGTTCAGCCCATATACCTTTCAAGTCATTGTTTATACTTCCTGACTAAAAATCAGAGGCCAGGAGCAGTGTTAATCTTGAGATCTGTAGTTGGAAAAATAAAGATTCCTCAGCAAAGAAAATTGGGAATATTTATGTACTCTAGTGCTGCTCATGAGAAATACAATTCTACTGAGGTAAAGGCTCTTGTTTCAAAGGAGGGAAAGTTCTGGTTTGAGCATGAAAGGTTCAGGATGTCCTATCACTGTTAATCACTTGCCCTATTGATCCTAGCACAGGTATGTCCCTGGCTGCCTTGAACTCTGAAGCTGTGATCAAACATAAAGCAGGTTAGCTCAGTGGATTTTTTTCTCCATATTACTTTTCTCATAATGGATCTTTAAAATTTTAAAGTACAATATCAGAACTGATCCAAACCCTTGTTAGCACTGCATCCTATAAATAATGTTGTTCATAGTTTTAACTTCATTTTCCATGAAGAAATAATCAGGTTCTGTATCTACTTAAGGCTTGTTATTTTCTACCACCCATCATATGTATTAATGGATCTTCAGTAAAATCAACGGAAACAAAAGACCCAGCAACTCCAATGGCAAAAACATTTTTAAAACATCAGATTACTTGTCCCCGTATGTAACTTTTCAGATGCCCACAGAGAGCATCATATTACTGGTGCAACTGGCCACTTGGTGGTCATGGAAAATTAAAGGGGTTCTTCAGAATACATTTGCTGCTATACTAAAGGTGTCATGCAGAAATGTAAAACATTTGCTATAGAATGAAATAAGAGAAACTTTGCCTGTTATTAATTTCTTGTATCTAACAGTAACTCCAGTAGATGCATAGCTCTTGCAAATTACTGTGCAACCACAGGCTTTAAAAAATACCAACTATAACAGGAAAAAATCCATTTTATAGCAAGTTTGATTTAAAAGAATAGAAAACAAGTATAGGGATTACTTTGTTGCTCTAATGACAGAACTGTTGTAAAATTTAATATAACAGCATGGTAACCTCAGTTCATCAGGTATATTGGGAAAAGAGATTTAGGTTAAAGCACTCACCAATCACTGCCTATCTGTATTTACATTTTGAAGTTGAATTAAAAATAAAATAAAAAAATTAAAAAATATGTTTCAGAATATGACAGAACACTGATTTTTTTTTTCTTTAACAAAAATAATGATTTTTCATATATTCCCAGTCATAAGAAATAGGAGTTTGAGTTTTTTTCCTTCAGAATGTAGATATTCAAAAACTGCTCTGGGCTAAGATTAGATCTAAGATATTTACCCCTCTCAAGAATTAACTAATTTACCATGTCTCTTTGTAAAATGATATCAAGACAAAAGTAAAACCTCAGAAACAAGAAGAGTAAAAAAGGTAGCCCTTCATAATCTGACAGTGTTGAAATATGAAAGCACACTAACCACTTTCCATGTTTCTTTTTCTTGTGGTCATGTAACAGAATATGAGACTTTGTTTTTAAAACACGAAAGCTCCTATTAATGTGTCAGTCACTTCTATGCATTGTATCATGTTCACAAATAACATCATGCATTACTTTCACTCTCTACCATACTGGCATAAAAAGAGAATTACAGCAAGAAGGCAGAGGAAGCATTTTTCAGCTAAACTGACCATCCATTTAGAATTCATAATCCTAAATTTTAAGGTGATGAATGAGCACCCCAACAATTCTGTTGCTCCTCCTAATCTTCATCAGGTCCTGAATCTGTTGACAAAGTCCAAACAGCCACTTCTTTCTGCCTGATCCCCTCCCCTTGCTGTTGCTGGCTCTCATTCAAGTCAGGATCACATTTATCTGAGCAATATACACCTAATAAATCTTCTCCAACTCAGTTTGTTCTTGCTGGCACGACAGCTAGCTTCCCCCTCCACTTCTCTTGTCTTTCCTCAGACATCATTATGGGTGTTGACACTCTAGTAAGTTACTTAAGGTGCTCTTAAATAACTGTCTGCATGTACACATCTCCCAGTAAAAGGCAAGGTAATTGCTTCTATAAGCTGGGTTTCAGTTACAATAAGCAAGAGCATGGGCATGGACAACGAAAGAAGCGTCCAAACTAACAATTTGCAAGAAGATTTACTTTCCACAGTACTTCTCAAATGCTTTGCAAAAAAAGCACGTGCTATTCTCCCTAATTTATCTAAAGAAAAATGAAATATGAGAAGGGGAATAGATAGACCAAGGCTGCCTGATAAGTTAAAACAAGAGTGCAGATAGGTATTTTGGGTCTCAGTCTACTGTGCTGCCAAGAACAGGACTAAGGATTATGAATCTATTATGACTTACACCAGACCTCACTTTGCTCACTGGGCTTATTAACATGTGTTTTCCTTCTTCCCTGTCTCTGTAGCTTCACATGAAGTTAACAATACCTAGTCTCCATGCTATAGTACCAAGATAGTACCTCCCCTGATGAATGCTGATGTGAAATTAGCCATCACTATGTATGTGTTTTAGTTGCCATAGTTACCATGCTTTATTGAGTCATGGGTTCAAAATTATTTCCTGAGTCCTGGAGATTTCCCCAAGGCTAAAACAGCAACAGTCCCTCTCATAATGGGTCAACTGGTCCAGGTGGGTGCATGTGCTTATTTCCTCCAGAGGAAATAAGTTTAATGACTATAGAGTTCATTTCAGTAAAAAGCCTTGGATCTCACAAGATGGAAATAAAAAAAATTACTTTTGAAAAGAAATTTTTCGTTGTTCATAATTTTTACTCAATATAATTAAAAATACTCCCAATCAAGGGAGAAAAAAAAAAGAAAAAAAAAAAGAAAAAGAAAAACAACTATATTTCCTTTCCCTTTACTCCTTTTAACTCCAGCTGGGCCCAGGGTCTTATGCTGAAAATTCCAGCATCTCATATATAATATAACAACACAGATGCTTCATAAACCAATTTTTAACCACTGTTTTGACATGTTTAAGGCATCAGTCTTTCAGTTTTCATCTACTTTAGTGGGCAACTTACATCTTATATCTTGATTAATGAAAGGTTACTGTTGCCTTTCTATAAAAACTGACCTTTTTTCTTCATCAGACTGGAGGTCATGCGTGAACAGAGAATGAGGTTTAAAGAAATGCATCTTAACATTGAAAGTGGTGGTTTTAAAGGTGGAAGGTAAAATCTACTTGCTTTAAAAATGAAGAGTGAAGAGCAGGTTGATTCAGTAACGATACAGCTGCTGTCACAAGAACACAGAGTGAAAACAAGAGCATTTTTATGAATAAAAAATTAATTTCCCAGGCAACACAAAGTTGAGCTTTATTTCCTGCCACCATTTTACACCATCATCAAGTTGCTCATCTTTTAATCATTTTGTAATATATATTTTGAGTAAAGGCATCCTTTATGCTGTCTTCCTCTCACACTTGACTGCACACTGTGATTTGTAAGCACAGAGGAAGAGAACTGGGGTAAGACTCGGGCACCAATGTCACATTTTAAATGAGCCACAAAGAAAGGAGAGGGCTCAGAGATGACTCCTGGTGCCATGGAACTCTGCTGCCACACAGCCACCAAGGCAATTGCCACCACGACACCTAGGGATGGTGCCTTGGCCAAGACAAACCTTTATCACTTTCAGCTTTCTCTAATGCAGTGTAACAGTCAGTCCCCCTTAACTTGCACATTCAGTAGTTCTCACTTACACAATCATTTTTACCATTTTACACACATGCAGAGGTTTTAATCCTGATAATTCCAGGTTCAGATTCCTTTTTATGAAGCGGTGATCAATTATAGGTGCTGTCTTTATCAATAATAACACAGTCATTCTGAATTTTTCTAAATAAAAGGAAGAAGGACTTCTATGTGTCACAAGCCATACACTTACTCTGGATCATCTCTGAGCTCTCATCACAGGTGGGAAATTCTAACTATGCTTCTCTAAGCATTTCTTCTAGATAAGGTTTAGTTTACCTACTTTCCCTACTTTCTTGAATATTAAATTCAGTTGGTTATTTTTGCAAAGGTGAATCAACTTTTTAAGGTAAAAATTTAGCTTTTAATTGAAGGGAAGGCTGACAGCAGAAAATTCTGCAGTCTTTAAAAATAAACTTTCAACCGTGACAGCATCTTAACCACAATATGGGAAAGTTACCCTACATCTCCACCAACTTCCATAAATCAATGGTATATTTCATGTAAGCTAAAGAGCTTATCCTCTCTGTTTAAAATGGAATGAAAATACTGATTTTCTCTCCTATTATATTTTCCCATATTTACATTTTACCAAATTGTATCTTTGTCAATTTAATTCTATTTTTGTTTCTTATTCTGTTCTGCCTTTATGGAATAGAGTCTTTCTTAAATACAGTGTGAACTTGGTTATTTCATTTCCAGCCTGAACTGTTGAACCCACAGTGTTTGATGGCATTCACAAGTAGGCAGAAGCACAGAGCTCTTACCTCTTGTTTTAAAATAGCTGCTTATATGGACCACAAAGAATAAGGCAAGGGTAATTTTCTTTATTGTTTCTAGTGTTTAAAACAATGGGGGAAACACCCAACTGATTGTTGCCTGGGATCAGCTACAAGAGTCTAATATACGTGTCTAATATACGTGTCACTTTTATAGGAAGATTTCTAGAGCAGAGAGCCCATAAATTACACGCTGTAGAGCAGCACCTCTTTTTTGCAATATAGTGAATTTACTATATATTTTGTTAGTAAGCATTTTGGGTAGATGCTTTCTTTCATTTTGTGATTCTCGAGTAGGTGAAACATGTCTTTCTTTGGAATCAAGGCACTGTCTTCTTTGGAATCAATCACTTATCTCTGCAAAGTGATAGTGCAAACACTCTTTGTCAAGAGGCCTGAACAATTACAGACTTCTTTAAGTAATTACTTTCAGTAAAGTCAAGTGCTAGAAAATTCAGGCTTAGTTATTTCACTGACAGTGGTTGGAACATGAAAGTCCTTTGGACTGTGGAAATACAACATACAAATATGGAGTGGAGAAGGAATCCAAGCCCAGAACCAGAGGCCTGGAAACTCAGTTTGAAACTGCTCCATAATCTATCACGCTGTTGCTAAGAGGATATTAATACTAGCATTTAGAATTGCAGTCATGTGTCTCACAATCCTGTGTTTGTACCAGCAGGTCAGTTGACTAATTGTGACTTGGAACCTCTCTGTGTACTGCACTATTTAGAAGAAAAAGGATGACAGGGGTACAGTTAACCATTAAGGCATTTGGGCCTGGGAGGGAAAGCAGAGGACAATCAAGTCCTTATTATTAGATGCCTTCCTGCAAATCACTCCCTTATGCAGTTACAACAGAAGGAGAATTCACCTTTTAAACTGAGTAATTGTGCCTTTCGGGCAACCCTTTACAATTACTTTACCATCCAGCAAGAGCTCATTGATTGCATTAAGGATAACAGTACTCCACAGAAACAATCCTCTTAGGCAGGCTACTTCCAGAATCCTGTGTCTCTGTCAGACAGCTGCCTGCTCTTTGAATAGCCAGAGAGATAAAGAAATAAAAATATTAAAGGCCAAAGCTCTCCTGATTTCACAACACTCTTTAAAGCTGGATAAGTGATTAGGGTGGTTGTAGCCTGTTAAACACCCATGCCTCAGGTGGAATGCTCCTCTGAGCACGTTTTACAGCAAATGTGGGACTGGTGCCTTGCATCAGCTCCAAAAATACGCCTGCTCAAGCAGCCCTACAGAATTCCAAGTTAAAATGCAAGCTCCAGTGGCTGTGTGTCTTTTGCAGTTGATAACAAACCACAATCAAAGCCTTTCTCTTTTAGGTTACCAGCAAGAATCTAATCCAGATCAGTGATAATCCTCCAGCGTGTATTTAGCAATGATCCCAACAGACAGACTGCTCCATCACAAAAGTCACTGTTTCTGACACGGCTGCAGAGACTGAATGAGGATGGAGATTCCTCCTTTACCGCGGCAGCTAATTAGATTTGCAAGTAGAACAGGAGTGCTGAACTAAAGCACAAACATAGTGTTTCATTGTCAGCATCATCATTAAATAGCATTCATTTGCTATTTAACAAAGTGGTAGAGGGGAGAATGATAACCCTTGATTTAATTACTGAGAGCTTCCCATCTTCTGTGTCTGAAGTATTCACCAATCTTATCACTCACCCATCTCAGAATCCTCAAATGAAACTCTGACTTCAAATTCTTGATTTGCAACTATCACACAACCCTCTCAATTTGGATTTTATTTCACTATTGTACATGTCTCCTCTCATATTTAGATTTTTTGAGTTCCCTTTCACAATGCCAAGTTCTCCCAACCTTTCCCATTTTTTTCTGTGAAGCCCATTCTCTCCTCTTTCAAAAGTTTCCTGTGGGTTGTATACAAAAGCTTCATATACAAAATGAAGGCTTGGTCCAGGAAGCAGCCTAGGCAGTTTGTGTTTACAGGAACAAACCCTGATTTTTACATACAGAGGGTATTAACTTGACACTTGGTGGTCTCCTGGTTCCAGAATTATTATTGTGATAGAAATGCCTTTGGGCCAGCATGTTTCCCTACATGTTTGTTTTGGTTTTTTGTTTGTTTGTTTGTTTGTTTGTTTTTTCCTTTTTTCCTCCTCTCCCTTTTGAGGATACTTATTAGAGAAATTTCTTCTCCTTTTTTAATTTTTTTCCCTGGAATTCAGATTGAAAATCACACACAATATGCAAGCGGTATATTTCATCTCATCAGGACTAGTCTGACACTTACTAGTCTACCAACTGCATAAAATGAAAGACAATACACACAGAAAGCCAATTAGATTGGGATTACTTTGGCTGTTCAGCAGCTGGGGCATAGCATATGTCTGTCCTCCCCATACTAGAGTTAGGAATTAACATTTTACGTGCCTGACCTATCTAATAAATATATATCCTGACTTTACAAGAAACACTCAAAATTAAGGTAAATATGGCTATGCTAAAAAGTGCATGAGCCAAGTTAGATATGAAGAGGTAATTGATTAGGCAGGTAATTTATGTAAAGTTAAGCTTGAAGATATAGTGCATTTCCATCCTCTTCTTGGCTATTAAAGTAAATTAATGACATAGAGCTATGCAGGGGTTTCCAGAAACAATACTATAATGGCCAACTGGCCACAGTTTGCAGCCTCTAGAAGGGGGAGATGTTTATTCTTCAGGAAATTGCCAGCTCAAGCATCTCATTATGTATACTTTATATCTGTATTCATAGTGCAGAAATGACAACTGAACATTAGAATAACACCAGTGAGTACAAAATATGATGTTGGCTTGGAAGAAAACGAACCAATCATAATCTTTGACAAGGTCCAGATATTTTCAAAATTTCACAATACTTTGTTCCATGCTTATAGTTTGGCAGCTGCTCAAAAGTACCTGTTTTGTGCCATTTTACAGTCTGGAATGTGTCAACCAAGCAACAAGCATTCAAAAATCTTTGCAAAATATAAAGTGGTGCAGTGGTGCAGGAAGCAACTCCCAGACACAGAGCTATGAAGCCAGGCTTTCTTTTGCTTCACTATCTCCAAGACTTGCAGTGGTCCCCACAGGAAAAACGCTTGGTTTTACCCAGGTTCAGACTGAGACTTTGATGGTGCTCAAGAATTCTAAAATTTCACAGCACTCTTCACCACGATGTCTGGAGGGGGAGGGACTGGCATGCCCTGGCCACCCTGCATGGCTTGCTTCTGGCTGAAGGCTCAGCATCCTCCATGCCTTTGGCTGCTCAGGTTATTCCAAAACTCTCCAATTTATAACACCCGGGAGCCATGATGCCTTTTCTGTCAACTCTCTTCTCTGTTTCCTGGAAAAAGTATTGAGAGTTTTGCTGACTGCTTTTCATGAACCTGGCCACTGCAAGAGCTGACAGCCATTAAAAACCAAAGGACCAAGAGGCACAGAAGCCTTTATGTCATCTTTGACTGGATCACCTTTGGTTTGTGTAATTCCCCTGGACTCCTCAGACATGCAAGCAGAGGGACAGGGGAGAGGGGTGTGTATGTGTGTGTGCATCTTCATGTGCGTGTGTGTGTGTGTGTGTGTGTGTGTGTAAGGGTGTGCCTGAGTGTGTGCACGGCTGCCTGTGTGGTGTGCCCTCGTGTGTCCCCACGGTGTGCCCTCGTGTGTCACTGCAGTGTGCCCTCGTGTGTCCCCGCGCTGTGCCCTCCTGTGTCCCCGCGGTGTGCCCTCGTGTGTCACCCCAGTGTCCCCTCGTGTGTCACCCCAGTGTGCCCTCGTGTGTCACCCCGGTGTGCCCTCGTGTGTCACCCCGGTGTGCCCCCGTGTGTCCCCGCGGTGTGCCCTTGTGTGTCACCCCGGTGTGCCCTCGTGTGTCCCCGCGGTGTGCCCTCGTGTGTCACTGTAGTGTGCCCTCGTGTGTCACCCCGGTGTGCCCTCGTGTGTCCCCGCGGTGTGCCCTCGTGTGTCACCCCAGTGTGCCCTCGTGTGTCCCCACGGTGTGCCCTCGTGTGTCACTGCAGTGTGCCCTCGTGTGTCCCCGCGGTGTCCCCTCGTGTGTCACCCCAGTGTGCCCTCGTGTGTCCCCGCGCTGTGCCCTCCCGTGTCCCCGCGGTGTCCCCTCGTGTGTCACCCCAGTGTGCCCTCGTGTGTCCCCGCGGTGTGCCCTCGTGTGTCCCCGCGGTGTGCCCTCGTGTGTCCCCGCGCTGTGCCCTCGTGTGTCCCCGCGCTGTGCCCTCGTGTGTCCCCGCGGTGTGCCCTCGTGTGTCCCCGCGCTGTGCCCTCGTGTGTCCCCGCGGTGTGCCCGCTCTCTGGCGTTCCGGGCGGTGCTCAGGGCGGGCCGGGCGGTCCCTGTGCCCGCGCTCGGGGGTCTCTCGGCTCTCGGGGGGCGGATGGAGCGGCTCTCGGGGCGGGGCGGCCCCGGGGGCGGGGGCGGTGCCGGGGCCGGGCGGGCGCTGCTCGGGGCCGGTGTCAGTGGCAGGAGCCGCCGCCGGGGCGCAGGCGGGCGGGCGGGCAGGGAGGCGGGCAGCCGGCCCCGCAGGCAGGCAGGGCAGTCCCGCGGAGCCCTCGCGGCCGGCGGAGACCATGATTCTCACACGTAAGCTCGGGGATCCCCTGCCGGCCCGTTTTGGGGGGTGGCGGTGCGCGCATCGCGGTCAGCCCTGCGGGAAAGCGCCGTGGGGCAGCGCCTGGGGCAGGGGGGACGGGATCCCGCTGCTGTTACCCCGCGGCACCCGGGGAGGGAGCGCTGGGGGCTGCCCCGTCCCGCCGTGCGGTGCGTCCCCAGTCCGTGTGCCGGGCGAGCAGCGCCGTCGGGGGGCGGCGGGCCCGGGTGGGGCGGGAGCGCTGCCGGAGCCCGGGTTACCTCTGCCCGCCGGAGCGCCCGCGGCGGCCGTGCCGGATGCTCGGGAGCGCGGCCCAAAGGGTTAACACAGGCGCGGGGCTGCCGCGGGCGCGGAGCCCGCTCGGGATGCGGCCGCTCCCTGAACATCACCGGGGCTCATCTTTCTTTTTCCGTGGTTTGGGGTTTTTGGGGGGGTTTTTTCCGTTTCCTTTTTTTTTTTTTTTTTTTTTTTTTTATTATTATTTCCCTCCTAATTTTCGTCTCTCTCTGTTTTTGGTGTTGGGGGTGGGTTTTTTGGTTTTTTTTTTTTTTTTTTTCTCTTTTCTGGGAGTCCTTGCGAGACGGGAGCTGTGGAGTTCCTTTTGAAGTTTTCCGTAATTAGCCCGCTGGCCTCCAGGAGGCCGGTGGCTCCCCCCGAGCGGCGGTGGCCGGCCCTGGTGTCACCCCCGGCCGCTTTGATCCCGGGGAGGAGCAGCACCTCCTGCCAGACGGGCTCACCCCCACCCCCCTCTTCCTTTTGCCCTTCTCCGTGAAAGCAGAAAGCCGATGCCGTTTTCCAGTCGGGCAGTTTTACGTTCCATGTCACCCTCCCTTTCTTTGCGAAGCACCGCAGGGACTTCGTTCCCCCAAACTGTGCAGTTGTTGAGCGATGTGTTGCCATTGACCTGATGAGTTCTGTTGGCACTCAGGGCACTTACTGTTGGTACAACAGGTTTCTTTCGGGCTTTTTTTGCCCCCTCATATTCTCTTTGGGAAAATCTGAAAAAATAACTACATTTAAACGATGTATTTAACTAAGTCTGAAGGTTCTGCCTGATGTGTCATAGTACTTAACATACCTGATTGGAAAGACTGAGGAATGCAATTTTATCTCAGCCATCAATTGTAGATATTTTTACAGGAGTATGTGTGATCTGTTTGAATTGCTCCGCCCTGATCCAGAAATTCCTAACAGCAGTTCAGTAACAATTCTCTGAGCCAGGTTACGTTTTAAGGCTGTTTGTAGTGAATTTAAGGAAGATAACAGGCAGATTTCTTACGAGTCTCTGAGTATGAATCTGTCAAGAGCTCAGTGCCAGACTGATTCAGCATCTGCCTGGCAAGCAGGCCATTGCCAGCTGACAGCACATGGAGTCGGTATTAGGTGTGTCTGTTGATTCCACAGCTGTAGCTGCTGTCTTGTCTTCCCAGGTATCACTGCTGTCCTCTAGGCATCCTGCTCTGCATCTTCAGTAGAAGCAACAAAAACAAAAAGGAAAAGGCTGAGATGGCCAGGAAGTGGGATGGAGGTCTTTCAAATTAATGGGTTACTACTTCAGTTTGCTGATGGGATCATAATTAGGACTGATATCCTTTGATTATAGAATACAGTATATGCAAGAGAAGATGTAGATGCTGTTCTGACAAGATTCTTTTCGCCTACAAATTCTTAGAAATCAAAGCATTTGGAGCTACCTTTCGTGGCCTCTAGGACTTCTTGATCCCATCTTCTTTTAAGATAACCTGGGTAGTTAATTGATACTTTTTTTTTATTAAAAGGAAGTGCTGATACATTGTTTTAAACACAATAAGGCTTAAACTTCGTAGGTGTTATAAAATGTCATTTCTAAGTGGTAGTTAACAGGAAGAACATATCTGGTGGTTTTATCTGGTTTTATTTCTCAGTAGTCTGGTAGTCTGAATCGCCTAGATTCAGTCTAGGATTTTTAATTCTTGAGTCAGGGTCTTCCCAGCCACTTCAGCAGCTGCCCTTGTGAGCCAGAGAGGAAGACTGATGCTACTCATGGAAACTTACAAGTGCCCAGTGTGTTTTACCGCTGGTAGAAAAAAGGTACTGTAGTTGTACTCATGCTCTAATCTCAAATGTTTATATTAAGATTCCTAGAAAAAGGAGATGAGGTGGCTTGGTTTTACTTTTCTGTTTCTTCTGATTCATTACATTCTAGGCAGTGGTTTGTTTGAGGCATGTGAATTTACGAGTTCCGCAAATATTTGGAGATGCAGTTTGCACTATAAAGTGGGTTTTTTCTAGGCAGAATACCACAGTATGTTATGTTTGGGCTTCTTGAGACATTCAGACTTCTCCTCCAATTCTCCTCTGATGGGAGTTGTGCTACTAGCTTGAGCATAAACACAATGCACCCTCGGCTGGTTAAAAGGAGACAGAGGAAGAGAACTCATGTGCTTAACAGGATGGTCCTGTACTGTAAACAAGCACTTTTCATGCTTAACTATCCTTCCTAGCGACAGGAAGAAGGAAATGAGGCCATGCAAAAAGACCCTGACACATTTCAGACAATGCCAGACCCACCCTAGCATTCATACAGTATAGCCAGAAGACTTGGAAATAAAAATAACTTCAGATGTTTCCCCTTCCTTCTTGTGCACGTTATAGAACTACAGCAGTCAAATGATATGCAGTTCACAGAAAATTTGCTGGTTTGATCTCCACTAAATAAAGAGATACTGCCCTCTATAATTGATATATATTCTTTGGGTATCATTGTTCTGCTTACGGTTTGAATCTCAGTGTTTCAAGGTGAATTAATTACAAAATTCTGTATTCTCTACAGTAGTGTAGTGACTTTAGATATACAGTAATATTGGTAATTTCAGCAATTCCAGGCATATTTCTTGCTTGTACCTAAGCAATCAGTAATTCTGCATAGTGCAGGATATCAGGATTGTCCTGCATGTTTTTTAATTTCCAAAGTTTTTTGCCAAGTTTTTTTCTTGATTTTTTATGGGTTTCTTGTAATTTTTGTTTTGTTTTGTTTTGTTTTTTAATTTTCTCATCTACTTTCCGTCCTCCTGTTCAAGGGAAAAAACAAGTTCTGTATTCATTGATGAGCAATTCTCATGAAAGGGGCACAGGACTGGGCTGTGACTGTAACTTTCTGGTTCTTTTTACTGGACATTTACTCTGCCATTCTTGCTGACAGTGCAATCCTATCCCACTCAGCATCTTTGAAATCAGTAGATCTGCTAGTACAGTATACCATTGGCAAAACTGGCAGAACCAAAAGAGAGTTGAGAATGACTTAGCCAGATAGCTGTAATTCACTGAGTTTCATTATCTGAAAGTTACAGGTAATACTACAGACCACTCTGAACTACTTTGGTGCCTTTAGAAGAGCATGACAAGCATTTTTATTTCTTAGGATGAATATTCTTTCAAATATTGTCTAGTATTTGTTTCCCTTGGGAAGAACTGTGGTAGGTGAGGCAGGATCAGGAAAAAAATTTATCTGGTCTCTCTCTTAATAAAGATACAATAGGATGCCTCACTTCTTATGGGGCATTTTTTTAAAGTCTAAAATGGTGCAGGGTTCTGTAGATTTGGGTTTAAATATATTTACTTTACAGTTGTCTAAATCTTTCTATTCAAATGCAGTAGTCTGTACTAAGATTGTTTCCTGAGGAGATGCATGACATTTGCTGAAACCAGTGGTGGATACAGTTTGACCTTCCCAGGCCTGTTCTTGTAATTTACTGAAATTTCAGGGTAACCAAAAATACATACCCCGCCCCCCAGTCACAGTTTTGCATTTTGGAGATGTTCTCTCTGTGACCCTGTGGACCCATAGAATTTGGTCTCTGCCGACCACCATTCCCTCTGTTCTCCATGAGTTCTAAGAACAGATTTCCTGTGCACATAAGGTAGAAGAAACTTTCCAGGGTAAAGCTTCATGATCTGTTTTAACTTTCCTTCTTCTTCCGTCCTTACAAAATGTGATCATTAGATCTTGTACTGAGAGATGCATTTTCAAGTGTGCAGTATCACAGACAATACTGTAACTGTCTCTAATATCTGAAAACAGGGCATTCATAGTAATATTTGCTTTGGAAAAATCCATGTTTACGTTTTTAATTCTGCACCAGGGAAGAAGGCATTTGTCTGTGATGCAATTCGCTTTATGCTGGGATATATATGTACCACTGCCACTGGTATTTTGTATCAAGTGTTGTATCATCCACACAGGATGTAGTTTGGGACTGGATCATCGATGGGGTTGGCCGTAAATGGTTATGATGTAAAGGAAGACATTCTTCCATACAGTTCTTCCTACATGTGTGGATAGTTTCGAGGTTGAAGCTTAACAAGCTCAAGGAAGTAACTGTCTAGAAAATCTATTTCCTTTTGTATGAACCATTGAGCCAGCTCAGATCAGTTCTTACAGCATTGTTATTTCCTAGATCTGAACAGGTAGCTTACATTTTGTGCCTTTTTTAGATGAAGTATCGGTCATGCTGGGCCTACTCACTTTTGTCTCCCTCTGGAGCTGGATGAGCCTTTTGAGCTGAGCTCTGCACACCAAGAGTTTGCAGATAGGGGCAATTGGAGGATATTAATGCTGGCCTTGGGAGTAGCAACAGTTAATGTTTGCCCTTCAGTATGTTCTCAAAGGTCATGCTAACCAAGTAATTTCTGGGAGAGGAGAAGGTTAAAGTCATCTTCTATTTCCCACTCTTTGGAGGAGGATTTGTTTCTCACTCTGGGATCTGTCAACATGACCTCCATCAGAGGATTTGACTAACAGCTTTCTCTGCCCCAAATAATCCTCCAAGACCACCCTGTGTTAAGCAGGCCAGATAAATAACCCACGTGCCCAATTATTTCTTGAGGGTTTTTTAAGTCACTTGACATCTTGTTCCTCTTCATCTGTGAACCTTCTTGAAAACAAGAAGAGAGAAGACCATCTTTAACTTACAATTTACAACTCACAAAAAGAGTTGTTATTTGACAGGAAAAATGCCACATCAAGCTATACTTTTCCTATTAAACACAGGTTTTATCTTCAGATCGCATTGTTTTTTAAATTTCTTTCCTAATTCTCCTGTATATGCTCAAAATGCAACGAAAAAGACCCAAAATATCAACAAAACAAAACGAAAACCTATTTAGGAATAAATTATTAACTTGCAGTGTAAACTAGGAGTTGTGATCATTCTTTTGTGTCCTAGAACATGCTTTCCCAAAGTCTTCTAGAAGTTAGGAAGTAAAGCAGCTAACTTTTGGCCAGCTGGAAGCATATTTAATGGTGTGAAAATAAGCAGTAATTGCAATCCGTTACAGAGTGTATAGGGAAAGAGCTTGACAGACACATGGGGAATATCCTTTATTTCAGTAGCCCTTTCTTAAATCCCGAAATTATGTTGATTTGGTGCTTTTCAGAGCTAATCAGTTGTGCTTGGTCCTCTTGACAGAGGGAAGGACCTCTTTGTGCCAGCCAGGACAAGCTCTGGAAGTGGTGGTTGTGCCCTCTCTGGCCTCCTGCCATTGAGCACTGTCCTTCCTTGTGCTCTGTTGAAAACCTGGGTTTCTCCCCGCACTAAAAATAGTGAAACTGACCCCATTCATTTCTGCAAAAGTTTTGTTGGGTTTTAGAGACCCACAGATCCATGCTGAGAAAGTCGTAGTTGAGTCCTCTGATATTTATGGATGATCCTGTTGATTTTAACAAGTGTTGGTTCAATTTCTAAACATTTGAAATATTTTCAACAAATGTTGCTTCTCTTTTTATGTTTTGAGCTGAAAAAGTGTTCTGAAGTGATTTTGGTATGCTGACTGTGAAAAAGAGGTTCAAGTTTAATGATTATATTTTGATTCACAAAGGCATTATTGTGCGTGCTGTGCTAGCAAGAGTATTAATGAGCAATTAAAAGTACTATGTTCTGTAATTTGGTATAGTTGGGAAGGAGGGAAAGTACATACAGCCAACATACACCTCTGTAGACATTTTGGAAACCAGTCACATTCTTTTATTTTACTTTTTTTTTTTTTTTTAAGCTTTCATCAATAAGGAAATAAACAAACTTAAATCCTATCAGTGGAAGTAAACCATTTGCTTTTTTCAAAAGTTCTGCTGACCAAAAAAAAAGGGTGTTCGAGCTTCCTGCCTTTTTTTTTTCAGAGAAAACATCAATATATGATCTTAAACATCTGTTTCCTTACTTCTTCATCTGTTCCCACACAAATTCCAAACATACTCTGTTTCTTCTCCCAGTGTCCTGTGGTTTATACATAACATCAACTGCATAGTTACTGTCTTGCTTCAAGGCTCTGTAACTTGAAAAAGCCAGTCAGTCCCTTGTTTAACCCAAAGCCAGCAGGAGACAACACAAAGAATATTTTTTTAGTCGTCATCATATAGTTGTGGAATATTTGAGTAGCATTCATCACGGTTTCTAGGGGTTTTATGACTAGAAAGCAGTGTATGTATTTGGTGTCATATATAGTTTCCCTCAAGAATTTGTGAGTACCCCTTTCTCCATCCTTCTGAAAGTTTTTAATAAGAGATATTTTCTTAAAATTGCACATGCATCCATACTGGCTTAAATTGATTGCTGAGGCAGACAGCAGTAAGTGGACATCACAGCATGTATCATTTGACTGTAGAAGGTAAATGGAAGCACAGTGAAATACACATCAAAAAAGGCAGCTGCAATTGCAAAATGTAACTTGCACTTTGAAGGTGAAAGGAGAAAAGTTGCTCTCTTGGGAAGGTTGTTAGCTTTCACTTCAAAACCTGCAAGCTCATAATCAGTTCAAAAGTTGTGCTTTATATTCACTTGATTTCACTGGTTCTTCTAGAAATGCAACTTTCATGGACTGAATGTGTTAGACTGTTATTCTAGAACAGTTGTATAAGATTAGATTGTTCTCTTAGAAGAAATAACAAATGTGTTAGAAATTTGTCAAGAGCTTTTAATGGATTTTTCAGAATGCTGTAGCTTTTAGTGGCTGAACATTTATTGACAAATATCCCAAGTTTGTATTTGAGAGCATTATCCTTATAAAATGCTGTTCTTCACAATTTTTGCTTTCTATAGTCCTTGCTATGTGCCGCTTTCTTGAAAGGTGTGGAGCACTTAGTTAATGATACTGCCTAAGGAATATTTAACAATACAAGTTTGAGAAAAAACAGACTTAGGAGAAGGAATTTAATTATTTCCAAGCATATCTTCAAAGTGAAAACCATCGGAGGCCATGGACACGTAACAGGCTTACTCTTAGGAAGTCAGTCATACTGTCCCAACTTTAAAGGGCTGCAGGCATATGACATTACACAGAACTGATTTATCATTTTCAATGCCTAGACGGCTCATTTGTAGACAGCTGCCACAGTGCAGTTATTTCCCCGGTTTGTCTCAGATTTCACATCTGTGTTCATGTATCTATGGGCTGAGTGGTTGGATAGTGTGATCAGGTCTAATGCTGGGACCACAATTCACATGTCAAGGATGCAATTCAAGCACTAGGAAAAATGATTGCGTGTACTTGGGCTGTGGAATTCTATCCAAACAAGAATATTTCTCACATATACCACAGCTGGTCTTAAAAAATATGATCCTGAATGATCTCAAGTTTCTTAATAGCTCAGGACAGTGTTTTTGAGTTGAACAAAAATTTTGAAAAGTTTCAGAGGGACGTGACGTGTAGGAGAGATAATTTTTTACATAGACAGAGAAAGAGCATGCCAGCCATTTGCAGCCATTAAACTGGACCCGCAGTCCTGGAAGCGGAGGAATCCTTTGTGGTCTGTGTGCTTCATGTGCTCCTCTATGCCTTTGCAAACACACAGATAGTTTATGGAGTTTTAGGCCTTAAAGCAAGGAGATTGTGTGTTCATCTCCAGCTTTCATTAAAATCTGGGATCATTTGCTGCACTGCATGGGAGACCCTCTCCTGCAAGCTAATTCAGGAAGATGATTTTATACTCAATTTCTACAAGTTTTTGGGTGGCTTTTTTTCTCTTCCAAGGGAAAAGTCAAATAGTGAATTTCAATTAGAATAACTTTCTTAAAAATTAAGACCAAGATGCAATTAAGAAGCTCAAAAGAAACACCTCAGTTGTTATGTATGACATTGAAGTGAACCTTCAGAAGTGAAGTCCATTTTTTTCTGAAATTTGATTTTGACAGTGCTGATTTTACCAGTCTCTCTACAGATTTTTACAAGCTGCCCTCTTAACAGAGCCAAAAGGTGAGATGAGTAGAACTGATGTGTAGAGGTGCTAATATGATTGTAAAGGTGTCTGAGGAAACCATCTGCTTAGAAAAACTGTTCATAAGATGTTTAGCACTTAGGTGAAAATTGAGTCAATGCATGACTGTACAAAGATACATCTGCCTTGCACCTTGTCCTGAAGACCCTGAAAGAGCTAGTGTTTAAATTGTGTGTTATTTCATGGAAGCAAAAGAGAAGAATGAAAATAAATGTTGTTGCTGTCTTAACTGGATTGCTATGATGATTTTTTTTTCAGAAAGAACATTATTGCAGCACATTATTGTGTGATTTTTCTTTTCTATGGAAGAGAAGGCATCATGAAACAAAAAACTATAGGCATCTTACAGTCCTCCCTTCTGCAACTGCAGTTTCAAACAAGGTGTTAATTGAGATATTTTTACTCTGAAGGTCTAAACTTGCAAACTTACAAGGCCAGGAACCAAGATTAACCAAAGTTTAAAAAAAAAGAAAGTTAGACTTTCCCATTTTCATTTACTACTCTGGGGAAGAATTGAGTTCTCCTTATCCCTCTGGAAGTGGGTAAATAAAGACTAATGGTTCCCAATCATACACAAAAGGAACTCCTACCCTTGATTTGAGCATGGACTGCTTTGTAAAGCAGACTAACAAATGAAGCTGTTTCCAATAAAAATTTCCTGTTTCCTCTTTAACACATTTGCCTGTTGTTTGCTTACACGACACCAAGAATAAAGACTTCATTGTACTTCTTTTTGGAGGATTTGGGTAGGGGGTTTTAAATTCGTTTTGTTTTACATTCTAAGAGGTTTTTCATTTTGGGGTGGGTGGGGGAGTTTGTATCAAGACATTTAAAAATAATAGCACAATTTCTTTCTTGCCAGCGGTTTTTCATACAAGAACTTCCCGCTGCTGGGGGCGGGCACAGGATGCACGTCTGAAAAGCTGCACATGCATTTCTTGCTTGGAATTATACTGGATGGTAGTTCATTTTAAAGGTTTTGACTGACAAGGATATTTGATTCAGAAAGGAAGTGGCACTGCAGGGATGGAGTGGGAAGGAGAGAATGAGACCAGTCCTTTACCTGCAGTGACTTATCAGTTCAGCTGCCAGGACTTCATCAGAAATTGCTTTGCAATTTGTGGCTGAAGTAGGACTTTCCTAAAATAGGTTGGAAAGCACTGTAGAGTTCCTCTGCAAGTTTCCTCTCCTCCCTGTGGCTATCAGCTGGCCTCAGCCAAGCAAATGCTGTGCTTGACAGTGAGTTCCTAGCTCAGATAATTATCTGTAACCTGCGTCCCCTGGGATACTGAACAAAGGCTATTGAATGCTCTGTCCCTTCTAAATGTTTTTAGAAGTAGTTGGAGAATTTGGTTCTGGAAAACCTGTTCTTTTTTTGTCTCTTATTACCTTGACTGCCATTGACCAGGATGACAAGGACTTGCACATAAATATTCTTATGTCCACTTGGACCTGAAACTGGCAGCTAGCAAACCAAGAGTCCCAGGGCTAATGCTGCTGAGCTGGAAGCTGGAATTTGGAAATTGTGGGAATTGAGCTTCTTCCTCTAGGGTAGTTTAAATGATTTGGCCACAACCTTGGGTTTAACCAATGTGTTTTATTCTCAAACACAGATTCTAGTTAAGCTGCAGTAATGAACTTTTTACCTAGACATGCTCTCAGCTGTTTAAATTTGTATCTCTTAGTGTGAGGAAGCTTATTCCGTGTACTCGGCTTTCTGTGCTGCTTATTCAGTGTACCTTGGGCTGGATTCTTCCTCTGACTATATTTTGGTCTGCCTGAATTTCGCATACATACACAGTTTTGTTCATGCTCTGGCTCATTAGTAGCCAACAAAGTTGAGATGGGGAAGCTGGGTTGAAAATTACCTTTCCTTTTGTCTGGTCACACCACATAGGAGTACAGTCTAGGAGGAATCCTGAGTTTGGCCAACTGGAGTTGAACAAAAGGAGCTACTCTTTTAGGTCCCACGTTCACTCTGTCACCCGTACCGTCATGTCCCTCTCTTACTGGTGCTTTGTGTGGGTGGAGATGACAGGGAGAGAGCCCTGGTCTCAGGGCACTCCCTGGCCCCCTGTTCAAGACAGTACTCCAAACCCTTCACCCTTTCAAGGGCTTGTAACAGAACTTGCACCCTTTGCTCTCCCAGGGCTTGCAACAGGACTTGCAACTTGCCCTATTTGAAAATGGGGCAAATACGGCTTTTAAACACTTGGCACTGTCTTGTAGCCAACCCTAGGCATTTACATCACCTAATCGATGGACAGATGCACTTGTGTTTTATTGTTCCCTGCAATTCTTGTGGACAAATAGGAAAAACTCGAGTGTTTCATTGCCTAAAATTCCTAAGGGATTCACAAAGGTATTTTGAAAGCAAATGTGCTCTGAAAATCCCAAAGACACGTGACAGCTGGGTGCCCATAAAATGTAACTTCCACATAACTGGCATATATATTTGCAGAAAAGATACACCAAGCCCCTATAGAGGATGGTGAAAAAAGTTCAGTGAATGAATATTCATAATTTTCTAGCTCTAGAAATAATTTACAGGTCATACACCTGGGGTGCTCGTTAAAGGACCTGTGAACAAATATTTAAACACTTTGAAGAGTGCCTGTAGTAGTAAGGAGTCTGGCACTTTTTTCAATTGCACTGCAAGCATCTCCTTGCATTTTTTGGCAAATGCTTGTTATCAAGGATAATTTTATTTCTTGGTTTTAAATCAAATTCTCACTCAATCCAGACAGTTCTGCAGAATGTGACCTATAAGATACTGCATTTTATTTTAAGTGCTCTTAAAAATTAGTTGCAGATTTTTTGCTTTGCTACTTTAATAATTTCTGAAGTATTAATTTGTTTGTTCTTGTTCTGAAGTATTGAATTGTTTGTTATCTTGTTTATTCTTGCTTTAGCCATACAAGTTTCAAATCTATTTTAGATTTTTTTTCTTCTTTGTTAAATTTCCCATGTATTTCCTTAGCATACTGAAATTGAAATACTACTTAAGCAAAACTTTGTAATCGTTTGCAATGGAATTGAAGAATGCTTTTTCTTAATCAGTAGCTAAGTCAATATGTCTGTACGTGCTTGTTCTCATGTGGTCCTGTAACCCAAAGGTGAAGCAAACACAAGTTGCACAAATGCCTGCTTGTCCTGACTTCAACAGGAGTGGATTTTTCGATGTTTATTTATCTGGAATGTTGTGTTTTGGCTCACCTTAACCCCTTGGTTTGGATATCTGTCTTAGCAAAGTAGTCTGGCAAAGCATAAATATTTTAACACTATTGTAGCAATTTGGAAAATGAGATGGGGAGGATTGCCATCTGCCTTCATTTTGGAGACATTAAAATGTGCCTGCCATTTCATTCAGTTTTGTGTACCTGTATCTCACTGGGAATATTTCGTAGCGTGACAAAATCTTGTGATATTTTACTTACATTATGTTTGGCTTGTCAGTGCCCTGTATTTGGAGTAACCTGTATTTGGAGCAATTCTGAGGAGGCCCTTTTGTGCATGGTTTCTGAAGCAGGTAGCCATAGTATCCTCTCCAAGTAGGTGGCAAAATTGTGTACTGAGTTGTACATAATGAAGCTTTTGTTTCCTGGTCCGTCAGGAACAGTGAATATAACCAAAGCCAGACAAACTTAAATCGTTTCTGATTTCTCATTGTTTGTTTGAACAGTTCTAAGCAGGGAGCTAAATTCCCAGTAGCACTTTATTGAATTTTTTGAAGAACATAATTAGCTCAATCCATATCTTCAGCACTTGGATAATACCCTAAGTATCTTTTATATTTTCCTGGTTTGAGCTTATAGGATAACATATTCTTTATCTCTACTTTTTTAAGTAACAAATGCATTTATATGTGGTTTATTCACAGACTAATATTCTTTTCGTTCAGTGTAACATATATGTGTGTGAATAATTTCATTCTGTGGCATACTGTTTTGGGCAGTGTGAGGGAAACCTTCCAGTAATACACCAAGTAACTCATAAATACCTTGTAGACTTCTAGTGAAACTAGGTTCTTGTTGGGTAGAAATATGTGCTTGAGTGAGCTGCAGTACAGTGTGTCAGTTGTTCTTGGGCTTGAGTCTGTCAGTACTATCTACAGGGTGTTAAAGTGCACAGTAATGCGAGCTCTGCAAGGAATTGCTGTCAAGACAAAGTGGTTGTGCCAAGAGGACCATAAGATTTGCTGAACAAACACTGCTCATGTTGATTGCAGATTGTTTTTTCTAGCATTGACAAATGCTGTACAGGATAATCCGTAACGGCTGCAGTTTTCATTTGTGCAGTTTCTCTTAATATTAAAATGATGAGCTGTTGATAAATAGCAGCTGAATGTTAGTGATTTTCCAGAGTCTAAGGTATGTTTGATAGGGGGAGGAAAAGCAAACTGGGGTAAGCAAATGTGTGTCTCAGTTCAAAGTTTCCGGAAACCTTTGGGCTTACTTTGCAGTGGGGATAGTAGAAGTGGTGGAGAGGAAGGGTTTTCTCTGCAGATCACTAATCAGAGGGTGATTTGTTTCTGTCCTCTTTCAGAAATCGAGGCCAAGGAAGCTTGTGACTGGCTGCGGGCTGCTGGGTTCCCGCAGTATGCGCAGCTTTATGAAGGTAGGCACCTGAACTCAATCCTCCCCAGCAACCTTTGGACAATAAGATGTAATGTTCACCAATAAATGAGATTCAGAGGCACCACTGAAGTTCCAGTACATAAGATGACTTTTAGGGACTGGCTGCTCTCTGCCATGCACCACACACATAAATGTACCAAACCCAATGAGACCCTGAAGCACGCAGGAGTTTTAAATTTGTTTCAGGTTTCTGTTTTAGTTTGAGTCTTCCAAACATCATCATAGAACAAATGTAAAGGTTAGTACTGTGATACGTTCCCTCTGATTGAAACAGAAAGGAGCATAGTCAGCCACTGCTAGAAGCCCAGTCTTGGAGAAATGCAAAAGCTGTGTACAGCTCCACTGGCCAACTCTCCTAATGGAACAGTAGCAGGAAATTCTGCATATACATGGGTACCTCTCTATGCCTCATGGTTCCCAAGTTCCGTGTGTTTTTTCAGGATGGTTTGGGTTTGAATGAGACACAGGCTTACTATGAAGGGAAGAAGAACATACAGGCTGCTGTGCTCCTCAGGGTGGCTGCTTCCTCCAGTCCCTGATCCTTCTCTGGGATGAATTCATTTTGTGTGTCTGCTTTTACAAGGTTTTGCTCCATTAGAACTCTTGTCTTCATTGCCTCTCCAGCCTACTGGAAACCTGTGGGTTTGGCCTACAGTTCGTACACTCTGATGCAGAGTAGCATATAGGAGTTTGTTTTAAAGTGGGACATCTTTTTATATATCTATATTATTGTTCAGAATTTGCCTCCACACTACTTGAAATTATTTTCATTGTAGTAAAATTATTATGCACTCTTAACTGCCTCTTCATTTTTATGAAGCAAACTCCAGCAGCTGCTTTTAAAAAGGAGCATAAAAAGTTCATTATTTACAGTGAATAACTGCTGAAAATTACAGCAAATGCTGAGCTGACCTCCTTGAAAAATGATCTTGTTTAGCTTTGATTTGCAGCTGCATTGGCAATATGAGATGATAATAGCACTTTCAAAAGCTGCACTTGGCAAAACTTTTCTTTGCCTGTTCAGAAATTAAATTTTCTTTTATTTTTTCCTTTTTTTTTTTTTTTTTTTTTTCCTGTGCTAATGGAGATGCCAAGATTTTCCTGGAATATAGAGCTGGAACTGTTCTTCTAGTCTTTGTTACAACTGAGACAAAATTCTCAGCTGAATACATGGGTTTGTGGGTTTCTTATGATGCTGAGTCCTAAATCCCCTACTAAAATACTTGCATTCAGAAAACATGTCCTACCTGTGTTACCATTGCCCCACCTAGATGTTCTAAACTTACCAGAAGTTACTATTGCAATAGCATGTCCTGTCTAACATCAAAAGGACCACAGAGGTGAGAGAGAAGCAGTGAGAGCAAGCCAGCCACATCTATTGAAAGGACAGCTGTCCTTACTGAAAAACAATATACCATTGTCCTTTGCAAGCCCCCCTGGCAGCAGCAACAACAAAGCCAGCAGTAGCATAGATTAAGCATTAGAAAAATGGTCTTTTGCAGACTATCAACTTCTTTCAAGTCACCTCTCTCACTTAAGTTCTCACACGTTCTCTTGTGTACATTCTAAGATATGACTTCCCAAGTGGAAAATCTTGCATCAGCGTTGCTGAAAAATACATGTTGAATGTGCTCACCCTCTTTACTTGAACTTTCTACTTAAAATAGTGAGGGGGAGACCTGGGAATCAATTGGGTACAGTACAGGAGTTCTGAGGAGTCACCTGTATGGAGCGTTCCCACACAGTGCACATTTAATAGGAGAGATTAATCAGTGAACCTTTGCCAATTGCTTTGCTAAAACTGCAGTTTTCTGTAGAAAATACAGAATTCCTAGCATTTTCCAGAATATGTCCTAATTTGTATTCCTGAAGAAATTGTAGACGCAGTGGGTAACCCATCCCTGGAAGTGTTCAAGGCCAGGTTACATAGGTCTTAGAGAAACCTGGTCTAGTGGAAGGTGTCCCTGTCCATAGCAGAGGGCTTGGAACTAGATGAACTTTAAGGTCCTTCCAACCCAAATTATTCTATGATGATATGAAAATGAGGACATTGAATTAATTTCTGTTGTTATAGGAAATTATTAATTTCATAGAATTCATAGAGTTAATTTTCTGCTAGTATAGAAAATACCTTTCTAGAAGTTAATATCAGTTCTAATTCTTTTCCTCATTTCAGCTCATTCTTCCTAGTTTATAGAAATTTAAAAAATCATAGACAATTATTTGGATGAGGAAAATTGTGTGCAACTGCACCAGTCTGTTCATAGATTGATGTTGTATTTCTGTGTGCCCTGAAGAACCAGCAGCTTTGGGTGGGAGTTTCAGCTGTGCAAGGAATGCCAGATCAGGACCTGTATGACAGTCAGGAATCTGTGGAGTACAGTAAATAATATATATGTGTTTGCTGCTTCAGAGCTGTAGTAAATTTTCAGCTCTCTGCCAACATTGTTTCCTCCCCCTCACTCTCCCAGTTGTTTACCTAATTAATCTCCTAAGGAAAGGAGGCAGTATGGTCTCCACGCATCTTGGCTTGTTTTCATTTCAAGCCATATCTCATTAATGAAACAGTGTCAAACTTCTGAATAGCTTAATTAACATCTAAGGAGATTCAAGGACTTTTTTTCATTCTTTCACAGAGTTTTGGCATTTACTGGCCTTTTTTCTTTAATGTGAGATATTAGAACATCGATGGAGATAGCGTATTTATTTTAAATAAAGCTAGCTTGAATTAGTTTACACTTCTGATGTCTGATAGGGAAGCTTGCATTTGCCTTTTTCTGTCTCTCATTGTTTCATCTCTGCTTTAATCATTTTTCCTCTGTTCTGTATATGAACTTTCAGTTATCAAGGCTGCATGTCAAAAATTTGTAGATGAGAAGGAAGCACCTCTGGCATTTGAGGTGATAGCATGTGTTTACCTAAGTACCAATCACTGGCATCTTGATGAGCTCAACTGTGGGCAGCTGGTTGTTTGAAATAATGCATCACTGGGAGTAAGCATCACTTTGATTCCAACTGTTTCTTTCCCTGCAGATCTCCTTTTTCCTATTGACATTGCTCTAGTCAAGCGAGAGCATGACTTTCTGGACAGAGATGCTATTGAGGCATTGTGCAGGTAGGTGAATAAAAATCACACTGCATTTTGAAACAAAACCCTTCTTATGCAATAGAAAGTACCTGGAAAAAGCACAACAAAAAAAGGACACAAAAGTACGTGGTTTTCATTAAAATACTTTATTGGGCTAAGTAATGTTTGGGGATCTTATTTAACAGAAAGTTGGGAGGAGAGTGGCAGGAATCTTTTTGAAAGGGATTTCATAGGAATATTTTTTATTATTCTTCTTTGTTTGCTTTCTTTCCTAATTCCCAAATTAGTTAGGCATGTGAAAGCAGAGCTGTGCTGGCTATAGTCATCTGCACGTACAGCTGCAGCACCAGTTCCCACGCAGGAGTTGGGTTTTGGAAGCAGTATCGGCAAAGCAATGCTAGTGCACTTCATCACTCTCCTTTCTTACCTTGGTGGACAGCTGCATATACAAACAAAATGCTGTGTATAAACAAAGTGCTCTATATACAAACCCTCATGCTGGCCTCAGTGCATCGCCCTGTGTAATGTGGGTAGAGCTGAAAGGGATAATGTATGGGAATGCAATAGTTTATCACTACTCCAAAGATGGGTCTGCCTTCAGCCACATGCTCACATTAATTCAAATTGGTTTTTGTGGGCTCCTTCCACAAACCAGTTCAACTGGCTCACCCCAAAAAAGGGTCTTGATAGTCCTTTTCTGGGTTAGTAAATTAAATCAGTGGAAAACCATAATGAAGTTCACAGTAGGTGTGAAGAATGGGGCAGGACCCCACAGCCCCCCAGCTGCAGAAGCAGGAGAAGGGATTGATAGAGAAAAAGAGGGAGCAAGACTTGTTTGTTTGTAGCAGGATGTTTTTTACAGAACTACGGCATCAGCAATACCAGTTTGGTCATAAAAGCAATCATAGTGGCCCCATCTGACATCATCTAACATTAATCCATCTATCAGTTACCTCCTCTAGTGCAAGTCCACAAGCTTAAATGGCAAAAGAAAAAAAGCTTTAACTTCTCGTATCTCCTCCTACCTAGAAATAAGTGCAGTTTTGTGGCTCTGTCCTTCAGTATGGCAGCTTTCCAAACTGCCTGCAAAATGAATGCTTTTGGATACTGCATGCATGGTGTCTGCAACTCTGAATGTCAGTAATTCTAATGAATTACAAAACCCTTTTAAGAACAGCTTTAAGTTTATAGTGTTCTCATGCCATCACTGCCATACTTGGAAGGGAAAGAGAGGGACTGGAGTTTAAAGTTCTTCAGAAATATTTACAGGATTTTCAAACTAAGAAAACAGATTTGTTGTCCAGTCATTAGGAGGAGAAAAAGTCAGTTAAATTCATGCAAGATGTGCATTACTGAAGTGTGGGACACCTATTCCATTGATATTTAAATATGATGTGTTGGTCTGCTTATTTGCGTGTCCTGGAGCTTGTGAAGTCATTGAACAGAAAGTACAGCAATGCAAATAAATACTGATTCCCAGAATGCTGGTCTTCCCTCGCCAGGAAAACAAAATACAGTCAGGCCAGAATATTTTGCTTTTGGTGCTCTCTTCCAAGAATACTTTTTGACCTGGGATTAATTAATTATACAGGGGAAAAAATGTAGCAGACTGTCTCTCACTGATGAAAGTAGCAATGTGCACTCCATATCTCTATGAGACAAAGATTTTAAAGGTTGAACTCTATCATTCTGAACCTATGGCTTATATATCAGACTTAGCTTTTACAAAATAACTTTAAAACTGACACATTCAGATCCCACCTCAAAATAAAATTGAAGCAGTTGAGTTAACCATCTCAGATGTCTGAATTTGGCCTTTTACCATGCGTGTTAGACAAAAGCAGTACATTATCACATTTCCACCTTTAGGTTTTTTTTCCATACCTCCGTGTTTAATTTTGCAAAGCTCATTAAAAACTGTGGAGAAGTACATAGTTTGGAATGCTGCCTTTCTGCCTGCAGCCTGCAGGGTTTATTTTGACTCATGCCACGGTCAGTGTGTAAACAGTAAAGGGGTTTACTCAGTAAAGGCTTCGAACAGTTCTAAAACTGTAAGTCTGTCACTGTTTCTTGACTGAAAATCAGAATACTTTCAGAGTTATTTGCACTTTGAGCACAGAGCTAAGTGAATATTGTACACAGTGGATGTTAACAAAATGGTAAGAGCTCTGTGGTGAGCATCTGCTTTTCTGTGTAAACAGTCAGTGTTACCCAGAAGTTCTAATTACCTTGTTCTGATAACTGTATGTGAAAGAACTGTTTTAAAAAGACTGTACAAATCACAGTGACAGGTATTTCTTTTTTAAGTTTGAAGCATTTTGAATGGTAGCTTACATCTGAACAGTATTGCTAATTATTATTTAATAATCTTATAAATGCAAGCAGGAAAGTTAAGTTAACTTTAACCAACCCCATTATGTTTTTAAGGAAAATTTTCAAGTGAAAAGTTGGTTGAGACTTGAACTATAGATAGCATATGGCATTCGGTAAGAAATGGTTAAGAAATGTCATTTAGTGATCTTACCAAGAAATGTAAGAGTAATCTTACCATTAAAAATGTAAGAGCGATGACCATATTTTAATTTTCTTGGATGCTTTCTTTGATGACTGTGCAAACCAGTGCTGGCCTTGGTTGCGTAAAACTTTATGTAGATGAATGACTGGGAATTTATCTCCAGAGAATAATTGGATGCATCATGTGCTGATGAAACTAAGTACTGAAACATGCTTATCCTAGAGTTTGTTGCTAAGTACAAAATACATAGCAAGCCATGATGGAAATCTTTTTTAATCCCCTTATGCATGGCTAGGAATCTGTTACACTGTATATGTAATAGGTTTCTTAAATCTTTTATCATCGGGACTTCTGATCGAAGAAATTGGTTGTAATGTATTCACTGTTTGTATCATTTGGTCTGTGGAGAGCTGACTTCCTTTGCAGAAGAACATGCAGACAAACCCCAGGAGACAAATTAGAGACTGTCCACTGAGACAAGAAGCTCCTTGTATGACTGTTAGTTACATATGTAATGGAGCTGGACTTTGCTCTATAAGCAGAATTATGAATTTAAGTCCTTCAAGGAAATATTTTAAACTTTAAAGTTAGACCACACAGTTCCTCGAATTCAAAATTGTAATTTAAAATGTATAAATCTAGTATTATGCATTACTACTGCTTTATTTGGTTGCATGAGGTGAGTACTTCTGTTAATGAGAACAAAATTAATTACCTGGTGTTATACCCAGCATAGAACTGACCAGTACCTAGTTTAAAAAAGACTTCACATCATAAATCCACATTTTAATTTAGAAGTTAGCTGTTCACACTACAGTTTTTCATAGTGAATGTCTTGTTCAGGCTGCCTCTCTTAAAAGAAGTTCAGGCTAAACTAGTTTGGCTATTTCTGAGAAGACTAATAAAAATGCATCATTCGCTCCTTTCTGAGAGGAGCTCCAGTGCCTCATGTTTTGGGTGCAGCAGGTTCAGGCTGTGTAATTGATACTCAGGGCTGATATGGGCTGACTTGGGGCCTGAGACAGAGATGCAGGTCCTGCTGCCTTGGTACCCTCAGGAGGAAAGGGTTTGCGGAGCTGGGGTGAAGGAGAATGAGAGCCAAGATAGGAGTCCATGGAGAGTGAGGAAAAGTGATATCTTGGAGATAGAATGCTCCATGGGAGTAAGATAACATCTGGATGTGAAGATGTATAGAGGGTTGACTCAAAGACATTTCTCTAAATGATGGAAAGAATATTATCTTGTCATGCAGACAGTCATCTAGAGAGTGGCCAGGGTAGGAGGCATAGTTGAGATTGAGAATGAGACAGACAGGCGGTGAAAGTGGTTGTAACTGCTGTCTGCAGCAATCCTGCCCTGTCCCTCCCTCTCCCATCTTGTCTTCAGGAAGGTGTCACTGGGACAGGTTTGGGCAGAGTAAGACGGACCTAAAGAATGAGGCAGGTCTGCTGACTGTCAGTAAGGAAATGATAAGTGAACTTATACCTGGGAGTGGAGTTAACAAAGGAGAAGGTCCAGACCCAGAAGAGAAAACTGTGGTTTATTAAGTAGCATCAATTAGATGAGAAGATCTGTAGAAAATGAATATGTGCTTATGGGCTTAAAAAAGTACTGCAAAGCATACATGAAGGTTAATGACAGTTGTATAGGTAAATCTCATCCTGACAAACCAAACTGTAAGCTTAGATTTTTAAGACGCACTAACATATTTGGAAGGCAATTTTGAATACTGTACTGTATTTTCAGTGGTGTGCAGTTCAAGGACTCCTGAATTTGAGCAGGGGTTGAAGCGGGATATGTGATGTGTGTAATGGAAGTTGCAGACCTGATGCAATTGCTGCAGAGCATTTAGATATTAAAAGGGAAATTGGTTTTAAGATGCATCCATGTCAAATATGCAACAGAGACTTTATTTGCCTCACTGCTATTGAATTTAACCTCACTCATTTGGGGTTACCTTATCTTACCTTTGTACTAATTTTTATGAGATGTGTGGCAGGAGATTTTTTTTTAAAAAAAAATGCTCTGTGAAAATAAAGGTCTTTGCTCTACTCTTTTCCACCTATTTCAGGCATTTTAGTTGAGTGGGAAAAAAGTCTGGGGATGTAATCTTTGTGAAATCAGAGATTGTCTTTATTAGTGGTCAGACAGGCTGGAGCTAGATAAAGCCTGATCCAGGGATTCAGTGGTAACTTCTCTCTGCATAAGTCAAAGGTTGCAACACTGTGAAATCTGTAAATTATTGCACAATATGGAACTGAAACCAGTTTAATATTTCCTGGTCTTGAGATCCAGGACTTTGAGAGGAGAATGTGTTTATAGCAGAAAGGAAGGCAGCTTTCTGATGCTTGTGTGGCCTCTTGAAAAAAAACCAAACAGTTTTGTGTGTAGCCTGTAGATGGGACATTCACCCTTCACCCGCACCATAAATACAGTTCCTCTGAATTCACTGGACTTGTGTGTGCACCCACCAGCTGCAGCCAGCAGGACTGAGCCTTTTGCCTTCTAAATTCAGAGCAAAAATGGAATCTGGATAAAAAAGAGAGGTCTGGATAACTTTTCTAACCTGCCACTGCCCTGCTATTTGACCCATGGCAATTCTTCCTGTTCCTTCTCTTCTCTGCTGTGTTGTAGCTGGGTCTAATTATATATCAAGCTGCCTTTTCTTTTTTACTTCATGACTTGCAGCAAAAGCATCAGTAGCAGCTTTCCCATTTTCTTTGATGGCTTCAGGATCAAGCCCTATGTAAATACCATCTGCAGCCAATCCTGTGCATAAAAGGCAAGGGAAAAGAGAAGAAACTAGTAATTCCCCCTGTGCACATATTTTCTACATTCAAATATAAGTTTCTTGAATCTGTGAAAATTCATTTGAAGCAATGGGGCATGTCAGCATTTCTTTTTCTTTTCAGTTTTTCAAAACTGCAGATACAGACTCTTCTTTGCACTTCGCACAGATGAATTTTTATGTGAAAATTACATAACTTCCTTTGGAATGAATTAGTCTTTTTAAAGCTCAGCTTTGTTTCTGTTGAATTTGGGCTGTGGTCCAGTTGAAAGAAAGGGGCGGCCCTACTCCCTGCACACACAACTCTTCATGCAGCTCAGGGTACTGACCCAGGGGAAATTCAGCTCTTAGAAATATTGAAGGATTGGTTTTCGGCTCAGTTAGTCTCTTCATCCAACCCACAGTACAGTCTCATGAGCGGCAGTATTGACACAGGACTAAACTATCACTCCCGTGAAGCTGCTGTTTCAGTTTTTCTGCCTTCTGCATTGTGCCCAGCCTGTTTCTTCCTTTTGTCTTGCCATAGCACTGGCAGTTCTCTAACCACACTTTATCAGTACAGATTTTAGTTGAACCATGTCCTTGGAGTAGTTCCTGGGAAGGCAAGGACATGGAGAAGGGCAGGAGACCGTGGCAGCCTGCACTTAGCTGAGCCTAACCTGCCTTGGAGCTCTGTCACAAATAGCACCAAATTTTGCTGTGTTTCAAGTTGCTTGTGCTCAGCCCTGCACAATGAGTGACTGGGGAAGAGAGGAGAAGAAAGATAATTTTTTGGTTGTTTTAGGAATACCTACCAGATGACCAGATCAGCTCACTGAGGAATAGAGGAATGCTCATATGTATTCATACTGTACTTCAAGATATATATCCAGACTGCTGTCCCATTTCACAGAGAGGCTGGTTTTGCTGCTGCAGCAATTTATTTTTGCTTAAATTTTAGTCCTTCAGAAAAATATTTTTATATATGAAAGAAACTTTCAGTTTAGGAAGCAGAAATTGGGTCTGTGTTCTTGTTGAGTTTTATTTTTAAACCGACAAATGGTCTTGTCCCAGGACAATCATTGTTTAAAAACAAAATAGGCATCTAGCAAGTGGAAAATCAGTTTTCCTCTGGGAGGTTTTCAGCTTATAAAGTACAATTTTAAAGCAGTATGCTTTTTGACACGTTTACAGTGTCAAATTGGAAGACTTTTCTGTTATTTTTAGTCTGTCAAGATTGAGTGTTTCAGGGTTTGGGTGTCTGCTATGTAGAACAAATGTAATTATTAGAATTTGTAGGATGTGATGTACTTCTCAGTTTAGTCCAAGTTTCCATTAACTTCTCTTTACTTTGGTTTAGGTAATTGTGACAAGTAGTCCTCTCTGGCTCCCTCTGAAGTTAGAGTACAGCCAAATGTAATGGGTTAATAGTTAAGTAAATTAGGGCTCTAATTGAAACTCTGCTTGTGGTTATTTGTATGCAGAGCAGTTTGGGGACAGCCTTCACAAAAGCTTTGAACTGGAATAGCCTATGTCAAAACACTGGAGTATTCTCTTAATATGGTTTCTTTTGCTCTTTGCAGGCGCTTAAATACTTTAAACAAATGTGCAGTGATGAAGCTAGAAATTAGTCCCCACAGGAAAAGGGTAAGTGCATTTAATTCTTCTGTTACAGCATTATGTGTTAATAAAACTGGAAAAAAAAATCTAGCAGATTGTTTAGCTTCAGTTTAGGATTACACCTGAGTAGAACCTGGCAAGGACACAGTAAAAAAGTAAAAAATCTGCTTACATTTCTTTTTGTGTTCTCACTGAGTGAAAAGTGCAAAGCTTGGCAGTGTGTAAAGGTTGTCTAGCAAACTTTTCCCTGGGACTGCTGCTTTCAGTGTGAAAGGCACTGGACTTCTCTGCCAGTGAGTTTGTTGGTGTTGTAGCCTATTGCCTGCACTCAGGCAGGATTTTATAGAGGAGGCTTGACAGCCACAGTGAGCTGACCTTAATATTAGACCATTGTCCTTGACATCATCTTCAGTTTTGGTTCTCTGCCATTATGTTAGAGTTGTATTACTTTATTATGATGTAGACAGGATCAATTAGACTGTGCTATGCCTGCAGAGGAAAGGATTAGGCACATTACTTCCTTTCCAGTTTATTTCCAGAATGAAACAGCTACCTTTTCAGAAAGTTTACATGTTTCCAGGGAGCTCAGCAGGAATTAAAAGTGTTTCCTGAATCTTCAGGATTCCTGTGGAGCAGGGTGAGAAATAAGAGAGCATCTACTGTAATTTCAGTAAGGTAGTACCTACTTGCTAATAAGGTACCACTCAATAGCTGTCTTAAAACTATGTGTGTGTCCTAGGAGGGATCAGTAATTGATACCGTCCCCTGGGATATGACAACTGCAGATAAAGATGACTGAGTTAAGGCAATACAATGCTGCCCTACCCCTAACAAGAATGCATACAAATGCTCTGAGGTTGTTTACCAGGAATTAATCCCCTCTTTCCCTATCTGATTGAGGTATGTTGGAAAGAGCATCCAAGCTCCAGAAGATAACACTCTGAGGCACCATATGTAGGAACTCCTTAAAAGAAGGGGTAGGCAGCTGGATGGCCATTTATGACCACCAGAAGATTTCTCATCCTTTTTCCTGAACCTTGTTAACAGTGGAATGATCAGTGTTGATACTAGGTCAGACCAGACCTGACTTCAGGTCCAAACCTCAAATCTTCCAGAATCTGGATGTTACCTTTTGTTTCAGTCCTTCCTGAATTTCATTCTGGCAGATGATGGGCTTGGAGCCTATTCCCTTTCATTTTTGATGTCAATAAAATCAATACTTAGCTTTTAAAGCTTTTTAACACTAGGGGAAAATTCTGCTGACAGAAACATGTTTCTTTATGTTTCCACTGACTTCTTTGCAAATTAAAATCACTTTACTGCTTCCTCTTTTTTCTTCCAGTCAGTCTCATTCACCCCCAAACCATCATTATAATCCACTGGCAGTTTAAGATTACTTTTTTCCTGATGAAAACTTTAATAAGCAAGCCAGAATTCTTGGGTTTATATCTGAGTCATGGACAAAAGCAGCTTGCAGTAGTTGGGAGACAAAGAAAATGATGCTTGCTCTGTGTGTCGTGTATTTGGTCATAAGAAATAAATACAGTATTTCACTTAATTTCCTGAGCTGATGAAATGTCCTATAAAAAAAAGAAGAAAAACTAGGAAATGATCAGGATCTGAGCTATGCATACATAAACTACTTGAAATATGAAAATTTACTTGGTTTTCAAAGTACAAATGTTTGTATTCTTGGCACATAAATAGTTACAGTTCAAGGCATGCATATGTGTCTGTTTTTAAATATAAATAAATTAAATAAATGAAGTGAAATTCATAGAGCTGGGTTGCAATTAGTGTTTCTTACTCTAAACACCAAAAGTTATTTTGTGGTTTCATGGTGTCATATTAAAATATCTTCATTGGCTTTATTCCTCCACATATTATAACGTGAAGCTTTCCATAAATTTAGAAGACCAAATATGTCGAGATCATTCCCTTTCAGAATTTAGATGAAAAGATTGTAGGCGTAATTGATGTATGTGTAATTGTACTCTAAGCATTACTCATACATCAAACATGTTATTTACAATTTACTCTACGTGCTACACTGTCAGTGAGCTCTTGCTGCTCACTATCTACAGTGTTAAAGTTTGCCTGAAGCTAGACTGAAGTAGAGAATTCACAGAACATTCTTAAAATGTTAGCTGCTAGCCTGTGGGAGGAAGAGTGGACCAGGTAAGAGCCTGGAGCCATCACACTCTAAGCAGTGCAAGAGCTTCTTTTGCTGTCTCATTAGTCACAGTGAGGAGTCTGTTCAGAGTTCCCAAATGGGTAAGGAATTAAGCCACTAAAATTCAGAATGTATGAGAAACATCTCATAATTGCAAAGAGGAGTATAAACATATAGCCACTATCAACAAAGTGTAGCTTTGGATAGAGTCCAGAGGGACCCCAACCCCTGACTGACTCCAGTTTAAAATGTTATGCATGCCAGGAATTTCCATTGATGTGAGGGCTATCCACTGTGACCAATTAATTAAAAGTCCATGGATACTAGGGTTTTTAAAATAGAACAATTCAAAGTAGATTATATTGTTTGTTTCTTTTTATGAACGGTGTATCTTTTGTATTTAAAAACAGTTAAAATATATTGCCTGTACCATGTTATCTTTTCCCATGACAGGCTTTATGGCCTAATCTTCCTCTCCCTGAAGTAAAAGACTGTTTTCACTTTAAATTCAGTGAGAACAAGGTTGTGCTTAAAGCAGTTTAGTGGACATTGTATTTAAATGCAACCGCCTTTGCTGTTTGAGCAGTTTGCAAGCAATACTTTCAGGGTTCTTCTTTGCAGAGTGAAGATTCAGATGAAGATGAACCTTGTGCAATAAGTGGCAAATGGACTTTCCAGAGGGACAGCAAGAGGTGGTCGCGGCTTGAAGAGTTTGATGTCTTCCCTCCAAAACCAGACTTGAGTATCCCGTCCCCAGAAGCTCCTCACCTGACGAACGCCGCAAGCCGGGAGAGTGTGCTCACAGACCTCAGTGAGCGCCAGGAGGTGGCTTCTATTCTGAGCATCAGCAGCACCAGCAGCCACCAACCCACTCTGCAGAGCGAGGCCTCTACCACCAGGACAAACTCAGTAGTGAGCGTTTGTTCATCGAGCAATTTTGTAGCCAACGATGACTCATTCAGCAGCCTGCCCTCGCCTAGGGAGCTGAATAGCTTCAGCTTCAACACAAAAGCCAACGAGAAGAACGCCAAGTCCAAAACAAAGAGCCTGCTCAAGAGAATGGAGAGTCTTAAAATCAAGAGTTCTCACCATGGCAAGAACAAAGCTCCTTCAAAGCTTGGCCTGATTATTAGCGGGCCAATCCTGCAGGAGGGCATGGATGAAGATAAACTGAAACAACTTAACTGTGTGGAGATTTCCACCCTCAACGGCAATCACATCAACTTCCCTATGGTACGAAAGAGGAGCGTCTCCAATTCCACCCAGACCAGCAGCAGCAGTAGTCAGTCTGAGACGAGCAGTGCTGTCAGCACGCCCAGTCCTGTCACACGAACACGCAGCCTCAGTGCCTACAATAAAAGGGTGGGCATGTACCTGGAAGGCTTTGACCCCTTCAATCAGTCAACGTTCAGCGATGTGATGGAGCAGAACTTCAAGAACCGGGGCAGTTTTGCGGAAGACACAGTGTTTTTTATCCCTGAAGATCATAAGCCTGGCACTTTTCCCAAAGCACTCTCCAATGGAAACTTCTCCCCTACAGAAACCAACACCTCTGTGAACTGGAGGACAGGCAGTTTCCATGGACATGGCCACCTCACCCTCCAGAGGGAGAACAGTGGTGACAGCTCCAAAGAGCTAGGCATGGGAAAAAGGCGCAACTCCTCCAGTTCAATGAGCAGCCGCCTGAGTATTTATGACAATGTGCCAGGTTCAATCCTGTATTCCAGTACAAGTGACCTGGCCGACCTCGAAAATGAAGACATATTCCCAGAACTAGACGACATCCTATACCATGTCAAAGGGATGCAGAGAATAGTGAACCAGTGGTCAGAGAAGTTCTCAGATGAAGGGGACTCTGACTCAGCACTCGACTCCATCTCCCCGTGCCCTTCCTCTCCAAAGCAGATTCACCTTGATGTAGATAATGATCGAAGAACACCAAGTGACCTCGACAGTACAGGGAATTCGCTGAATGAAACAGAAGAGCCCACAGGGATCCAGGACAGGAGAGACTCTGGGGTTGGTGCATCGCTGACACGTTCCAGCAGGTGAGATCACAAGGACTTGGGGTGGCCTGTGGATGTCCCCTCCCGCCCTAGCGGCTCTGTGGTAGCTGCACCACGCTTAGTTAAGGTGCAGCAGAAGCTCTGGCCATTCAAGAACACGTGTGCTGTTCCATTGCTTCCCAAAACCATTATGGGCAAGTCCTATGGGCAAGTATTTGGGTAGGACTTCGTGGTTCCTACAATGCATAGCTGTGTGTTTGTATGTTTAGCCTGAGTCGTCTTTGAAAAAGCAAAGTTAATGCAGTTTTGGGGCACAGTAATTCTTCAAACTGAAATGATGCATGGGAGGGGAGTGACTTCAAGTAGGATTAATCACTTTTTAAGTTGGCTAAGAGAACCAGGAATAAGTATGTTCTGGTTTGTGTCAGTGTGTAGGAAAAGCCTTGACTCTTAGGCTGTTTCAAAAAATTGCATTTTTCAATAGCAGGCTGTTTCTAATAGCATGCTAGGGCACTAAATTTGTGGGGGAAATGAGGCTTGATTACTTTCTCTTGATCACTGTAGCACAGTGGGAGACTGGGGGAGTTCCAGTGGCCTCCAGATTCTGCTGGGAGTTTTACCATGACTATATTTTGTATTGTGAGTAGAGCAAGGATTTTCATTCTTTCTAGCTTTGTTTCCAGTTTTTCTTCAAATGTAGTGCTAATCATTTAGTCATCTACAGCTGCTTCTATAAACCTAATGGGACTTTTAGAAGTGCAGAGTTCTTATTTGATATGTCTTAAAAATTCATGCCATTTTTTCTTAATGGATTTTTTGATTCCCACTGCCATAATACTGAAAGGACTGTGGGAGAAGGGCATTGGAGCCCTTGGAGAGTATCTGATAGGACAAGGTTGTGTAGCTAGCACTGAGCTGTGGGTCAGCTCAGAGTGCACATTCCCATGTGAAGCACCTGCCCATGCTGCATCACACCAGGTGAGGCAGAGATGCTGCTGGCTGATGCCTGTGAAATCTCATAAAAATGCAGCCACCAAGGGCAGGCATCTCAGCAGTACATTTGCAGTAATTCCTGCATGTGTCTTGCAGAGACATTTCAGTAATCTGCCCTTTCTCTGTCTCTCATCTTCTCCACAGGCACAAGCTAAGGTGGCACAGCTTCCAGAGTTCCCACCGGCCCAGCCTCAGCTCGGCATCACTGCAGATCAACTGCCAGTCTGTAGCACAGATGAACCTGCTGCAGAAGTACTCTCTCCTGAAGCTGACTGCACTCCTGGAGAAGTACACACCTTCCAACAAGCATGGTTTCAGCTGGTAAGGACACAGCACTGTATATAGAGAGCCCAACTACGCAGGCATGACAGTTGTGCTTGTCCCGGGCAGCATTTGGAAAGATGCAATACATCCATCCAATCCCTCTTTTTCTATATTTGCACTTCTTCCTCCAGCCTGTGCTGACAGTGATCTATGGTTTCCTAAGACAGGGCTAAAATCATTAACCCTTTATGTAAGTGTAATCCTATTAGGCTTCAGAGATGTGTTTATGGGGACATATGAGGGAACCAAAGCAATGAATTACAAACAAGATTTCTGAAGAAGAAGGTGTTTAGTATCTATAGCAAAAGAAAGACTACTTGTTTATTGAGGCAGTTAGCAAGCAGTTGGACAAATTGCAGCCAATCTTAATAGGCTCATTTTTCTTCAGTTATTCTTAAATATTTACATTATTTCCTTTACATAATTATGTAATTAAATAATGTAAATTTCTCTTCATTCTAGTATCTCACTTGCCAAATTTTCATTTTCCCTTTTTAAGGCACTATAAATCAGTTAGCTTGCAAAAGAGATGGAGAGAAGAAGAAAGGTTGGGAGAACCATGGAGTTTTTTGTAAGCAGCAGTTTCTGCTGTTACCAGGTGCTTGTAACCCAGTTGCATATTTTTTGTCAGAAGAATGAAATAGAAAGCTCTTTTATTATTGTATCTGCAGTACAGGCTGTGTAACCTTCAGGATGCAAAGGACGCAAATAAAATTTTTCTTGTCCCTACCACAGGCCAGCCTCCTCCCTTCCCCAGGAGTCATAGAGAGTATTTAGCTTCAGCATCAAAGTACCTCCTGTTCAAAGGCTGTTATTATGTCAGTCTTTCTAAATACAGAAGTTGTTTGTTCTGAAAGACAGAAATAAGTATTGACCAGTTATCCCTGCGTGCTTCAGATTCTCAGTGGAGTTCGCAATGTGTTTTTTCACATTCCATTGGCATGTTTTTTGACAAAGCAAGTATTATTCATACATGTATCAATAATGCCCTAAACTTAACTATATGGGAATACAAATTGGTTCTGGTTTACTGTGTAACAGATCAGTCAGCTGTAAATCCAGTGAACTGCTTGTATAGCTGTACTGTATGTTGAAATGTTAAATATCTCCCTGTTTTCAGTGCTACTGTGTCCTATTAGTTGTTAGACTGGACATTAGCTTTCCTCCCTGTTTAGGAAAATGAACTCAATATTTTCACGTTTTAGTGGCCTTTTTTTCCCCTTTATAAAACCAATACTCTGGGGGACACAGGGGTAAATCATTCCTTTGTGTTCAGTAACTTTTTCCTTGGAGTCATAAGCAGATGGAAAGGCCTCTCAGTGAAACTGGAGTGGGAGGTGGGGGTAACAAAAGTCACTGGCTGACAAGGAGGGGGGTCCCTCAAAGGGGTTGTTTATAGAGCTGAAGTTTTTAGCTGACAAACTCAAATGTATTACATCAGTTTCCTGCTGTTCTGCACACTGGTGGGTGGTGGACCCAGTTTGAGGACTTTGCAGAACAAGTAGTTGACATACAAAAGCTCATTGTTCAAATGCCCATCTTTCCTGAAACCTAAAGAAGCAGTGTTATAAGGGGTCACTGACCGCAAGATTTATTTTGACTCTTTTGCAATTCAATCTGGCCCCTGCAGTTTTACCCTGTAGCTTTCATCCTCCTAATATTGATGGAGTAGCACCACATTAATACTTAGAGGCAGCATACTGCCCCAAATGTCAAGCCTTTCTCTTAGAGAAACTCTAGTTTTCTTTCCTCTCACCCTTTTCAGCCCTGAGCGGATTAACTAATTTATACTGTTACTATTGTTCATTTTACTAAAAGTGTTTTACTTATTTTCACTTACTTTCCAAATTACTGGAAATACAGAAGATAAATAATCAACAGAGGTTTAATTTAATGTGTCATTCCCTTTGCTTAAATAGGGCAGTACCAAAATTTATGAAAAGAATAAAGGTGCCAGATTATAAAGACCGAAATGTCTTTGGAGTTCCACTGCAAGTGAATGTGCAGCGCACGGGGCAGCCTCTCCCCCAGAGCATTCAGCAAGCCATGAGGTACCTCCGCAACCACTGTCTGGATCAGGTCTGTGTTGTTCTCTTATTCCTCATGCATGCACCACCCAAACCCCAGCTTTCCATTAGTTTTTATTGTTTCTGAGTCTGACTGAAAAAAGTAGACTCAAACCAGGAAGAAATAGATAATTAATGCATGGAAAGCTTTCCACAAATTTAGAGCCCATCCTTCAGAAGCTAAAGAGCATGCTTACATTTCAGATTTTCTAGATTCATTATAAATGTATTTACTTTTTACATATATTTAGGTTGGATTGTTTAGGAAATCTGGAGTCAAATCAAGAATTCAGGCTTTGCGTCAAATGAACGAGAGTTCCGCAGACAGCGTCAATTACGAAGGCCAGTCTGCCTATGATGTAGCAGACATGTTGAAGCAATTCTTCCGTGATCTCCCTGAGCCTCTCATGACCAACAAACTCTCTGAGACCTTCTTACAGATATACCAGTGTAAGTACTGAGATTCTGCAGCCCATGACAAGTGGTTATTTGTGTAGTAGGGGTGGAACTTTGTAACACTGCTGCTCTGGGCACTACACATGTTTCTTATGTTGGTCTTTGCCTTTGTCCAATAACTGCTACAGTTCAGGCTGCCTCTAACAAATGGATTTTTTTGTATTGTAGTTTTATAACAATTTATAGTACAAGTTCTTTTAATTTCACCTTTCTCAAGGTGAAAAGTTTAGGAACAAATATAAATCCTTCATCACCTACTCTAAATTTTCTTCTCTTCTTTGAGCATATTTGATATTATGGTTTGAAAATAAGCCACATCCAATATGGCTAAGTAGATGAGCAGAGCAAACACTACATGAACAGAGTTTGGGGCTTTGAGGGGATTGGCAAGGCTACCAAAAATTTTTATTTTCTTATAATTCATTTTCTGCTATCCTTCACCTCAGCTGTTTAAAAACAGTCTCTAAGTGGTAAGCTTTTCTGTTACTGACTTGTAGATACTTTACGGATAAGTACCATGAAGTGTTCAGAGTATATCACATTAAAAAAATTAAGTTTATCGATGCTTGGAGAAGAAATAATTACAAAAAATATTCAGGAATTTCCTTCAGAGCTCCATTGGTGGAGATGATGTTCTAAAATAACGTACACACTATTTTTTCAGTGTAAGCATTTTTTTTGTGTGTGTTTGGATTCTCAAGCAGGTTTATGGCAAAAATTAATCAGATGCTCCACCTCCATGCATATTAAACACCCACTCTGTGGGTTTAGAGCCAAAAAAAAAAGTTTGACAGAACATTGCAGGAGTTTCTGTTCCTTTCCTTTTGCAGGCGGTAGGTCTGAGGAAATCCCAGAGCTGGTTGGGAAGTATTATCTCTGTGTAAAGCGAAGAGCCTTAAAACAGCTGTAAACTTTCATTCCCTGCAAAGAGCAAAATTTCCCTTTGCTTTGGTGCTATGTACCAGGCTGCACACTGGAATGCACGTGGCTTAAATGTGCTTTGAGCTGAGCGAGAGCATGGAAAACAGTGGATTTTTCCTTAAAACTGCTTTCTGAACTCACCTGCCACCCTTACAAAGTTGCTGAAGCCCAAAGCAAATACCAATTAAGTACCTGAGTAGCACAATGTGTATTATAAGACATGCAGTGAGGGTGGTAGGCTGCTAATGATGATATAAATGCTCCAGGAACTCAGACTCTGATGTTGTCTTCAGAGGTGGCTTATTGGAAATCCCTTTATAAGAAGCAGATCTGGTCTGGGTTATTTCATTTTTTTTTTCCTTTCAAGTTTGGAGGAGTAGGCTTTATATAAAGACACATCAAATTTTTCCAATTGCTGTTTGTTGTTGGTAACCAAGGAGCTGTTTAATGGTATGGGGCTTCACAGCGTTGACTTTCTTTTTCCACTGCATGACTTTGAATGATCTGCTCAATAAAGTAACCCTCTCTGTTCAGTAAAGCACTTTCTGGATGTTTTATGACATCACTGTTGAAAAGATTCGCTAGCTAATTTATTTAAATAATTTACCTATTCTAAAATACATGTTTTAAATTTCTTTGCAAGCCAGAGAATTTCTAAATTGGCTGGACTATGTTTGCCTGTTTCCTGCCTGAATCCAGGCTTCTGTCCTTTTAGTGCATCTGCAGGAGCATGTGGCTGTTGAAGCTAAATCTAAAATTAACTCTGGCCTAGGCACAGCTTCTTGCTTGCATTTCTTGTGAGGCAGGAAATAGCTGAGGGTAGTTAAACTAGTGGGTTAAAAAAAATTCCTTCATGTTTCCTACAAATGGTATGCATCCTGAAGGAAATCACTTCAAACTTGAGTCAAATATTTGAATCTGGAGTTTGCTTTGGGATGTATTCATGCTGTGTGTGTGGAAAATCAATGGGCTGATGAGAGAATTACTAATATTACGCAGATGTGCCAAAGGATCAGCGTCTCCAGGCTATCAAGGCTGCCATTATGCTTTTACCTGATGAGAACAGGGAGGTCCTCCAGATTCTTCTGTATTTCCTGAGTGATGTCACGGCTGCAGTGAAGGAAAACCAGATGACACCAACAAACCTGGCTGTCTGCTTAGCACCTTCCCTCTTCCACTTGAACACTCTCAAAAGAGAGAATTCTTCCCCAAGGTAGGTTTTTGGGAGCAGGGCTCACTGCTGCTGGTCCCATAGCACAGCTGGCAGCAATGTGCAACAGGCGCAGTCTGGGATTGATCCTGCCAGCTGTGATCACCTCAGACACCTCAGAGAGCACCGGCTGTAGAACAGTTATGGGATCTTATCTTTTGTTGGCCATTTGTTAAAATATAAACAAGCTCATAATGGAAAAAAAAAAAAAAAAAGTGGGTGGAGGGAGGGGTTTCCAAAGAAAAGGCTTAGAAAGAGTAGCAAGAGAAGTTGGCAACACCATGCCAATATTTGGTACCAGGCGGCATTGCTCTCAATCACCAGCAGACTTGGGAATCCGACTCGTTTCTTCCCAAATGTGTCTCTTGCTCAGCAACAAATAACTGGATTTGTGTATGTGTGTGCTGTTTTCCTCTGTGAAGGGTGATGCAAAGGAAACCAAGCCTGGGCAAACCCGACCAAAAGGACCTAAATGAAAATCTGGCTGCAACCCAAGGGCTAGCTCATATGATTGCTGAATGCAAGAAACTCTTTCAGGTAAAGCACCTGTTTACAAAACTGATGGGTGGAATATTGATTAATATGTCCTAGATCTGCTGTATAATGAAAAGCTTGGAATGTCTCTTTATTTTAATGAAGTCTAACACATGATAAATAAGCCTTTGCATCTTGATCTCTGTGCATACTTGAATTTGGTGTCAGAAGAGAGTTGTTCTGTTGGCACTGGTGCTCTCAAGTCAGGAGGCAGTTGTGGGGTTTGGTACGTTTTTTTTGCATCCAAGCTGCATTTGGAATACATTTTCAAATTTTTATTTGCCATGAGGGTCTGTGAACCTCAGCTCTAATTACAAAGCAAGAAGCTATTTCCAGGAATTTCAGTGTTCATTTTATACTTAAATTCCCAAGAGTTACCAAGACAGGCTGAAAAAGCATCCTGGAATGCAACACTGTCATACCATAGGTTGAAGGATCTGTAGGAACTCAAGCATTCTCCCTGGAGGGCCTGCGATGGAGAACCAGACAAGCGTCCTGGTTTTCCTCACTGTCATCAGATCTTTTCAGAGCCCTCAGCTGAAGACATGCCTGTCTCTTTTCTTGCAGCTGACAATGTTCCCTTCTTCCTTCAGTTTGCTGGATAAACTGAGCTGTGGGAATGAATCTAGTTGTGTAGTAACAGGGGATACTCCACAGAAGAAAATAAGACACCCCATAAAAGAGAGATTAATTTGAATTAAATTGAAGTCACAAACTTAATTTTGACATTTCTTCATATTGAGTGCTTAACCTGACACATGTACATCCCATCACTTACAAAACTAATGTACACATGTCCCTGTGGCTACTGAGCTGCTAGACTAACGCAGTAATCTGGGGAAAGAGCTGCAAGAGGATGATTTCACCCTTGTCACCCCTTAGATACCAGAAGAAATGAGCCGGGGTCGGAACTCGTACACGGAGCAGGACCTACGTCCCCTCAGCCTGGAGGAGCTCCGGGGCAGCAGCAGCAACACTGAGCCCTCCGACTACCACTGCTACCTCCAGGATTGCGTGGATGACTTGCTCAAGGAGATGAAGGAGAAGTTTAAAGGCTGGGTCAACTGCTCCACATCAGAGCAAGCAGAGCTGGCATACAAGAAGGTATGCACCCTGTCACTCACACCACAGCTCTAGGTTTTAGTTCACTTTTGGCATAGGATATTACAGAAGGTTCAGTACACGTCTTTACTTTCCAGATAGAAATTAGAAAAAAACCTTGATCTTTTGATGCAGTTGCACACCATATAAAAACACCATGTCTTTCAGCAGTAGTTTGCCAACACACGCTGATTTGTGTTCTTCTGTTTATCCAGCCCAGGAATGTTCATGGTTCTGAATTTACATGCCTTCACTCACATATGCAAAGCCTTAACAAGCTGAGTCACTATGCAGGCAGTAGGAAAGAAATTTCTCATCTCTGATCTCGTACAGCTTGGAACTAGCAGATAGAGAAGTGTTTCAATAAGATTCTTGAAAAATAAGCTTTAAAAAAATGTGTAAGGAAGAGGAAAAGTAAGGACTCTGCTAATTTTCGCCAGGTGTGTGAAGGTCCCCCACTCCGATTATGGAAAACTACCATTGAAATCTCAGCTACACCAGAGGATGTTTTAAATCGTTTACTTAAAGAGCAGCATCTTTGGGATGAAGATCTTATAGAGTCAAAAGTAATCGAGCCTTTGGATAGCCAAACAGATATATACCAGTATGTCCAGAACAGCATGGCACCTCACCCAGCCAGGGACTTCGTAGTCTTAAGGTAAGACATTTACATGCAATGATGTTTATAACCTACAGATATGGCAACCTTGCTTATTTCTTTATAATATCACCTATATTGGTAAATATCTATTTGGGCCTAATTTGAATTCTTATTAATATTTTTCTATTACTGTTTGTCAAACAAAAGATTTTTGATTTTCTTTTTTTTTCTTAGGACATGGAGGACAAACTTCCCCAAAGGAGCCTGTGTGCTTCTAGCAACCTCAGTGGACCATGACCGGGCTCCTGTGGCAGGTGTTAGGGTCAATGTGCTCCTGTCGAGGTATCTGATTGAGCCCTGCGGGTCAGGAAAATCAAAACTTACCTACATGTGCAGAATTGATTTAAGGTAGGAAATTCCATATTGTTTTTTGGATGTGGTAATTTTTTCGTGTATAGTTTCAGTGTGGTCTGTGGAAAACTTAGATGGTTCAACAGACTTTAGCTTGGCCAATAGTACGTCCTTCCCAAAGGCAAGCACGCAGGTCTCTAAGATGTCACAGAAAGTTGGCTTCAGTGCACATCTGGCAGCAGGTGTAGTTTGTTGCATTAGAAGCCTCCAGTATGTGCTCCACAATCACTATTGGTATAGAACCCCACCCTTTCCTCTGACAGTCATATTGGATGCAAGGACGTGTTAATTTTAATATTAAGCTAGTAAAGAGGACCAGGTTGTCACAGAACTTTCCATAACTTTTCCTCACTGTGGCACACTTGTTTCTGAGCAAATCTGTACATTAGTAGGGTTGAGCTGTGCAGTAAGCAGTACTAAGGAGATTTCCTAGTCAGGCATTTAACCAGCTAGATATAAATTCGATTGTGACTAAGAAAATATGTACAAAGTCCCTGGTACATTCCTCACGATTACTTTTTCCTCCATACAACAGGGGCCACATGCCAGACTGGTACACCAAATCTTTCGGACACTTGTGTGCATCAGAAGTTGTTAAGATACGAGACTCTTTCAGTCAGCAGAGTCCTGAGAACAAGGAAGTAAAATCCAGGTGACTACTGAAGAGGAGCAGCCATGAGCTCCCCACCTCAGCAGCATAGACATGACCCAAACCCGAGACCTGTGCGCTGCAAACCAGACCTGTGTTCCACCTGCAAGTCGTGTCATGAAGGGATGGCAGCGTGACAACTTGACTGTGAGCATTACTATAGGACTGTGGCCATACCATACACTTTAAAGCTGCTTCCTGTCTGTGTAAGGTCTATAATGTAGGCCTCGACTGGAATACATAGGAGAACTGTGCAAAAAAATAAAAATTAAAAAAAAATTACTATTAGATAGTTTGAATTGCTTCTGAGAAGCAAATTTCTTTAAATGCAAAATATATTATGAAATATGGTGAAAGCTCATCATTCCCATGTGAAATACTTAGCTTTATGTACATACTCATGTCATTTTATTTGTAGTGCATTGAGGGACTGGTGTATCCACTGGAATAGTTGGTACTCTTCAATGTGTTCTCACTGAGATAAGCAGAGAAAGGTTTGCACAGAGATTAAAGTGTGAATGAGTGTGTTAATGGTTGAAAGGATAGAAGAAGTTGAATTTGAAATGTGTCTGGTACACTGATAGGCAACCAGAATGGATTTTAGTATGCTGGATACAGTTCAACCTAGAATGGGAATCCCCTGTGGACCAAGAGTAGCCATCCTTCAAATGTGCTAGTTCTGCCTTTTCCTCAGCTCTAAACTTGTTGAAAACCCTAAGCAGATGTTACAAGAGTCTTGCTTCAGCTACTGTCCACTCCTTATCCAGATGATCTTTTAGGAGTGATGAGCAATTCTATAGCAAATTTAAGTAAATACACTTTTGAGCAATGTAGCAGCTTAGAAATGAAATGTCTGCAACAGTGAGGAGAACCAATAACATCAGTTGTTAAAAAACAAAAATGTTTATTATTTTTACTCCTGCCTGTGTTATCTATAGGTGTTTTAATGAGCTTTTATATATTTTATTGTATTCTAATGGCTCAAGAGGAAAAAAGTCAACACTGGAGTTGTGGTGCCAGGAGGTGGCAGGACTCCTGCAGTAGCAGCTGGGGTGACTTCACTAGGGAGAGTCACACAAACTCTTTCCCTTACTCACCCCTCTTTGCCTGTTTTCTTAAAAGCTGCATGTTAACATGAACAGAACCTGCATGTGAGCAGTTTGGAGGGTTATATTTGGGAGCAGAAAGGAGGGTGCAGTTTTGTCTTCGGTCTTGTTGTGTTTCAAACCCTTTGGGATATTTTCCCCTTCTTGAGAATCAACTTATATGAACTGTAGGAAGTCCTGAGGTCCTCTGGAAAGATGTCTTTCTGTAGGTTTTACTGTAAAGGTAAAGATTTGCTTTCAAGGTGCAGTATTAAATGTATTTTGTGGCTAGGGTATGAATGAGTTGCAAGATGGAATCTTGACTGAGACCTTTTTTACCATTGTCAGTATTATTTTAAGCTTTTTGATGAAGATTTTTTTTATAATGGCAAATAATGTAGTACTTCCAGTAACAATGTTCCTCATGGGCAGGAAAATCTTGTATATTCTTCTACATCAAACACTTTTGAATTTGTAAAATTGTATGTTGTACATACCATTCTATTGTAAACATGTATACTTGCCCACAGTGTACTGTCAAACATAGATTAAGCATGATAAAGATTATTTAAAATATACCTGTATTTATACCTCAGATATTCTTTTTGGGTTTTTGTACCTCAAGTATGTTTTCTATTGTAAATGTGCTTTACATGAGTATGATCTACGCAAGAGAAAGGAAAATGTTTAACTTGCTATAGATGTCTGTACAGAATATAATCAATAAGTGCACTATTAAATGTTTAAAATTGGATATTCATAATGAGTTTTATTTTATTCTGCATTCTTCCTTCCACTCTCATACACAGAAGGGGAGGTGTTTTTCTTACTTCTGGTTCTTTACATACTACAGCCAACAGCAGAGCCACCCCTGCCCTCTCCCAGGCTGATATTTATAGTGTTGTTAAAGGCAGGTACCAAAGCAACTTCAAAGTTTTTGGAAGACAGGGCATCACAAGGGCAGATAGCTGACAGAAACATTCCCTGGCCAATTGCTTCATATTTTTATAATACTGAGAAGAATCTTCTCGTTTGCTGTGGCCTTGTAGAAAGGTGTGCTTGAATTTAACAGGGTGGAAAGCAGCAGTATGCAATGCTGGAAAATAATTGCTTTCCTATTTTGTAAAGCGGGAAGGAGGGCAGAATGAGATGTGCCGTCGTAGGTTTGTTTCAAAAAGTAATTGGAGAAAGTTAAAGCACATGCAGCAATTAAATGAAGCCAAAGAGGAGGCCAGGAAGATACACAACTGACTAAGGTGAAAAAACAAGCCAAAGACAGCTGTTAATTCAAGCAACTTTTCAAAGTTTTTAAAGTCTTGGCCAACAGAAATATAATTTAGGCATCTGAAGGAGGGTTTTGATTTGTGAGGCTTGTCTGATACAGCAGCTGTGAGAAGCCCTGCTGCCTTTCAGTTACCAACATCATCCTATTCTTTCTCTGCCTAAGCATCCCAAAGTCCTATTGCTGTTACTTCCCATTTTACTTCCCAGGGAGCACTGAGGGATGCAGCTTCAGAGTCTGGCAAAAGCAAACCTCTTGTTGACATGGTATTAGTTATCATGCATCAAATAGTTTTAGAGAAACTTTCTGATAAGAGACTGTCATTTGTTTGGTTGTTACAGAACCTTTTTTCTTCCCAAGTCAATACTTAGCAAACAAAACAAAAACAAAACAAACAAACAAACAAAAACCCACAACAGTTTTGGGCCCTTGGAACAAGCAGAGTTATTTTTTTTTCTGTAATTTTGGTTTTGTTTGGATCTTTAGGCACACTAATTCATAACACTCCTCTGGCAACTCTAAAGATTCATATTGCATTTTGTTTAAAATGCATTTAGGTTACTTTCAAATTAGCATTTTCCTAAACATTTCTACAATATGAGTTAATTTTGAATCTTTTAAGTAGCCTCAGCCTCCTGAATGTTTGTGTTCTTGGTACCTTCATTTGCAGATATCCATGTTGTTGCACAACAACAGAATTCAATCTTCCATGTCTTTTTTTTTTGTCAGCTGTCACTCAGGGCAGCACTGGCTCCTCTTGAATGTTCTGCTTTAAGCAGTAATTACCACAGAGGAAGTGCAGGCTGGGCCACTGTTCCATTCTGTCCAGGTGCTGGTATGAATAACTGTGTACATCACATCCCTAGTGCAGCCCAGGTACAGTCTGCCCTGTGCTTCATTAATGCTGAATTTCAGTACTACTTCTGACAAATTCAAACAGAAAGAGTCATGTTTCACTGTAATTCCTCAAGTAATGCACTACACAATTAGATATTTATGAAGCTGTAAATAATCGGTAGCCTTAATAATAATCTGGCCTTAAAGGCCAGAGATGTCACTAACACACATGGCCAGCCTGGGAAAGGGGAACTGAAATGATGCAAAACAGTACCTGTGGGTCTGATACAAGACCTTGAAAAGAGCAGGACCTGGTATCCACAGCAGGCTGTGCCAGGAGAAAGTTAATATGAAAACAATATCCATGACTTGGGATACATTATAAAAGGTGGATATTTTCACTTAAGGCATATGAAAAATCTGCTAAGCGCTGGTAGCAGTGTCCTACAATCGTAAGGAATGAAAACATGATACTGTTTTAACAGAGCAATGCATTAAGAAACACTAATTCCTTCACCTCTGTTAAACCATAACTTCTCAATACAACCCTTCTCTGCATCTCTGAAAAGTTACTTTCATCTATTTTTCATCTGTCAACCCAGAATGTTTTATTTCTCTCACAAGGAAAGATATTAAATTCTAAAACAATTATTTCATAACACCAGGGTGAAGATCTGATGCTAATATGTAGTGTTGGCACGCATGTGCCTTTTGCATTGAGCATTCTCCTAAGCTCTTGAGACTTGCTAAATTTCTCCTCTCCTCTGCACCATCCTGCTGTATTTTCCTGTATATTCTGAGGCGTCCAGATTGCTTACAAGAAATGAACTTGCAAGCTGAATCCAGGGACAGTAAAATGCAATGAAGTATGGGAAAGAATTCAAAGAAGAAAAAATTCCATCAAAAGAGATTAAGGCACTGAAGGGGCACATTTATAGAAGAGAGATTCAAGACACAGTCTGGCCACTAGACAAGAGGGATGTAGTAAATGTCTACTAGCACTGGAAGGTCATAAAAACCCAGAAGAGTTCAAACTAGCTGAGTGGGTGTACAAGATGGGATAAAAATTCGTTAATGGAAAATGTGAGGCAGAAGGAAAGGAAAAGGCATTTTCCACACAGCAAGAAGTCTTTGAGACTGTGGGACAATCTCTCCCTGAGATGCAGCAAGAGCATAAGTAATTTAAAACTCTGCAAGCTCAAATCCTGGAATTGTTGCTTCGTAGCTGCCATAAAGCATCACAAAGACATAACAAAGGTTCTCTCTTCATTATTTGCCATGATTACAGGACTTAGGGGCTACCAGTTTTGACCTTTAAGCACTGTCAGATAGCACTGCCTTACTGAGCAAGAAAAAATCTGTTGTCAAAAATAAAATATCTCAATTATTTTGGAAGTTACTAATAAGTCTTTCTCTAAAAATTACATTGGAGGTTGTGGAGTGCAATTTGCTTAGATTTTATTGAAGTAGACTTTCACTTAAATTAGAAGATGCAGTGCCTTTCCCACCATGGGCCAAAAACATGAAGATCAGCATGGGGAGGTTACCACACAACTGGGAGACCTCTTTGCTTTCCTGAGTTTTACTCAAAATCCAGAAAGCTCTATAACTGATTAGCATGATTTCCCCATCATAGAGAGAATCAAATCCATTCTTCCATAGGCTATTGTCACTAGATGGACACAAAAAGAGCTATACTCACACTGTTAGGTTGTGAAAACGAAAAAGAAGGAAGTTTATTTGGGATTTTGACTTATATAGTTTTTGGAGCTTGATCAGGGATTGGGGGATGAGGTTGGTACCTCTTTGACCCCACTGGTCAAACTAGAAGTTCATCAATTTGTCCTTCCCCCAGGAAGGAATGTATAGTTTTTAAAACATCACTTTTTGTTTATGTTACAATGCGTGAGAACTCCAGGACAAAAGTGTAAAACATTAGAAGGCTGAAAAATCAGGGTGACAGGCTACGGGGATTTTCCTTAGTACAGGAAGAAAAAGACCTACAGCAAGTGTGTCATACATGCTTTTCCAGGTACCAGTGTTCTACTAGTCATTAGCTCAAATAATAAAAGGCTGATGCGGTGGGTCTGAATATCACAGTTGCTCCTAACCCACACAGGCATTTCTTAAGGCTTTAACACTAAAACACTATAACACTAAAAATTGAAAAGCCCCTTAGGAACAGAATTCTCAGTGAATGAAAGAATACTACTATTCAAAAAATCAAGTATTCAAAAGGTAGAGTGTTAAAAGGGCAAGTACAGTAATGTATGCTTTCCAGGGAAGGAAATTAAACAGCTTTTTCCATAATATGATGACATAAGCATGTTATAAGCTGGTAGACAAGATGGCTCTGATTCGAGGGAGCTTATATCTTCATTTATTAGGGATGTAGGAAGATGGTTAGCAAAAGGGAATTTCAGGAAAGGGTGGCATCAATTAAAACATGAGTGTCACTTGAGAGAATTGTCATTTTTTAAAATAAGCCAGCTAGCAGCAGAAGTAGATTATATTCATAAAGCAGCCCAGACTAAGATGGTGTGCAAGGTGTGCATAATTGAGGAATGGTTCTAAAGTTTTGGCCAAACACTTTCAACATATTTATTGACAGCAGCTTGACAGGTCTATTCAAAACAAGCAGGTCATCTGGTAAGTATTTGCCTTTTTTTTTCAAAAACAACTAAAAGAAAATAAATTTCAGTCAAGGCACTGTTATGAGCTGGGTAAACACATCATCTTCTAGGCTGTAATTCAAGTTCACAGAAACACTGACAGTATGGTTAGTGAAGTTTTCAATTGGCTACTTTTTTACCCAAATCTCTGGGGAAAGTTGAACAATGGTGCGTATTCTAAGTAGTCCATTTAAACATACGAAAAGGAATGCAAAGGTACTAAAATATTTGTTTTAACTCAATCATCTAATCTCTAGCAGTCTGTACTCTTTTCATTTCTCTCTCTCAACAGAATGTCTGAAGAATGCACATGGGCTTTTTCACTTCTTGTTGAAGGCTTTGTCACCTACATAATTTATTGACTAGAGCTTCCAAAGCATAAAACAAATAACAAATCATACAATAATACAAGCAATAATCCAAACCAAATTTGAATATCACACCTCACTGATACCTCGCCCCACCTATAGCCTACAAAGCTGGAACAACATTAAAATTACTTAACTAAAAGGAGGAAAATGGTAACACTTTGCTGCCTACAAACAATTTCATTCATCAGATAGCAATGAAAACTGCTTTAATATACCTAGAAAAACAGCTTTGAAAGCCTTCTAGACTTCTTAAAAAAAGAGGGAGGTTCATTAAGGTAATGTGTCTGGAGAATGGCACCTGCCCTCCCTCTACTTAAGTGCTTTTACTCCATTATCTAAGACTGAGAGAAGTACATACAAATGACTGAAACTGAAAAACTGGTGGTGAAAACGTCTGGTGGTAATCCTCAGCAATGGTGAAGCACCTACATCCCAGTGAGGGGAAAAGCAGATGAGGATGATTCATGTCTTCCATGGTGAGAACTGATGGTAATTCTCTTCCCCTAAGTGCATCCCATCTCTGTGCTACACTCCTCATCAATTCAAAGTATGCGTAGAACCACAGAATCCATTTGGGCAGAAAAGACCTCTAAGATGGTTCAGTCCAACCATTAATTCAGCACTGCTGAGCCCTCCATTAAACAGTGTGCCCCAAGTGCCCCATCTACACATCTTGTAAGTAACTCTGGGGATGGTGACTGCACCACTTCCCTGGCCAGCCTGTTCCAATGCTTGACAACCCTTTCCACAAAATGATTTTTTCCTAATACCCAATCCAACTCTCTCCCAGAGCAACTTGAGGGCATTTCCTCTCGTCCTGTCACTTTTCCCCTAGGAGAAAAAAACTGACCCTCATCTCACTCCAGCCTCCTTTCAGGCAGTTGCAGAGAGCGATAAGGTCCCTTTTGAGTTTCCTTTTGTCCAGGTTAACTACCACAGCTCCCTCACCACTCCTCAAAAGATGTGTGTTCCAGACCCTTCATCAGCTCCTTTGCCCTTCTTTGGACACACTCCAGCACCTCAATGACTTTCTTGCAGTGACAGGCCCCAAACTGAAAACAGAATTTGAGTTGCAGCTTCACCAGTGCCAAGTACAGGGGTGTGTACCGTAGAAACATATACTCCTCATAATGCAGGGCAATAATTCAACGAAGTAGAAATATTTAGATGGAATCACAACTGCTCATGAATTCCAGAACTGCAGTGGTACAGCAGCACTAACACTACACAGTGCTGGTCTGCAAGCTCCCTTACTTGGCTTTGGAGACCTCTGAAAACACATTAAATTGCATGTGAGGCCTTTTAAGAAAGACCTTGGGCAAGTAGAAAAGTTAAGATTTTTCTAGCTAACATTTGAACCACAGTCCAAAAGAAATTACATTCACATTTGCTGTCTCCACCCTTCCAACCTAAGATAAGAATAAATGATTATGTATAAAATTATCACATAACTTTCTAGGTAAAGAACTGGCCTTGTGATGTGAGCTGTAAACAAGATCAGACAGAGTAGCTACTGAACTAGGTTCAATCTAACAGTCATTTGGGACTGAGGAAGGAGGGGAAATTATGTCCCAAGCATCCTACCAGCAAGATTGTTGAGGGAATGAATGACATGTCAAGAACAGTGACAGAATTCAGAGGCCCTGCTGCTCAGGAGCACAGAGGTTTAAGCAGGCCAGTCATGGCTTCACACTTTAGGCACGTATTTGATAAAAACCTAAGCAAATAGCAGATGCTGGGAAGCTCTAAGTGTCTCAAGTTTTAGGCTTGCATTGAATCATATCCCCAGTTTGCTGTAGAAAAGAGCCTAGAGACACTGATCCAAAATCTCACCAAGTGGTCTGAGGAAAGAAGGCAAAACAAGCTGTTTTCTGCCACCATCCACTCTACTATAAAAGTAATTCTTTTCATTATTTGGAATTTCATTATTTGAAAATCTGCATTTGGAATTCACTATTGGTTTTTTGCAGAGCTTTGAGAAAAATATAAATACCAAAGTTCCTGTTATTTTTAATTTCTGCACTAGGCACTTGGACTTCTGGATGTATTTTTCACAAGAATCTGCAGGAAGTTTCTTGTGTTGGCATGCTAACAGCCTTGCAATGGTCACTATCAGAGAGAGCATTTTTTTAAATTGACCAGCAGCACAATCTGGGACATGACATGATATTTACTATGCTCTTTTTTTGTAATGCACCATGTAACAAGTCAAACTTATCATACTTTTTGTTTTTAATTCTTTGAAAATCACCACAATTTTTTTTACTGTTTAAACATTCTGTTTTACTGATGTAGAGATTTTTCTCTTAGGCTTTATACAATTTTTCTTTTCTTTTTTATTTTTTTTAAGGCTTCTTTCCTTTGCATCCTCTTCCTATCCTGTTAAATGACTAAAACAGTTTCCAGAGCCAGCTGCTCCATGTAGTGGTTTGCTGGTTTGCAATGACAGAGTTGCTGCCAAGTTTTATAAAGAATGTTCCCTGGGGCACAGAGGGGAGGGAGGTATTCTTCATGGCCTCTGTTTTCTTCCCATATTGTTTAACAAACAAGCAAACTGCCCTGCAGTCACTCTGACCCCTATTTAGACATATCCCTTTCAGGCAGCCACACAAATGAACTAGGAAGGAAGTGCCGTCACAGCCCTTAGAAAAGATAGAGAGAAATAAAGGCAAACATTGTGTGTCTAAACAAACAAGCTCACTCTGCTCTGCCCTTCTCTTCTGCCTAATTCCTACAGAAACTGTCCCCAGAAGTAGTATTTGGGGCCTGAGCATTTTCCATGTTGTGTAGGACTTGGTTACCCACCCACCACGTTCCACTGCCCTGCCAGGTTTTGTCCCAGCCTCAGAGATGAATGGATAATCCAAAAACCTTTAGTATAAATAGGAGCTCAGCTCAGGCTCTTTGAATGACTTAAGCCTGTCCCTCAGTCAGCTTTCCTACATGAACTTCATGCCCTCTGTGCCTTGCCTTCCCTAGTTAGACTTCCCCAGAACATCAAGAGGAGAAAAAAAAAAAAAAAAAATGCTTCAGTAATCATAAATTGAAAGTGCAAGTTTTGCAAGAAACTGAAACAAAAATATCTAAAGGCTGAGCCGAGAACAAGATTTCCTTTGAGCTGCTTCTTGTCTATACACAATTCCAGAGGGTTTCTAACTTTTCCAAATTACTTTTGGTAGACAAGAGATGAAACAGATGTGCCATCAACTACATTTTGTGATGGGGAGCTAGAGTATAAAGGTTTTTGAACTAGAAATGCAAATAGAATATTTGAACCTTAATGTTGCACGCTAATCACAGGAACAAGTCTTGACATATCAGAGCTGATTAAACCTCGATAAAAGAATGCTTAGATAAACTCAAGGGTAAAAGAAAAAAAGAAAATACTGTCATTTAAAAGAGTATGAGTGTGATTTTTTAGTATTTCCACATTTCCCTGGTACTATACCTTCATAGTAGGAACCTTAATGTGGTTACAGAAGCTCAAGCCAGCAGTGGGTAACAAAGACAATGTCTTGCTGCAGGATCATGACGCAGCACAAACACTGCATCACCCCCACACCCCCCTGGGCTGCTGCAGGTGATCTCTGCTCTGCAGGGCTCTTCTCAACACAGCAAACCTTGGGGCTGCTTTTGCCCAGACATTAGTTTTAGCCTGACTGAAAGACAACAAATCCAATTTCAAACAAAATGCTGGGCTGATTGCAAGATTGAAGTAATTTGCAGTCTAGTCTCCTGCTAAAACAGACTCCTAGATTCTGTTTAAAATTTGCCAGAGAGGTTCATAGGACAGCAATCCCCAATGTTAGTGAAAGATTTGCCAAGAGTATTGCTTTGCCGTTGCTCACAGCTTTGTCGATAGCGCCACACAGAGCAGACAGAAAACAGAGCTGCATCTGGTAGGCATCATGCATGGACTGCAATATGTGTGTATTTGTGCCTGAGGAGCTACTTATCACTGTGATGAATGGCATTGCATTTAGCTATCTCCCAAAAGAGATAAGATGTTGTAAGTTTTTGTTATCAGTTGTGCCCAGATTTGTACCATTAAACAAAAAATTGGATTAATATTTTTAAACAAATCAGATTAATGTTGTGTACCCATTATCATGCTCCAGAGGAGATCATAAACTGGGATAAGAATATATACATATAGTTTGCAGTTGTTTCAAGCCATGAAACAGAGAATAGCCTAGGAGATACCCAATGTAAGGATACATTTCCTAGGGAGCTGCTGAAAAAAACTGATTTCTTACTCTACCTTGATTATTAATCAAGCATCCTGTATGTGACTTAAAGATGCACACTTCACAAAAGCACCAAAAACCCCTAAAAGCTTCCCAATCACAGATAAAATACTCTGGTTGCTCCCTGTTGAACACTGCAGGAAAAGTAAAGGCTGAGCAACAACACCTTCTGAGATCATTCACTGCTGTTGCAATCCTCTTTTCTCTGTGGACAGTTTCTGCTCTGCAAACCTTCTGTTAAACCCTGTGAGCTCCATTTTACCATCAGTTCTACACTGCTTGTGCGTTTTGTCTGCCTGTGATATTTTCTCCATCCTGCCAGATCCATCACTGCAATCAGGTCAGGCTCAGATCATGGGATCCCATTTCCTTCTGTCTTTGCCCTCCCTGATCTGATACAAAACCTCTCACAGGCATAGGCACAGCTCAGACTCGGTGCTTATAGATTGCATCGTGTTCAGCAATGCTCCAAGGTAAGGGGCCTGTCACCACCCTCTTGGGGAGCTCAAGTTCTGAACAAGCAGTCTTTCCCCTAAACTGCATGTGCTTACGTAAGAGGAGGGGCTGTCTAGAAGCTTCCCTGGCTGGAAGAAGATGAGAACTTTGATCTGTTTTAAGATATTTGACTATTTTTTGCCCAAGAGGAAGAAATCTTTAGCTTCTCATGTGTCCTACACCACAACCCACCTGCTCCTGGTGAACTGAGACCCTCTGGCACTGAACGGGCTGAACATACTCTTCTGCCAGCCTGGAAAAGCAGCCATTACAAATTGTGGCTAAAGCTGATGTCTTGAGGGAAGTCAGCTGCCTCACTCTGCATTGTTTCTGGGGACAAGTATTGTACCCAGTCACTGTTCATCAGGAAAGAGACCAAGCTGTGACAAGACAGCCTCTCTTAGGAGCTGCTGCCTACCGATAGCATTTGTCCAAGTGTTTGAGATTCATAAACAGACTCTTCTCAAGGAGGGACCAGCCACTATTCAACATGGTATTTCTAGGCCTAGTAAAAATTAATTTGGCTTTCATTCATCTCTTTGGCTGTCATATTTGCTGAGATGCATCTGTGATAAGTGGATTACTTTCTTTCTTGGTAAACATGAATAAGATAGGACTACTGCTCCATGGATGGCATTCTCCCTTGTGGCAACTCTTTCCAAATTGCCCTACCCTGTGCTTTGGGTAGTCACCTATCAATTTCCTTGAGGTCATGCAGTGACCTCAGAAGAACAGTGACAATATTGATCTCCTCATCAGGCTTTTTAAACAGGTACATTTAACATTCTTCTCCTATTGCCTTTAAAATGAGGGAAGAAACATGTGAGAGAACATTACATGCCAGCAACTTTCCTCTGGGGAAGTAGTCTCCAAGAGCCAACATTTAAATTGTTTCCTTCCAAAACCTCACTCACTGCAATATTTTTAACTTTCTTTATTCAGATTGATACCTAGACACCTCAGTTCCACAATTTGTTTCACTGCCCTGCTCCCTTCTGGTGTAGGAATCTTACCTGCAGGTGGGGCAGATGCCTGGCTCCAGCTAAAAGCACATCCGTCACTACCAGGTCTCTCCTCCTGCTACCCAGCAGTACAGGCACTAGGGGTGGTGATCCTGGGCAGCTTTATTTAGATTTAACTTCTGAAAAGATTTATTATTTAGCACCAGACAATGACAAAGAAGCATAGCTCTTGTTTCATCTTCTGCTTTTCCTGCAGACAAACTCTGCCTCAAGGTGCCAGTCATCCCCTAGCTGTTTGCTCTGGGACAGCTGAGAGGTTTACATTCAGAATAGTGATGAAGCTTTTTGTTGAGGTATCTCAGACTTCCCCTGGGTCATTATTACCCATCACTGCTCTACAGAGTATAAGAAATATGCTCCCTCTGAGAGTCCAATGCAATACCTATAAATTAGCCCCAGTCCAGATAAACCCACTGAGTTAGCTCAGGGGATATTTATAGCTGAACATAGCTTCTTCAGGGAATTACAGTCTCCAAGTCAGTGCAGTTGTTCCAAAGAAAAAAAACCAAAACAAAACCAAACAAACCCCCTGCCCTCCAAAAAAAACCAAAAAACCAAACAAAACCCTAAGAAAAGCTTCTTCTTTCTTGGTCAAGTATAGTAAGTTCCTTTCACTATAGAACTGTCAGTCTGAAATTCACTCTGAAACCAAACCAATTGGCTGAAATAACTTCTTCTGTGTGTGGTTGTAATGCCATAGCCAGAAACCCTGATCATCACTAACTATATAGCCACATTTACATGATAAAAATATGGAGGCATTAATAACTTGTGTTGGCATGCCTTCCCAATTGTTAGAGCTTTATGTAAATATAGAACTTGGCCTATAGATTTGTTTCAGAGCCTTTTTATATCTGATTATGGCTCCAGGCCGATCATTATCTGTACAGACACTGTAATTAGGGATCAGTAATTCTGTCCAGTGGCCAATAGTCCCTGCAGAGAGAGGCACATGATGGGTTTGCAGCTGCTCAACATTTCAGAGTTTGACTGGAAGTCAGCTATTAGAAAGCTGTGCTGTACAAGGACAGAGCACCAGCCTCAAAGGAAAACAGCCAGCAAGTATTTCCATTCCAGCATTTAGGCAGGAGAAAGTACTGTCCTGAAGACCTCTATAGGAAACTGTTTTACTCAGGTATCTGCTCAGCCACACATGGAAAGCCAGAGCTCCCACGTGTTTAACTGAGGGCAGGCACTGGGAGCCAACCCTTCCCTCACGCCTCCACCTCGAACAAATACACAGCCAGTGTTTCTTGGGAACGAGCTGGATACACACAGAAAAACAAAGGAGGGTTCTTACATTTCTGAAGTACGTGTCATAGAAATAGAGAATAAATAAGACATCATAAATAAAAACATTTTTCTGTAGTGATTTCACAGAGGTGAGAATTTCAACAGCAAACTAAAAATTGGCTGCAGCAGATCCTGAGTTTTATTCCCACACTTCACAGCCAAGGTTTCTGCCAACTGGGAGGAAAACACAGCTGAGCTAAAAATCATGGATGTTTGTGAATAGTAGGAAGAGAACACAGTGTAATAGCAGTACCGATTCCAGCACCAACGGCATCAGTCTTGAGTAGACATGCAATTTTAACAGAACCAGCTGATGTTGTTGGGGTTTGGTTCTTGTAGCTTTGTTATAGGCCAAAGCACACATGGCAAGGCAGTGGTGAAGTCTCCCATGGGCACTCCTGGCTCATCCTGAGACCACTGGCTCCTTCCCCCAGCCCTGCACTGTCACAAACCTACACCCCTGCATATACAAGTTCTAAGAACATTTGGCTGGAAGATTTGTGTGAGTTTGATTTGAAACACATCAGACTAAAGGAAGAAAAGTATGAGACTTAAATTAGAAGTATGCAAGAGCTAAACAACTTAGTTAAATGTCTGGGGGACGGAGTGAAAGGTAGCACTAAGCTACAGCCTCCAGCTCATCTGGAAGTGCCTTCCCCAAGACACAGGTCCTAAACCTCCCACATTTATCATGCCAGGAGAAAGTACCTCCTTTTGGCTTGCAGCCAAGCTATTCAGCTCACATCTTAGTGGAAGGATGGCAGAAGGGAACTCCAGCGACCTTCAAAGCATAGCCTATATTAGATATATAACTTTAAAAATTGTTAGTGTAGGTCAGCTGTTATCTTGGCAAACACTGATATACACCTTCCAAATTCCATGTTTCTGGAAAAAGCCTGTCCATGTCTGATCCAATGCAGAAACTTACCCTTTATTTCAATATCATAAACAATATGAGAGAAATTTAACATTCTTTTTCAAGTCCCTGGAGTTACACTATGAGGCTGTTGGTGTTGAAGCTTGAAAGCTCATTGTAAAGATATGAGTTGATTTTATTTTCATCCTCCAAGCAGGGAAACTGAGCTACGTGAGGTTGGCTGAAGAGGGTTGCTGAAGGATAGCACAGAGACACTCGACAGCTGGTTCCCAGTTCATCCTGCAAAGCCTTGCTGCTGCTTCTTCCAGGCGGTGACCCAAGTACCTCCTGGGCTCCCAGGCCATGCTGCTTCTGGCTGCTCTGCCAGCCCCAACACTCACAGAGGGAACATGGGCTGGTGTTGGTTTTTTTCTAACCACCTCAGGTACAGTGGATTCACTCCATCTTTTGTTACATAAAGTAAGATACGGCTCTGGGTATTTCAGAGAGAAGAAGAACAAACCAGGAAGCCTGAAGAATTTTTGTAGATGCCATTGAGTCTGCCCATTCTGTGTGTCATGTAAAATTGCACAAACAGACCCACAAAAAATTCAGTTTTCTCTCTGTTGTACCATAAACAATACTTAAGCCACAAAGAAGAGCAATGCAATAACAAACACAATAAAGTAATTTTTAGATTTTGGGGTGTAACTGTGTTAAAATACATCATAATTCCTCTACCAGATTATTTCAGTAACATTCCCATGACATTAATGCCCTAATGGCTGGTGAATGGGAAAACTGCACTGCAGTGAAATGAGGCAGTCCAGCACATGAGAGCAGTAACTTGCAAAATACCACACAGACGACAGGACACTCTGGTGTCAGTGTAGAAAATACAGGCTGGACAATAACATTCTACACTGGGAGTTTCTGGCCTCCCAGATCACACAACCCAGCAGCCACAGACCCAAAGCAAAACCAGCCAACTCTCTGGGCAGACTGGAGAGACAGCCCTGTTCCCCTGCTGTCCCTATGGACATTGCTTACCAATTTACCAATTCCTCCAGTGAGGGCTTCATCTTACATGAGCACAATTAGTCTTTAACTCTTTCCCTGGTGGACAAGGGATATAAATTGAATTTGTGTCAGAAAACTGCTGCTCTCTTTTAACAGCTACCTCAGACATTTGTATCTCAGCCCCTTGTTCTGATCTCAAATCACTGTTCCCATAGGTATCCTGCCAGTCTTTATGTGGCTGGGGTAGAGAAGGACCCTTGCAGAGGGGCATCAGCTTTCAATCTCCAGCTCCCATTGCAGTGATTTTACAGAGCCTCAGGGATTAACAGTCCTGCTTTACACAGCTGCCTGGGAGGCAGTAGATGGCCTAAGAAGCCACAGCCCATGTGAGTGCAGCCTGTTCAGAGCAGGTATGTATGCGAGGCACTACACTGTAGTAGTACACTACACTGTAGAAAGCTGTAGCTGGGACACAGGTACACACACGAGATGGGCTCTGAAGCCAGCTTGCCTTCTTCCTTCTTATACTTTAAGTAGCAGTATGTGGGTCACTTTGTCTGGTTGGCAAATGTCTTGCTCTGCACCATCGCTTTTTGGACCTTTCCTTTCCTGTACATTCTTCAGGTGGTGCCTTCCCACAGCAGCTCCAGTCTGGCCAAGCCTGGAAAAAGAAGAGGTTGGTAACCTTCAATGGCCATTATGACCAGCAACATGGGGCCAAGGTTACTATTAGCAGAGTTATGTCTGGTTTGTTTCCCTTTTCAAATCCATATTGGCATACTCCTCTCCCTGGGTCTATCTTGTCTTCTCTTTTCCTGCACAGATGTTTCTGCACTCTCACTGCACTCTTGAGACCTTTCCCAAGGCCCTTATCATGCCTTGCAGTGGTGGGAAAGGTGCCACTTTTTTTAGTGCAACGGCAGTTCAAAGGCTTGATAGTTTGGAGCTTTTCTGAAAGTTGTTGGATTCTGCTGTCTTGAGCACCCTCCTCTTGGAAGGTTCAAATCCTGCTGCTGCTGGCTCAGGACCGACATGAAATAACCAAGCAGAGTCTCCATAGTCAAGGTCAAACTGCTCCTTCTCTTCCTTCTCCCCTGTTTCCCCAGGGTTGGAATTTGTGTGAGTTTCCTTGACTGCTGTTAAATGGAGAATGTAAAGCAAACTAAAAAAATAGAGGCACAATTAAAATTAAAAAGTCATCCATTTAGTCTCATTCTTTCAAAATATGTCTATTTGGCATTCACAAAAATGTAATTCTTTTTATAGCAGCTTGGCACCAGCTTTTTGCTTGGCATCAGCTTTTTGCTCTCAAATTTCTTCTGCGGAGCCTATTCAACCAAAGAAATATATTGACTGACACCTAGTGGAAAACTGAAGATTTTCTTAATCTTATTTAGTTGAGTGAAACACTTCATTACAGGACTCAAATAGACTTTGTACATATTACCATTGCTGTAGAAAACATTATTATTACTGGATCACCTGTATTTTATCTCTATTTCATTATTGTATTCAAATATTCAATGGAAGCCTAGACAAGACAATCAACAGGAATTTATTTTAAATATATACATGCTCTTTGGTTAATGAAGGAGCCTGCTACGAAATCAGGCCAAGTACGTCCCTTCTTAACATTGAGAATACCAGTAATGCACAGCTCTGGAAGCCCATAAAGTACTAATAAATAAATATAAATTTATTCTCAAAACTAACAGTCTTTTGGAGTAGTTGTTTCTACCAAAACTGAATAATTGATTCCCTTATTAATAATTTATGTGTAAATATTTAGAAAGTGAAAAGTACATTTTTTCCTGAATTTTTATTTCTAATGATCTTAGAGAAGTTGATTGTATGATATCATTAGTCTGACTAACAACAAAAATATTAAGACAATTTTGCTTTTTCATTAGAATTCGTAGATGTTTTTGACTAATGTCTCAGTGGTCACCTAACGTTCGGCATCTGTGAAGGGATTTTTCAATGCCAGACAAATGCCAAACCCATCTGAGCTGACTGCAGAGTTCCCACAGAGGCAGGCCCTGTCCCGTACGTGCTGTGACTGACAGATGTGATTGGTGCAATGCTGTGCTTTGCCAGCCCTGCTGAGAAATCACAAGGTCCAGCTGGTGAAGAATTAAATAGAGAGGGTTCTCTTGCAGGGAAAAATCTCTAAATATAGTTTCCTGGTGCTACCAGAGGCTTTTGTATTCACTCCTTTAGGACAGCACTTCTGTTCTCCCAGGGCCTCTCTCTGTACTTTTCCAAAGTATGTTATCTAAACAGTAAGATCCATATTCCATATTCATCTGCCTTGCTCCTCTATCTTAAATGAGTGGCATGTGGGTCTTGAAAGATAATATGACATATCTGGGTTTTTTAATGAGAAGTTATATAATAAGTAGCACAGAATAAAATTTGGTACAACAAACAGTATTATTCACACCCAAATCCCACAGATACAAACTTTAGGCTTGAAAATGATTACACAACTTGATCTGAAGTGACCTTAATATACATCTAGGCCCTGAGAAGTTATTTATAAGCTGAATCTGTTTAAGGCACTGTAACCCAAAAGCTAATTTTCCTACATAAATCCCAGACTAATGATCCCATAAAAGCTTTGGCAGTCCAACTATATGGTGATCAGGTCTTACTTTTAAATTTTTCTATTTCTCAATTAAAAAATATATTGAGAAACTTCCTGTGGTCGTTTGTGTAGACTCTTGGCTGGTTTACATGAGAAAAAACACTGCTTTATATTTCATGTTCACATTTTTTCTTCCTTTCTTTTAATATTTTTTTTAACTTCTTCATTTAACTTTTCTTTAAGTGTGATATTCTCCATCACTGTTATGAATATTCCTACCTATTGTCTCCCTCCTTCCATTTCTGAATCCTTCTGACTTTTTGTTCAAACATTTGCACTTGTTCTGAGGGTAAGCAGGCACACAAATGCAGTTCTCCCTTAGGCTTCTTTGCTCTCAATAAGCCAGAGCCTAATATGCTACCACAGAGACACGATCCAGCACAGATTGAAGGGCTCATGTGGTTAACCTGCTCAGAGACACTAATGGTTGGTTTAATATTTCATAGACGTGTCAATCACAAATTCACTTCATAGCTGAAAGGCTGCTTTGCACAGCACTTCACTACTTCACATCTCCTGTGAGGTCTTTATGAGGACTGAAAGGCAAAGCTGCACCTGAGGACACATTGGAGTGCGTACAGCAGCATGCACCCTGTGTGGGAAAACTCCCATTTAGGAGGTTGACCCGAACAGTAGCAAAATCAATGGCTGTAACTCAGAGCAAATTCAGGTACAGAATCACTGGTTTTTCACAGGTGAGTTTTAAAGGTTTCCTTTCACTTCAGAATTTGGTCTCTCCAGATAAGCCTTAGATATTTTTCATGGCAAATAAAAAGAAACATGCAAAGCTTTGGTGCTTTGAATACCCAGCTCAAGGAGCAGGTGAGAATGTGTCACACAGCTCCAGTCTTCCCTTTATGCACAGATATATTTTTTAAAAAAGATTTTTTTTTTAATTAAACTTTTATTTCCTTGTGAATCTCAGCTAGAGGCAGGAAAAAGAGTTGGGTGTGCCTGTGGCTCACTCTTCTAGGGACTATGGAAACACCTCTGTGAAACTGTGGCCAAACATTTGTTCCATTATTAAACTGACTGCTCTACTTTATATTTAAACATAAATTAACCTCCCAGGGACCTTTGTTTCTCCTCCAAACCACAGAAGGGAAAATCCCAGGGTAAACAGGCATTTCTGAGAACAACCAATACAAAGACCAGGAAAGTCAATGGAATACTTTGAACCAGATTTTGAGGTAATTTTTCCCTGAGTGAGGTCAGATTTCACAAGCTTGAGCAACTTTCTGTCACTCTCTTCAATGTGATTCTCCTAGCACCTTCCCCTTCCTTCCTACTACCTCCATCCAAACATGCTCTGGCTGGCAGCTCAGTTATACTCATGGCTTAGTCCTTTCTTCCTCACTGTCATATTGTTTGCTTCCCTCTCTGAAACTGCACCAAGGGCTACTTACCATTGTAGTGTAATGTAATTAAAACATTTAACATACGCAGGGGGGAAAAAACCCTAAATGGTTGCATAAAAATAATTATATATATATGCATACAGAGATATATTTGTATCTGCTCATTATTTAAACCTATTACTCAGGAGTTAGACAAATGTTTTTAATGGTCCAGTGGTCAATGTTAGAACACCAGACTTTATAAAGTGGAGAGGGCCAGATCCCAAGAAGCAGCAAGCACTCTTGACATTTATTGATGTTGATAGCTGCTGCTAGTGCTCAGTACAGGCAATGACCTTCATCAGGATACACCATGGAATAAAACACAAACTTAAACCAGCCTGGAAATGCTGTGTGCCACTTGCTCTCTATTAATTTTTTCACTGTCTTATCTCTTGCATTCTCTTGGACACACTGGAATACAGCTTTGGCCAGTGAGTCACAAAACGTTCTGCCTTCCCCTTTTTAAGAAGGGAGGGCAGATACTCCAGACAAGGTTACACCTTTCTCTGCACTACAGCATTTGTTCTGCCCAAATGGCCAATTCCTCCTTTCACAAGAAACACATTGTTCAGAAATTAACCCTGGCTATCCTGTCAGTTCTGAACTAAGGAAGCAAAGATGTGAACGGTCAATTTATTTCCAGTAATTCTGACATGTAGCATAGTGTCTTCTGCAATGATGCAGAAGAGAGACAGAGAAGAACATGATGATGCCTCACCAAAATGCCTCTCAAAAATGACTTTTTTTATCCTGTGCCAGAGGAGCATCAGCTTTCAATCTGATTGTTCACATAGAGACTTCGTTATCACATGTGTAAGAGGAGATATCTTCAGCTATATATTTTGTCTGTTTTACTTGTGATGGTTTCAAAATGACATGAAATACCTTCTTCATTCAGAAAAAAGGCTTTGGGATGCTGTACAAAATTCTGAAAATTTTGCATAAGTCAACCTACTTTGTCACAACTGAAGAGGGCAACCTAATACCATCTCACTGTTCCCAGGTCCACTGTTCCATCAATAAACTCCTCATCAAAGCAGAGCACAGCACCTTGTCAACAAGGCTAAAGGGAATGGAGAATTTATAGCCAGAAATCTTTTCAAAGCTAGGAGTGCCACACATATGTTTCTTTTCTTTTTCCTTCTTCCATATTTTTATTTCTGCTTAGATATTATCATAATTGCTGAAGCACCTCTGCTGGGTTTTTTTTTTTGTAGTGGTAGTGGTGGCTTTGGTGGGGAGCTGGTTGCTTGGGTTTTTTTAAAAAGTACGAAAATTTGTATTTTTTTTAAGACAACTTATCTCTGTTGAGCACTGGGAGAAGAAGCAGATGCAGGTACTGAATTGCCAGAAGAGCAACAGAGGCATCTTGCTGTCCTCAAGCACCCCAAGCTCTGGAAAGATGTAGAGATAGCTTAAATGTTCAAAGGCAGAGATTCCCTGCTCCACAGAAAATCACTGTGCTTTCCTGTTCTGCATTGTGTCCATATGGTCCAACTTAATGGGAAAACAGCACTAATGCAGTCTTCTCAAATTAACATTCATTAAGAGCTTTCCAAGATACAGATTTTCAGGGTCTAATATATTTATTAGCTAATGTGAAAACACATAAATTTTGTAGAAAACTGTATTTTAACCAAGTAGGAGTTATTTCTATTGAATACTAAAGAATAGATTCCATGTATGGACACAGAATTGCTTACAGAGCAGTATCTAAATAGGTTTTCACCAGCGGATTGGAAGACAAAATCATGGCTAACTGCCAGAATTCATATACTGTACGAGTAAGAAATGCTGAACTCACAAAAGAGAGAAGCACTTGTACATATTTAACTGACACACTTCATTTTCCTGGAGTACTGAAGTAGTCCCAAACGGTGTAAAAGTGCTGAGAAAGACAGTGGGTAGTGCAGCAGATTTAACACACTGTCAATACTAATACAGCCCAACAGTGCAGATATGAATGCAGTCTGATGGAGACATGACACAGCAGAGAGGATGCAGGATCAGAGCTATTATTTCTATTCAGAACTTACCCAAGCAGTTCCCTAGCAATATTTTGCTGGTGGAACATACTCAACTCTTCATTCAGCATTTTGAACTGCGTTCATAAGTAACCTGTATAAAAATAAGTACCAGAGAAGTCTGCTAGAATGTTTTTAGCTTTAATTTCTCAACCATGATTTTAAAATTCCTACATGATGAGCTTGGAAGAAAGCAAGCAGTCACTGTTAGTACCAAAGAAATGACACATGTTCACTTTTAATAGAAACATTTATCAATGATTACAACTCCATTAGTCCTGCAAAAATAAGTCTGTTCAATGTAATTTTTATTGCAGTTGTGGTGCCAAGCAATAGGTCAAGAGGCAATGGGCAGAAACTGATACACAGGAAGTTCCACCTGAATTAATTTTGTAAGAAACCAGGGCATCTTTCTCATGCCATCAATCTTCTCCACGTGCCACTTAGTGATACATAAACACCTTAGGAGTAATCTGAGCCCACTAAAGCCAGAAGCAAGTTTTTTATCAGCAGAATTGAAATGAGATTATTGCCCAATTGTCAGACAAGCAATGCAAAAACACATTTGCCTTTTACCTTATAACAGTCAGATCTTTCAGTCTTGACACTGCCAAAAGTTTAAACATTCAAGGACAGCTGGGTTCTATTTACTTATTCATTCATTTACTATATTTTTAATGGTATATGCACATCTCTGAGCACATTAAATTTGTCTGTAAGCTATTAAAGTCTGGGATCACATGGATTCTGCTGGAAATTACCTTTTGCTTAAGGTGGGCATCCTCAGAAGAGAAACCACTCAAGAGAGACTTTCACCATGCTCTGAGTGAGGTAATCTGGCTTGTGGGATGATAGAGCTGTTGCAGATCCAGACAGCCTCCATTAATAGATGGGAGACTGCCTGCAAGAATAAAGGTTTGCTGTATAAAGACTTCACAGTCGTGACATCAGCTGACTGAACCTATTCCATAGAAATTATGTTACATGGCAATGATACATCCTCAGAGGACAACTGAGTATTTGGGGAAGAAAAAATGAAAGCTGCTTACCAAACCTCCCTCTCCTTCTCCCAGGAATTTACAAGAATACAATCCAAACTCAGCATCAACTCAAAACATGAGAAAATTCAATACAGAAATAAGTATTTGTGAAAAGCATTCCCAGGCAAGAATCTCAAACCAAATAATGCATGGAAAATCTACAAACACAAAAGTGGTTGAAAGTACTTCAGCAGCTTTGAGGGGGCAACTGTTATTCAAACAGTTTAATTTTATTCAAGTTTTTAACTGAAGCCTGACACGGATTCAGGCTCTTGCAAGGATAATAAGTCTATATTATAAAGAGAATGGACACCTTTCCTTTCTCATTTTACCCCGAATTTCATCAGTCCGCTTACACACTGAACACACCATAGTCAGATGGTAGAAATTCATATAACAAAATTGTGATGTAAATGTGATAACTAAACCCAGCTGCCAGTTAAGATTAACAATACTTAATAAATATTTTTATATGTGTGTAATAAAGTTTCTGCATGCTGGCATTTAAGGATGAAGTTTCAGAATTGGGTAGAGGATGATGATAATCTACCTCTTTCTTAAATGCAGCCCAAATTCTAGGAGTGCTGAATATCCAGTGGCATACTTTATCTGGAAGCAATTGACTTCTCTTCTAAAATTCTCAAGCTCATCCAGAAATTCCCAACAAAAGAGGCAGGCCTTCCCTGTCCGACATAACCCCACTAGAAATGAGATGTGGAGCTCAGACAACCCATGCTGGCTCAGCAATATGGGTACTTTGGCACTAAGTGTTTAAATCTGGAGCCTGAGGATGCAGCAGGTGCAGCCCCTCAGCCAGGAGCAGCTGGACCCAGGGAGGCAGGGAGTATTGCCCGTTTTCTGAAGCATGGCTCATGCACAGCAACTGAAAGCCACAGCCCCAGGCTGTATTGAAAGCAACATTTAGATTAGAGTGGAATGGTATTTCAGAAGTCTCGAATGTATGGTTCTTTAGCCACATTTCTATTTTCAAAGGCCTGTAGTACAGACCCAGGAAGGATAAAGTATAAGGATCCTAAGCTATGAAGAAGACAAAAAGGACTGCTTGAAGACATTGCCCCAGTAAATAAATCTGTAATACATTACCATGTGGCAATTAACAGCTGAGAAGTTACATCAAAAACTACTCAACACCATCAAGGTTCTCTACTGAAAAATCCCAGATCCATCTACTCGTGCAGCATAGACTGGAAAAGCTTGGCATTTCACTCCTATTGCCTTGTATTCAAAGCCACTTGCTCAATAATAGGACAGATATCCTAATTATACAGCTCTTTAAAACTGCTGTAACAAAAGGGGTTTGGGGGGTTCTTTTTTTTTTTTTTTTTTTTTTTTTTTTTTTTTTTTTTTTTTTTTTTTTTTTTTGCGGGGGGGAAGGGGAAAATCTGGGCAGCTCCATTAAAGGTCACAAAATCACATCAGCTGAAGATGTGCCCTGTACTGCAACGACTGACTATGAACTAAGCCTAGGAATGGAGTAACCCTGTGCTAATGAGGCAATTAGCTTCTTCTAGCCCTGCTTCTGTTGGCAGTTCCACTAGTGATCTTCTGAAGCCAGGAGCTTTTATCCCCAGCACTATAAATTGCTACAACCTACTGCAGATGGATAGTGATGGTTTGTCTTGGAGGGAACAGGAAAGTTGTGTGAACAATCTATTATCACTTAGGTCTCAAAAGATTCATTTAAACTTCACAAGACAAGAATTTGTATTTTATGTGCAAACTGGGCTTATCCTCATCCTGTCTACATTATTCATTACACTGCTAATATATATATTCTCATGTCTGTGAACAAGAAAAGTAAATATGACAGCTGACCAGATATGCACTGGATTTTTATTAATTTAATCTTAGCTTGCCAGGCTTATCAAAAAGATATACAGATTTCAAGGATTTGATATTTTTGAACTTTATGTAATACTCACACTCTCATAAATCCCTCTGACTTTTATATACACATAACCAATAAAAAAACTACAGCAGAGGAAATTAAAATAAGGTATTTGTGAGAGCTAATACATAAAACTTCACCTCCACCTGAGGAAAAAAACTGAACTATTTTTAAAACAAAAGTGAAAAATACTGTCCAAAATCTGTGCTGTCATTTGCTCCCAAATACAAACATCCAATGACAGAATATGCACAGCTTGTTTGGTACACAGTTTTTTGCCCATTAATAACTTTACTCCCAGCTAAGGAGCACTGGGACCACACTTACTCCCAGTTCTGCAGCATGCACTCTACCAGTGTACAGTCAAGTACAATGTTAGACATAGTGTCTGTCTCATTTGTAGGATTTCAGGAATAGGGAGTAATGTGACAAAACTTCTGGCATCTGAAGAACAAAGACTAGACTTTCCACTGAGAGGATATTTCTCATAAAAGATGCCCTGATCCTTGTTTTATAAAACAGTTTATTTCTCAATAGAAAAGTATATTTTAAAACACAATTATTTGCTAAGAGCAATATAAAACTACAGTTTTAACTTCATAAAAGTTTAACAAAATGTAAATATTATCTACCACTTACATTCCTATATACAGACCTTGCATTAGCTAGTTAAATAGTTGAGAGATAATAACTCAAAAATGAATGGCACACAACTACAAGATTCAAATTCCATGTTACACTGCACACTCACAGTAACACAAGGAAGAGCTTAAAATCCTCAGTCACTGGATTCTGCTTTGTTCTCTTTATAGTTATGTTCCTCTTCTCTCCGCAATAATGCACCAGTTTCCATGGTCATAGCAGGAAGAAAGTATCTGAAGCTCAGGCACATTCTCTTCTACCAGAGAACACAGCTCTCCTTCCCGAAAAACATGGTAATAACGCATGAAGGCCTTTGTATCCAACACAGCATCAGTCTGGTCCCCAACAGACACTGCTGAATCCAAAGCTGAGTCAGTGGAGTCAGTTGTTGAAGTTCTTTTGAAAAATTTGCTGGCATCAGATTTACCAGCACCATCTTTATTACAACCACAGATGTGGTCCCTGTCTTCCACTGGGCCATTTATAAATGAAGCTTTGTCCCCATTGCTCTGAGCTACACTTTGGTGTTCTCCATTTAAACTTAAATCCTTCAGTGCATCTGTGGCTGGTGACCACTGTGGTTTTTTGAGAGACAGGCTTTCCACAAACACATCATCATCATCATCTAAGCCTTGTTCATTTAACAGTGCCCCAGGGTGACCTAAATCCAAACTGCAGTGTCGTGAATGTTGAATGGGTACAGTATTGTTTGCCCAAACTCCTTCATGTTTCAGGTGCTTCATTTTGTCACTTTGCTTTCTCAGGGCTGCTTCATCAAGGGATCTGGAGAAAAACCATGAGCGGAAAGATCTTCCTAGAGCACTGTAAAACCTGTTTTCTTCCTCAGAAATTTTCATGCAGCAGGCTCTGGGTAAGCAATGGTCCACATCGCGAGAATGTTTTGAATCAGTTTCTGGCTGCAGATTGTTTTGGTAGCTGCACTCAGAGATGACAAGCTGTGCAGGGTGTATGTCTTGGCCTTTTGCACTATGGACAAACTCACCCTTATCTCCAGATTGATTTGATTCTGAAAAACGGCGTGAGCACAAGGCCTTGTTCCATGGAACAAATACATCTTGTTTCTCAAAGCGACGATTCTTTTGTTCCATAGCCCAAACATAAATCATTATTTGGCCTCCAGGTGTCAATATCCTTGCCATTTCCTTTATTGCTTTGATTCTTCTTTGTTTAGTTGAGAAATGATGTATCACTATGAAAAAAAAGAAAGGTATTATGTATTGAATATTAGTAAGGACAAAGCAGTTCCATCTTCAACCTGTTCTACATGTTCAATCATTTCAGTTCCCTCAGTCCAAATTATCACTTGCTGCAAGTCAGTGACAGCGCTGAATTTATAGGTACCACAATGGAAGTTCATCACACAATGCTCTTTTATGATTATGTTCAATGGATAAAACCAGTAAAATCTGGAAGAAGGAAATAAATCACACCCTGAAACAGAGATTCAAGAAAAGTCAGGCATATATGCTGGAGGTTTCTGTTTCTCTGTATAATCCATAACCCATTGTAACATGGCAAGCTTTCACTTAAATGCCTGGCCTTTAGGTGAGTTAGGTAGTATTGAGTGGACTTTAGTTTATGGCACAATTTTCAGACTTATTTTACTGAAAATAGAAAATCTTTTCACTGTGTAACAAATACAGCAAAATGTAGTATCAGTAAAAAGATACTTTGAACTTTTGGACCAGCACACTTGTAAGAGATCTAATGAGAAAATTTAGAAAAGTATTTGCCATTGTTTAAATTTTGTCAAATTAAATTTAATTTTTGTAAAAAAGAATGTTTACATTGCATGTCTCAGGAGTTTTGTTTTTTTAAAACATTATATTATGCTGTTAAAAAATAAAGTCAAATTTAAAATAAAACTTTTGATCACTGTATTTGGATTTTCTTTCCAGAACGATTTCCACATTTTCAAATTTCACTCCAATGTGAAATGATATTACATTTCAAGATTTCTACATTATTTCTATCTTCCTATTCATCTCGAGTATGAATGAGCCAATTTTAACAGTGAGAGAATAGCTAAGAGAACTGTTTCTCTCTAAACTCTCAGAGGCGTAAACTTGTACTGAGCTTGGATACATTGGTCATGTCGTTCTATATGTCAGTACTAGATTTGATTCAGCGATGTAAAGAGGACTGATTCCACAATTTGTTTCAAGTGGACTTGGAGTCAGCCACTTCTACATGAAAAACATTCAATCTACCCATGGAACAGCAGACAATAGCATATGTTCTTAGCTGAAAACATTTCTCTATAAATTCAGAAAAATCTGATTATATGTGCTGCCTGACAGTAGCCAATTCTAGTTGTAGAAACAGTGTTAGTTCAACACTGCAGTTATGAAAAGTGCATCCAAATAGCCCTGTCTTTATTCAAAACAGATTAAATTACCAAGGGGAAAAAATGTAGCTTTATTATCACAAGCCAAGAAAAGCATTCTTGGCAGTTAACAAGGCTCTCACAAGCTACTGAGAATACAAAAGAGACAACTCTGAGAAGAGTTTCCCATCTATGTAGTCAGTGTTTGTTTCCAGGTACTCCTGACTTCAAAGAATCTTTTTGCAAAGTTTGAAAAAAAAATTTTAAAAATTGAATTTTTTGGCACAGGATAGGGAGAAGGGAACAGATATTTTCTTATACTGGAGTTAGGCCATATATCACCCCAGAACCTCCTGCAAAATTTTATCAAAACTGACAGAGACAGCATACACATACAGACTTAGTTTACCAGAAAGAAATGACAATCAACCAACAGAATCTGTGCAAACTCTTTAATGAGTTAAATATTCCTTCTGGTTAGAATCACTCTGGTGGTTCTGCAGAAAAATCAATCCTATAAACATGATTATACCAGCAAATACAAGAAGAGTACTTGACTAAATACATAAATACTTGTTTTTCTCTGTAATAGGATGAAACCCACTTTATTTAGAATTAGAGAGACACAGGCATACTATACCTCTATTCAAGAAGGATTAAAATCCATTGTTGTTAAATGTACTGAAATAGCATGTGAACTTTTAAACTTGTCAGGCTTATAATTGATACAAACACTAGATAGGTATGCTATCTTTCAGACTCAGCTGATCTGATAAGCACTGAAATTATGCTACGAGACCTAAAATGTGGGTAGGGCTCACTGGTTAACTAGCCAACATGAAAGCAAAGTAATATAATTACTGTTTGTATATTAGTCACCCTTTCCTGCCACCTGTTTATGTGAAAGATACATTTTAAAAACAAATTTCTACCACATCTCAAGTAGTTTGTTGATTGCTATCAATAATAATTATCATGCTTTGTACTTTTGCTAATGCATTAAAAAACCCTGAAAGAAGCTCAATCAAGACTAGAGCTAAAAATGTAGATTGTAACTGGGTACTCTAACTACTTTTTATCCACACTTCACAAATTATACTTCTCAAATTACGAGCAGTATTTTCAAAAAGAGAGGTCAGAAGAGTTAAGATGCTGAGATGCTCTGGTCATTTTAGACAACAAGTGCTTGTATGACCCTGAGTTCTTATGAGTAAGAGAAATCTGAATTTAAATAAATCTAACACATAATAGTTAATGTGAGTTCCAAGTTCTGCTACAAAGTTTTCATTTCAATGCATTTGCTGATCAAAACAGATCCTATGGAGAAACCAAGAGTTTGTCTTGAGCATCTAATCTGTTTAAGCTTTGAAGCAGCCATGTTTAGATTAGTTTTCACTTGTTTAAAATGCATGCTGGAAGGAAATCTTTTCTCTACCACATATAAACAAACAAGTGATATGCACATTTCCTTGGTCAACAGTGCCTCTTGAGTAATGAGAGTTTTGTTTTTCCATGTTGACTACATTAATTTCAGTTATATCTCCTGTGATTCTAAGGATTTTTTTCAGAACAATTAAATGAAATGAAGCCACATGGAAAGAAAAGAACACTCAGAAATTCTCATTCGCTGGGGCCAGAATGCAGGTATGTTGTCTTACCTCCAATTGAAATGACTGCATTGAAGCACTGATCCCTAAATGGAAGGTTAAGGTTGTCACACACCAGAACTTCATCACCTTTCCTCCTTGCAATTTCTACCAGTCCTTCACAGTAATCACAGCCCAGATTATACACTTGGGTGTTGACACTGAGATACTTTCCAGTTCCACAACCTAAAGAAAAGGATACTAGGTCAGAAGTCGTATATTCCAAACATTTGGTTTCCTTCCCAAAGCAGTGAAAATAATATGAGGGCTTTCCTAATCCTAAATTTTCCTGGAAAACAAAATGAGGGTTTGTGCTGACTAGCCTAACTGCTGCAGGGTTCATTGAAATTTTATGTTCACACTTTTAGGATTGTAACAGTACCAACATGACCAACAAAATTACCCACTACAAAGCCCTGTATAATAGCAGATTATCTGTATTTCTGTGGGGAACAAGGATAAGTGCAGTAGGAGGAGGAAAGAATGGTCCTCCATAGGCACTACTGTAAATCTCTGAGAATAAAAACCCAACCGTGGTGCTTCATACTGAGTCTTTATATAGCCTGGTATATCTCATTACCAACAATGAGCATAAATGGGCACCCAGGAGAGGGTAAGGAAAGGATAAGCATTAAGGCCTCTCTCCTCAGTACCGTTCCAGCTTCCAGCTGCTTTCTGTTCAGGGGATTCCCTGAAGGCAGTGTGTTATGTCTTTTCAGTGATCTGCAATAGATCTCTTTCCTTTGCTTAACCCCATGCAGTACTTCTCCAATGCATCCCATTTGTCTCCAAGAAGTCCTAAACCATAAATGCCACTGACACAAATCAGAGTGGAAAATTTTTACTTTAGATACAGACACGAAAATAACCATAAATCATAGAAGTTCTTTTCATATTGCAGGCACATTCTCTTTTTCCTTTGTGCCAATGCATTATAACCCATGTAAATGTAATGAACTGTTCCAGAATGTCTTCTACCTAAAAGTCTGTCTTCTCAAGGACTGTGCTGTACTAAATTGAAATCTTTCAGAGGATCCCTCAATGCCTTATGCATAACAAGTACTTTTCAAAATTATACTGGGGGCCATTTATTGCAGCTCTGGGTCACTAGTGAGGAATAATTTCTGAAAGCTGACAGCCACGCAACAGGGTAGCAGCTTGGCAAAGAGAATCATCTGAGTACTGGTAATTCAATTTAAAGGCCTGGAGATATCTTTAGAAACATCACTGCTTCTTGCAGCGCTGCTGCTCTCGGTGATGTTAATGTGCACCATTATCTAGAGAGACAGCACAGGAACTGTTGCAGAACAGAACAACACTTCAGTGGTGAAAAAAGCATATTTCTCAGCTAAAAGCAAGCACTATTCTTTGAAGTAACACTTGAGGGAAATGGAAAATACTAATATTGCTAATCCAGTTCAAGGAATATATGCAATAATACATGAAGCTCTGCATACTAGAAAACTACAAATTTTAAAAATTTGTATAAGTTATTATTCATTATTGTGTTTACAGAGAAACACATTTATTCAACTATCATTAATTTGGAAGATTCAGTTGCTTAATACGTGGCTTTTGGTGAAGTACTTTTTAATCACTGTGAGTTTTTGGAAGTATAGGGTCCTCTCTGGAATGAAGCTAAATAGTGTCAATAATCCCAGTATTCTAGAAATCTACATTTGCCAGAGATTCGCTTTTAAATGGGTCATCAGGAAGGTGAATTCCTTCATAAAGCTAACAATGGCCAAGCTATTTTTGTGTGTTTTGATCAATGAAAAATAGTAAGGCAAATAGACAAAACAATATTATAATAAAAGGTAGTATTAAACTGAAAAAATACCAATTAAAGATCTCATTTTGAAAAGTTTAGTGCCACTAGGCACTAGTGCCACTTTAATGCAACTCTCCCTTAAATACGTGCCAAAAGTAAGCACAGTAGTCAGATTCCTGTAGATCTTATTAACCATCATAAAAGAAGATACCTTGTGTGCCTTAATGGGAGTATTCTTATTGGCAATTGTAAGGACTGATCTTCTCTCCAGCTGAGACTGCAGCAGGGTGACCTTAAGCTTCCAGCAATCACTGCTGATAAAGCCTCAAAGAACTTCAGATACAAATTAATTCTGTTGAGGTAGCAAGAATTTTGGCTGAGAAGTATCAGTCTAACTCTCAGTTGAGTGAGTGTATGCCATAGGATATTCCCTGAGATTATAAGTGACAATGGTGCAGACATATAAAAATAGCTGCATGTTAAAAAAAAAAAAATCTATCAAGTATTTTTGGTGTAGTGCTCAACAGTAGCAGGAGTACTACATATTATCTTCTGAATACGGCCTACAGCATATGAAGTAGATGCATAATTTCTTGTGCACATTTGTTAAACCTTGCTGTGTAAAAGTATTTTATCAGTTTACGCAGTACCGAAAACACAATGAGGCAAATGAGCATTTGTTTTGCAATGATGTGCTGTACAGGACTGGAGTCATAATGCATGCAAAGGAAACATGCCAGCACCTGGAAACCCCTGGAAAGTCTGCAGGAGCAACAGAAAATCCAGATATAAATGCTACATGTAGGGAAGACAATGCCATAGCAAGAAAACAAGGTTTTGGTGTCCATATTTAGGATCATAGGGACTCAGATTTTATTTTTTTTAATATTTTTTAACAGTAATCACATCAGAAGATTTCTCTTAAAAAAAAGCCTTGCTAGGAGGAGCTTTAGAATAAATGAAAAATAAATTGCAGACTGGTATTACATAAACCAAGCGATCTAAAGAAAATGAAATATTAAATAATTGGGCTATTAACATAATTTTTTCAAAAGGGCTCCAGGGGAATGACAGACCATTAAGCCAGTGGGGAAATGGATAGACTAAGACTTAGCTCAACAAAAATAAGGGAAAAAAATTATTTACGGTCTATGTGATACATTGCCAAAGAATTAAAAGAAGTGGTATATGGCATCTAGCATGGGGGCTAAAAAGCAGTTTTAAAGCAGATTTGAACAAGTGAGAGAAAAAGTTGATCTGAAGGCTAAATATGATTGACAGGTAAACTAACAAAGCTTATAAACAATCTTTCATGCCACCTCAAAGAATGGCTTACCTATATCAACAACAAGACTGCCAGGCTTTCGTTCCAGCAGAAAGTTCCGAACACGAGGCCATGCTTTGGTCTGCAGGTCACTAAAGTAGGCAGCTGTATTTTCATACACACTGTGCACGTGCTGCTTTTCTAGCTGGGTAGCCTCATGTTCCATCCTGAAAACATAATGAAGATTATGGATAACAAAACACAAACTATTGCAGCGTAGACTTTACATTTTATAGTCATGCATAATTCAGGACATTGTACATTTATATTCATAAAAATATTACATCCATCTAGCAGCCATATGTATAAAATAGTCTTTATTCAAAGGAACTGATTTTATTTCATGAAAGAAAAAATGTGAATGCATCACCTTCCCTGTAAAGCATTATGTAACTGCACATGCCTATGCAGTAATTAGCACATTCCCAAGTTCACCAACATAGCAAAAACTTACCTGGTGCAAGAGAGCCTGTATTCAGTGAAAGTGCAGAATGGTTATAGAATCATAGAATCATTTAGCTTGGAAAGACCTTTACGATTATCAGTCCAACCAGTTGTGAACAGGATTTTAAGAATCAACTTTCCTGTTGTTTCTAATGTGAATAGGCAAACTACTAATACGTTACTTGAAATACAGCCTGGTCCCTGAAATCTAAGTTCCTAAATCATGCATAAGTGATTTGTGGTTTATCAGCCCTCTAGAAGTGATTAGTTTGCTAAAGATTTTCAGCAACAAAACCTTGATTTCCGTACTTCCACTATCTTCATGTCTTAGCACAGTATTTTAGTTTAGTGATTCAACAAATGGTATCTTCTTAGACTTTAGCTATTACCCCTAAGCTCAAATAGAACACCAGCAGATGCAGACACTGAATTCCTTCATACAGAATCTATACCTTCCTCAACGTTTCCTCTCATCCAAGGACCAACCGGGTCAGTTTTGAGTATCCGATGAAGGCTGATAAGATTACATTTCAAAGTGTTAAGGTATTCTTCAAACTCATTTAAACCTGTTTATTTGGGAAATATTTATTCTCATTATTAAAACAAAACTCATTCAATTGTCCAAGAACTCAACAGAGAATAAAGCCTGTTTCCAAAAATCCAACAGACTAAGCAATGTATTAGCAAGATACAATCATAAAAATGAGTCTTTTGCATTTGAAAAGGTCAGAAGCAAAGACTTTAATTTACTTTCCTTGATTTTCAAACAATATACATTTAGTAACCATAATAAAAATTTCTGCTTCCTGCTTTTAATATTGAAATACATTAATATGAAAAAGATGAGAATATTTGAGAAATTATGATATCTATGAGAAAAAAAAATTAAATTTTTGTGCAATAAATGAAGTGAGCTGTCACCACAGCTGTCATACAGACACAATTTGTCCCACACCTGTCCTACAAAAACAATATTTTTAATTTAAAAAACGGGAGTTAATCCCAGTGACTGAAAAAAACAATGCACTTCAAGTGTGTGTGAATGTTTACAGAATAGTATGAAAGGCCTGATCCATTTTACTGTTACTGTGTAAGAGGTAGGGACAAATTGTTAACAATTTTCACAGTAATACAGTTTTGACTATAGTATCTATGAATACGTGTCTTCAAAACATTTATGTTCAATATTTTCACAATCCTTACTTTATCTTTTTTCTACAGTCCACAATTTTCTTTTATCCTGCATTAGCTCACATATTACTAGGTGAATATACACATATACATAAAAATTAAACTCAGAAACAGTATAGTCCATTGCTAATAGGAACATTTTCCATTTCACTGAAGAGTGAAAAGTTGTAACAGACTGAACAAGAGAAGCAACATAAACTTAAAATTATATTACATATGCCAGAAGCTACTCAATCAGAACTTTTTTCTCAGAATACATTTCAAGTTATGTTGTCACACAGAATGGGTTAGTTGCAGTAATTTCAAGCAAGTATTCCTCAGAGTCAAAAGCCCAATCCTCTGCTTCTACTTGACCCTTAAATAAAATAAATTAGGTGTTTCATTTCTCCAGCTTCCTTTTTTCTCTGCTTCAAAACATGCTCTGTTTGGTTGTTCAACTGCCGAGGAGTCTTCTATTTATAAGCAGTAATTCCAAAGACTAACAATGATTTATTTTATTTTGTTGCCTGATAAGCTCCTAGCTCTAATTTATATTTAATGTTTAGTTACTATGTGGTTCAGTGTATCCAAGTACTTTCTTTTATCTTTCCACTTGAAGCTCTTTGTTCAATCTTTGCAGTTCTTAAAAAAATCTGAAAAGGCAGAATGTTCTCAACCATTCATACTGAATTCCAAATGCTGTCTTTTTTTTCTCCATTTTCCTAAAATGTCTACACTGAATTCCAATGCAGATGGAGATCTGGCTTAGTTTCCTATTGAATCCATTGAAGAGCATTAAGTTCTTCCTTTAACTTTCTCCTTCACTGGAACTGGTACTGAGTCTTCAGCTACACAGGTCATGCTGGAGACTTCCATGTATCACAGCACAGCATTAGGTTGTTATTTTTAGATATTCTTAATAAATATTGTCAAGAAAATAATTTTGTTATAATAGAATAATGGTAGTATACTAAAAGACAAATTATTTCATGCACCATTTTGTAGCAACTTCCATTCCTGCTGATTGTTTATATTTGGCAAATAATTAAGGCACATGATGAAATTGAACTTGCCAATTTGACTTTGCAGTCAAGATCCATAATACTATCAGGTTTTACTTTGCAGCACAGCAGGAAATGTCCCAGCAATTAACCTCTTCCTTTCAATATTTACAAAATGCAAGGAACCTATGGAGTGCACCCACACCTGCAGCTGTACCACTTTCATACAAGTATACTGTCAACAAAAAAACCACAGAAACTTAGACCAATGTAACTTTACAAGCCAATTTCAATGCCCCTATTTCTCTTTCTAAACAAAAACAACCATTACAATTTCTTTGCTTTGAAAGTAACTGTCAGTGCCTCTGTCGGACATGAATTGTAGAAAATATTTGTTTCATCCAACTTCTGGATTTAACTTCCTGGATAATTGGAAAGTCTGTTTTGCAAAGCAGGTAATGAAAATCTGCCCAGAAATCCCACTGCTTCAGCATCTGCTCCAGTTCTCATTTAAGCTACTGAGAAGCTGTCTGGTAAGACCAGCAAAGAGAAGAGAAGCAGAAGGTGTAATTATGGAGACTTTTCCCATGCTCAACTCTTCTCTTGTGCTTATGCTCATGCAGAGACTTGGAGCAGAGACGGGGATGTGCAGTAAATTGGCACTGAGCTGTTCAGTCACTCTGCAGCAAGTCTTGACAAGTCCCCAAAATGTGAATGCAGCTCAACAAACATCCACCTCCTGCAAACAAGCAGCTTGGATAAAAACTGAAAAGCAGGATTCTCTTTCCTTTCAGTGCTTCCTGGGCATCCTCCTGGTGATTTGTTCATGCAGCTACAAGAGGCCCTTGTTGCAGCTGATCTATTAAATGAGGAAACTTAATGAAAACCGTATTTTCTGCAATTTCTGCAAAATTCTGCTGAATTTGCAGGGAAATGGATCACCAGTCCATCACATATAACATGAACAAATTGTTTGAAAGTAAACAGGTTGTAGTCCATTGACTTTTTCCTACACTGCTCTTTTCCCTCTTCACTAAAAAACCTCAAAACCAACCAAATAAAATGAGCCCCCAAAATATTACAGCTTCCAAGAAGGTAAAAAGAATTGTACACAATATACTTTCATAGCTATATATCTCACTAAAAGTTCTCTGACTCTAAGGTAATTTAATTTCTTCCCTTTCCATTAACATTCTGCAACCTTTTAGATAATTAACTTTTCAAGGATACTGCTTTAATAAAAGTCATGTTGCTTGGATATTTTTTATCCCTGCTGAAGTAAGAAATACATTTCAGCGTGACCTTGAAATGAAAACAACCAAAATTAATAACCCCCATTTCCAGCATTTTTAAAAAATCATGTTTGGGTCTTGTTTGTTTGGTTTTGATGTTTTTGTTTGTTTGTTTGTTGGGGGGAGGGGGTGTTGTTTTTCGTGGGTTTTTTGGGTGGTTTTTTTGGGAGTGGGAGTGTGTTTGAAATTTTGTTGTTGGTTCTGAAAGCATTTAATTTACAAGGTTGACTAATGGTATTAAATACCTCATCCTCAAGGGGATAAAGTACTTGCTGGCTCCCAGATGCCTGGAGTGTCCTGAAACTGAAGCGCAGGAGGAAGTGTTCAGTCCAAAAACACTGCCTCTACCACAGTCTACCAAAACATTTTCACACTTACCTGCAGTTCTGAATCACTTTCAGGCCTTCTCACCTTCCTCAAATTATCTCCTCCCAGTCACCTACAATTTTCATCTTCCATCTTCTTTTCATTTATTACATCTTCCTCCATCTCCTTTAGCGTACGCTATGTCAGCATGACTATTTAACTTGATATAATACTGTATAATGCTGTGAAGTCTTGACCTCGCTCATGTTCAGCTCCTCCTTGCCTTTATATCCAGGCCGAACACAATTCCTGGTATACGTCACAAAGCTTTGTCAATGGCCTCTTAAAACCACCTGGTAATTTTCCTGCACTGCTCCTATTTGTCTTGAAATCAATTGCTCTTGATTAATCTGCTCCACAGGCCTTCCTTGTCTTTTCTCTTGCAACCACCTATTTTCTCTAACCCTTGGATGAGCAGCACAAATTCACGCAATTCAGTGCAAGATTTCAGCCTATTAATGAGGACCCCTCTTAGATACACTCTTTTTCACATGCTGATGGGAATTCTCAATATCATTTTGGGTAAAAAGAACTGCTTCAAAGATCTAGGAAATTCAGCACAGTTGTGTCTCTCTTTGTTGCCACAGCAACATAAATCTTGATTACACATGCAACTCCAGCTATGGATGCAATAACCTAATTAATTGCTTAAATGGAACAGGATAAAGCACAAGGGCTTGGTCTACATCCTCAAAACCCCACTCTCCAACAATAACACATGCACCTGTAGCTGTAACTAACACCTAAGTAAAAGGTGCAGCAGTCCAATTTGTATTTCTCCATCTCTAGAATAGGGAGAATCACCTATGCAGTGAGAAATGTTTCCAGTTTACTCCCAAAACTTATCAGTCTTTTCATTCAAATACAGGTAGCCATGGAAAACAAAGTGCACAGCCCTAGTGGACTATAAACCAGAGTATTTTTTCCCATGCAAAGACAAAAATCCAATTCACATCAAAACATCATTGCAGCCCTTCTCAAAAGCAAACCTAAGATATCTTTATCAGAACTTTGCTCACCCTTGAATTGGATTTATAAATCATAGCAGCAACTTCCATTCTGATTGACAGTGATTTCTCATTTCAGTAACGCAAACTAGAAACTTGTCTATGCCGACATACCAAATGCCTTCCAGATATGAATCACTAAGCAAAGCAGCTGTATCAGTAAACAAATGATAATAAAACAAAATAATAGGCATGCTGTCATAAACAGTTAAAGTAACTGCAAAGAAAGTTTAGCAAGAGGATGCAATAGGAGATGATTTGCTTACATAAGTCTAACAGCTCCAATAATTAATTTCAACCACGAATGAACCATTATAATCCCATGAAAATGCACAGCCTGAAATCAGAGCAAGGGGAGCCCCATGCAGTATTAAAACCTTTTTGAACTGAAATCCTGATTCAAAACCCTTCCTCCAGTAAAATTTGGGAAGTTCCGAAAGCAAAATTTAAGAGTGGGACACATTTGACAAGAACCACTTTTAGCTGAAACACTAACTGTGAAATGAGCATTTTAAAGCAATTTCACTGATTGAAATGAAGTCACTATCACTGTATTTTTTCTTACTAAAATACACAGAACTTTGTCCCAGCAAAACATTAAAAGGATTGAGACTGCTCTTACAAGACTTTGGACAAAATAAGTTCATAGTTCGAGCTCTAGTAATGCAAAATGACAGCCATTCACTGTTACATTCATTTTGTTAGCTTTCTTTTCCAGTTCAGACAAAACCTAGTACTATTCATTGCACATTCTTGGATCAGTTAATCATTTAATATTCCCCTTGCTGTTTTGCATGTAGGGTCATAGTCTATGTACCTGAAACGTTGCACTGTAAACAGATTTATTTTCACTAAGTACATAAACTCTATTCTGTAGATAGGTAACATTCTGCTAAATGAAAATGCACAAACATGGACCCTTGGCCATTAAAAAATCCAGAGAGCAGGAACATACTCATGCAGAAGTTTCACAGTCCCTTTATGGGTCTGTTCATCTTTACTGTTATATCAAAACTCACAAATCACCTCCCAGCACAGAGTCCCTTCCCACAGTCAAAAACCCGTGATGCTGGATGGGCACTGATGTGGGTCTTCAGATCCTGCACAGAAACACTCTGTACAGACATCAGAGGAGAAGCAAGGCCTAGGAAAACTTTGGCCTACTAAGCAGGAAGGAAAGTCTAGTAGTGCTGAGAAGAGCAAATAGGTTTTTCTTCTCTACTATTCATATTAATTGCCACCAGGTGCCAATACATCACTGACAAAGCGATAGGGACTTAGGGAGAGAATAGGTTAGGGCTTTTAATTTCAGGGTTTTCTAAACAACTAGCCTAATAAACAGTACATAGGGAACTGATTGCACTGGTCTCAGATTAGACAGTCTCAGAGCCACAAGAAATTAGTTTGGAGAAACTGTGGGCAACATGTACAATCCTGGTCTCATCATATTCTAGTGAAAAAATTAGGGACAGTTGTTTTAGATTTTAGAAATTATGGTACAGTTGGTAGCATTTTGAAGCAGATATTTGAAGTGTAGTCATCAAAATTCACTGTCACACTAGAAGGATACCCTGAGCAAACCTGTCCAGAAATATGCTTTGGACATTCCTCAATAATTTGTTTGTATGATACTTGCAGACAGACCAAATCGTCAGGGTTCAAACGAATCAGACAATGGTATCCAGAAATGAAATGTTTAAACAGATCAAAAAAGACAAAAGCAAAGCATTACTTTTCAATAAGAATAACCAACTGCACAAAGACTGAACAAGGCAGGATGGGATGACTGGCAGCAGCTCTGCAGAAGTGGATCTGGGATGTGTAACATTTCACAGATTTAACACCATACATGCTATGTTGTTATGGTGGTTTAAGCAATATACTGTTGCCAATAAAAATAAGAAAAGAAAAAGAAATCAGGATCAGCACACAGAAATAGGGCAGATACCAGCAAGTTACATAAAATTTTCCTTCTCCTACATTCAGCACTGCTGCCATATCAGGTTGAGCATTATGTTCAACTTCAAGCAAGAATAAAATAGGAGAGAACAATTATGAGATACTGTATATATTTAAGAGATCAGAAATCACATAAATCCTGAGGAAAGAAATTTCTTTCAAAGTGTTGGTCTAGAATGAGAGAGGACCATCTCATAACAAGAAGGGCTGTTGCAAAATGGAAGGAAATACCTGTTTACCAAAACTGAAGGGTAGACAAAAGATAGTAGGTTAAGCTACAAGGAGATATGGATAGGGCACTTTAAACACAAGAAGATGATCAGGAAAGCACTGGAAATGACTGTGGACTAGGTAGGACACGGAGCCTCCACCAATGGGGTGTTAAAAATCAAAGTCAGTTAAGTACCTGTCAGGAAATACTCTGTGCCCTGCATCAGTATCTCAAAGCCCCTGGCCATGCCAATCTACCCACAAGGTTTCAATACAGCTATTTTTTCTCCTTGGTCACTGTATGTCTCAAACATTTGTATACAATCATCATGTCTCCTCGTTTTCCATCAGTTAAGCAAGCATGAAATATTTAGTACTTTTCATCTTCCCTGATGAATCAGTCAAGGTGGTCTTCTATAAGTACTTTTGTCATTCTAAGTATCCTCTCCATATGTCTGGATTCTTTAGGGTGAGGGATATTTGATTCCTGAATGTCTTTCTACAGTTCTGGAATTACGGTTTTTTTTTTAATTTCTTTTGTTTCCTCACACGCTGGGTTTGCATTTACAGTACTATTTTCAATTGGATTAGTTTTAATTTATGTAGTATAATTCTCCTTTTATTCAGTCATAGAGCTCATCACTGTTGGTGCTTACTTACTTGATGTAATACACAAAACCTCCCCATTTAAAATGATTTACAAACTGACTTAAGACTGCCAATTACTTGAAAACATATCTTCAGCTGAAATCTCAAAGACAGAAAGATAAGTAGCACATTATCAAGTAGGATCTCAAATGGAGGCAGCCAATGGTTACCTTTGATCTCAAGATGAGATATAAAATATTGTAGAATCAATTACAGTAATTACAGAACTACTAAGTGGTTTCTCTTGATACACTTTATAAACTACGCTTGATTTTCATGTTTATTACAACTGAACAAATAATTTCCTACCTTAAAATATTCATATACAAGTGTATTCCAGTGTTCAGTATACTCGCCAAATACAGTTTTAAAAGAACAGATGTTGTGGTAGACAGTACTAGCTACTAAGTTACCTCAGTAGATGACCACCTGAATGAAATCAAAGCCACTATGACATTTTTTTTAACATACAAAACTAAAAAAATCTGACTGATACACCTTTTTTTTTTTTTTTTTTTGTGAGTTTTAGTTCTAGGAAGTCATATATCTCTATTTACTCTCTTGAAAAAGAAAAGGTGTCTCATATGTCTTTGACACTAGTGCTTAGGAGTGTCATCAGTACTCTCTAATAGTAACTGGGTGCTTATGCAGCTGACAAAGGCTCCTGAAGATACACCAGTAAACCTGTCAGGGTTCAGATTTAGACCTAGACACAGAAAAACTGCATTATATTGTTACTAAAAGGTTGACATGTAACACTCTGTGAAGTGTCTGTCACTGACAGCTTCTTCCAGTGGTAACTGTAGTAGACTGAGCAGTGTGAAGGTCTAGTGGTCCTGTAGTCAAAATCTCTAAAAAAGATCCTTCATTTTCCCAAATCACCAGACCTTCACTCAAAGATTATTTCAAGAGCATTACAGTATGAGTGATACCTTTTTACAAAACTCATTATTTCTAAGCCTTCTATTTAAAAGACGAGAGAGGCCTTTGAAAAACACCATTTTTCCTCATCAGCATGAAAAGGAAAGGCTCCCTGGGGGAGCTGAAATTTCATATAAACATTACTAAAGTTCTCTAATTGGAAAATATTTTAATCCCATGGCTTTTTTAGGTGTATTTTTTTTCTTAAAATCAGGAAATTATTGTGTGACAAGGAAAAAAAAGCTGATGCCTACAAACATCAATACACGGAGCATCAAAACAAATATTAGCTTAGAAGAAATTTGGGCTGTAAGCAATTAACTCCTCTGAAATTATTACATGTTGATATGAATGTAAAGTTTTCTTCAAAACAGAATATTTTTCAACAGCAAAACACAAACCAAGTTATACAGTGTCTTTCATCCAACTGTGTTCCGCTTAAACTTTTCTGAGGAAAAAAAAATCAGCCAGGATTCTGTGTCACATGAGTTCAAGTCAGTTACATAAAGCCTGGCTATGACACAAGCATTTATCTTATTTTTCAACAGTTAGACTCTTTTTCTCTCAGTCATTCAGCTGATATTTCTATGTCCATTTATGAGGGTACACACCAAATTTTTGAAGTACCAGTGTCTTTATTCTTCATTTTTTCATGTAAAAATTATTTCATAAGCATATAGAAGTCTGAAGTATTTTTCAATCTCTTTAATCTTCAAAAATTTAAGAGACGTGTGGCCCTCAAGCCATGGTTTTGTGTCACACAGGAGTATTCTGTCACTATTACTACCTATAAACTATCTACCACGTAGATGCTGGTACTGCAAAGACATGGACATCTGCTTAACTTTATGCTGTAAATCATCTCACTGACCTGAGGTAGCCTATTAATAATAACTAAAGGCAGGAATTTGCAAATAATATTTTTCTAGACTGAGCCTTACACTGTTCCAACTGTCCCAATTTCTGTCTCATCCATGCAGAATGGACAGCAGAATACCTGCAAATCCCAGAGTTGGCATGGGATGTGTTTATCCCTTGATGTAGGGCTGATTTCAAACTCTGTTCAAAGACATGGGCTATAAATAGCATATATTACTGAAATAAAAATATTTATGTACTAGACTGAAAACAAATTACTAAAATGAAGCCAACCCTCCCGGGTGCATTAAGGGGCACAAAAAAGTCCTGAAAGGACTAGTTCTATTGCTCATGGAGAGGCTGCTGAAGGTTTGTTTTTTGTTTATCTTTCTCGAGTTTCATGCACAAAATCATAAACTCCAGCAGCACGCTTCACCTGAGCAACTGTATCAGCAAGGAATGTCATCCTGGGCACTACATCAGCACAGCAGGGCTGCTGAATTCTGTCAGAAATTCCTTGCAAAAGAAAAGGCACGGGTGAGCTGAGTCCCTGAGCTCTGGCTGCTCCCACTGATGCTCAGAGGGAATGAAAATCCCTTTACAAACATTCATTAGGCAGTGAACACTCTGCAATGCTGGGAGCTCTATGTGGAGGCAATACCTCACTCGGTATTTAGAATTCTCTAGGAAAAGAAAATAATGATGAACTGTTAATGGCTCAGGATTGGTCCAGGTCATTGCTTAGGACTGTCTGCCAACGCACAGCGCGTACTTAATCTTCAACTAAACAGGCGACCACGGAGAAACTTACTATTGCTGTGGAAATTTCCCCCCCACGTTTCGTAAAAACCCCCCTCCCCAACTGCTACAGCAAATCCAGCTCCAGCATCCACAGCAGTTCCCAGCTCTGCACCCCGCGGCTCCGCTCAATTACACTGTGCCATGGGGAGAGCGGGAGGGCACCGCACGTGTGTGAGAACATTCAGTGACATCTCCAGATCCTTCCCCTTCCCTCCCGGCTGGGTCAGCGCCACAGGGGCGACTCCCGCGGGCTCTGCGGGCACCGTTTTTTAAGACGATCGTCTCAATCTGCAAAAATGTATCCCGACGCTTTTTTTTTTTTTTTTTTTTTTTTTTTTTTTTTTTTTTTTTTTTTTTTTTTTGGGCTGGTGCGGGTTTTTTTGCGCTTTCCCCACCGCTGGGTTTATTCTTGTCCCCGAGGCCACCGTGGGGCGGAGCGGGCTGCCCTCCGCATCCCCCCGCGCCCACCTTCCCTTCCCTTCCCTTCCCTTCCCTTCCCTTCCCTTCCCTTCCCTTCCCTTCCCTTCCCTTCCCTTCCCTTCCCTTCCCTCCCTCCCGCTGCCCGCCGCGCTCACTCACCTGCTCCCGCGGGGCGGCGGCTCCATGCCCGCGCCGGGGGCGGCGCTCGGCCGCAGGGGCCGGGCCGGGCCGGGCCGAGCCGAGCCGAGCCGAGCCGAGCCGAGCCGAGCCGAGCCGGGCCCAGCCGAGCCGCGGGGCCCCCGGCGGAGCGGCGCGGAGGGAGCCGGAGCCCTCCCCGCACCTCTCCGCCGGGGCCACCCCCGCGCCGCGCGTCCTGATCCCTCACTGCCCCGCCAGCGGGAGGAGGCGGGCTGAGACAGAAAAAGGGCCGGGTTATCGATTCCCGGTTAACTCTTCTCCTTGCGGTCTGGTCTCGTCCCTTCCCTTGGGCGAGCTCTGCCAGGAGGGTGGTGCTGATGGAGATGCTGGTGGCGGGGGGATGCTCCGCCAGGGAAGCGGGGGGCTCCTGGGTGCGGGGGGCAGCAGGGACCCCCAGCTCCTCTGAACCGAGGCGATGGGAGCCGTGCTGTCTGTCTGCTGATGGCAAAAGCGGCCAAGGAAGATTAGCCCTTGCTCATTTAAAGGTTAAGTGTAAAGCTAACCTTTGTGACTAGGTCCTGCCTGCAAGTCTTCCCATCCCATGACTCTTGAGAGTGAATAATTTTTTCCCCTACTCCCGCACTGATGCCTATTAAAGCAGTCTAAAAATGGCAGATTGTTTCTGTACTTTCCTATACTTACAGGGTTTTATTAGACAAGTACACAAAAAGCCAGCCATGCACCAGCACTATAAACATGAGCTAAAGAGATAGTCCTGTCCCAAGAACTTATAAATTATGTATAAGAGATTACAGATAAAGAAGAATGCAATGAAACAATATCAGCCAGTATGACAGGCAGGGAACTCAGCACAACATTGCACAAAGAACTGAATGTAGTGAACTATTTACTGGTACAGGTAGTCTTCCGCTCAAATCATTTTTAAGGTACCTGAAGAGAGGATTATGAGGAACATGATTGTGTATTGATGGGATTTTCAAGACTGAAAAAAATACTCAAGAAAAAGCATTCCCTTTATTTTGACAATCCCACCTGAACGAAAAGATTCAGGGGAAAATTATATGAACAAGATGAGAATAAGCATACTGAAAACACATAAACCTAATAGTCTGTTACATGTATCAAAATCATGGAGTAATGATGAAACTCTTGGTCTCCGTTATGAAGGAATTCAACAGCTAGATAATAACTAACCTTCTTTACACCTCCAAAGAGCTTTGACTAATTTCTAAGACATAAATGTCCTTTCCAAACATTGTGTTGACTTGTCCCTGTTTTGCCATACTTCCATGTACACTCTGCTAGTTTAATCCTGTAATGTAGTGTCAGCTAAATCAGCACAGACAAATTAGGGTCTGCCATTCCCAGACTCTTGGATACCTTATTTTTGGAAGATGATGCCATATATGCCTCCTTCTTCCTTCAGGTAAAATTCCTCAAGTGTGAATACCACCTTATGTTATTTGTTAACATAAATATTTACTTATTTTAAAAGCTCTTCAGTTTGAAATAACTGCCTCAAATTCAACCTTCTGTGAAAGAGATTCTGATGTAGACTCATAAAACTCTACTGTGGGGAATTCACACAGCCTTTTCCCTTACCACCTAATCTTTCCTGAATGGTTCTTAAAACTACAATTATGTATCAGTCCTATAGATTCTCTCCACACTTCCTGCTTCTGATGCATTTAAAATAGATGTTAGTCATGTAGCTTAATACACTTTTAGAAAAAAAACAACAAAACAAAACAAAACAAAAAAAACAAAACAAAACAAAACAAAACAAAACAAAAAACAAACAAACAAACAAAAAAACCCACTTAATTTTTATTAAGGTTTTATTAAGGTTAACCCAAACCCCACATTTAATAAGATCTCATCAGGGTCTCATCATACAAATTTAGGCAGAATGAAGATAGAATACCTTTTCCTTTGGAATACTATGCATCTACAATTACATAATAAACTGCCATCTATAGCAACCACTCCTCCCTAAACAATTAAAAGACCTCATTAAAATCAATTTTTTCTATATTAAAAAGGATTTAGGTCACTTAATTTACAGACATTGGGAAAGCCAGAAGGCTGCCCATGAAACCTTAATTCAGACCTCTTGTGCTGGTGCATTACAACCCTGTACTTAATTATAAGTTTGTCTGCAGAATACCAGGCTCCATTTGGAACATTTGAAATTATGTAGTGGCAAGCATGTAAGACTTGCTAATTATGTTGCCTCTTGCATTCCCATTTACTTTCCAGCATCTCTTTTGTGCTCATCCCTTATCATCTCTCATCTGGAGATTGTTCTTTCCCTGGTCTGTCTGAAACCTTTACCCTTAGATAACCTTTTAAAGTCAATCAGGTAAAGGTTTTACCATAGGGTTACAGCAATTCTAATTATTCCTTCAAAGGTTATTTGTGACTTTTCTCCAAAGGTGAGGGGAAAAAAAATCAAGGGAAGAAAGAGAAGGAAATCCAAGGAAATTTAAGTTTCCAGGTTGAAGCAGTAGGGAAATAAGGAATCAAGGTCAGTCTTCATGATATCATAGAGCTTCCTTACTACAAAGGATCAGCTCTCAAATTACAAGCTTTACAAAGAGACATTTGTACTTGAAAGCAAAAGGAGGCATTAAGTTGCCTGGTGCCTTGGAGGGGAAGGATCATGCTGTGTTTATAAATAAGGCTGCAGTGTCTCAGTAGACATTCTGGAAAACTGATGATTTTTTTTAAACTTGTGACAAAACCTCTACTTTATGTCTGCTTCCAGTCAAAGAAGTCCTCATCAGTCAAAGATGTTGTTTCCTCTCTACAATAAGTCTTACAAAGAATAAACACTTTTAAGAGGCTTATTTTCTATGCAGATGCTTGAGAGGTAGTCCTGAGCTAGTGACTTACACCTTTGGTTGGTGAATTTGGTCTTTACATAGAATTATAATGTTACTGTCAAACTGTAATGTTGTTGTAAAAAGTTTTCCACCAGAACTAACAATAGATGGAAGCAGTAGTGTTTGTGATAGTACTACAGTGAACTAAAAGCAATAGTTCCACTTTGTGGGAAATTTTAGACCTGAAAAGGCTAAAGAAATAATAATCTTTAATTAACTATTATATCAGTAACTATTTGTTTTGGGGTTTTTTTCTGGAACATGACAAACCAAATAAAATTCGGGCTAGAAAAACCATGCCATTTCCCAAATGAAATGGGGTCTCTAAAGGCTTAAGTTTCCCAGTGAAATTGATTATAAGCATATTTTGTTTACCTGGAAATCTCAGTATCACAAAAGTCAAATTTTCAAAAGAAGTTGCTAAAAATGGTAGCTACTGTCCTGAGTGCTTCAGTCTTTAGGGACTTCCTGACCCTTTCCCATACATTGTCTTTGCAATCACTGGCAATAGAAACTTGATTTCTTAAATAAAATTCACATCCTTTGCTTCTCATTTGTTTCCAGGAGTTTTAATAATAATAAAAAAAATCCTCAAATTTTTGATAATACTGTGTGCTAAGCCATACTGCAGGGTGTAACAGATTTACTTTGAGTGAGAAGAAAGCAGAACAAATTTACTGAAAGTAAGTAAGCCATGTTACAGTCCAGTAAAATTAAACACTCATGGCTTCAGGAACATAACTGTGCAGATTTTTTTTTCCCATAGGCTTACTGTGCAGTCAGGCTTGTGTCATGGGAGATTTTTAATGTGTGACCTTCATAGCCTAACATGCAGAGCTGCTGTGGGGATTAACTAGTTAAGATTTGTAAAGTGCTTTGAAGATTATAAGGCATTAAGTTGCACAAGTGCTAAGCACTATTATTTAATACTTAAGTACAACCAAGCTTTACAGGACAACTCATGTTCACCTCACTAGAAAGAGTCTTTGTGATTTCTTTGTGATTTCAGTACAGCTGTTGCAAGAGGTAAAGCAAGCAGAACAGACCACAAAAAAGGGAAATTTCTTTCTTGTTTCACTATCAGAAACTAAAGTGAGATAAAACTTCAGTGGTATTGCAGAAAAATTAGTTGAAAAAATATTATTATGAAATGCAATGATAGAAATCCACATAAAAATGCACGGCTCCTTAATTGCCAGTACCGTTATTTTTACTACATCCTATATTGCCCAAGTAGGTCCACAGACTATTCTCCAAGAAGTAGAACTCAAAATCCCAGACCTACAGATGGACCAAATTTATCAGCTGAAAATGCTGCCAAGTGACAGTAGAGACGGGTAAAATTTGTAGATTGGCAAGTTATCCTTCATATTTAAGCTTATTTAAGTCAAAATTTTGGAAGAAAGATGAACACAGACTGTCGTCTTTATTAATTAGATTGGGAATACCTTGTTCTGATACAATTTTTTTGTTGGGTTTTATTTTGACATAAACCTTCCCCTTTCTTGTTTTGTAATGTCAGTTTTCAGCAGCAGGAAGTAATTGGGATTTTTTGTGGTAGCAAAGGGACAAAGTATTTGTTAATAAAATAACAATGCAAAACAGGACAATATGACAGTTTTGCACCTAAGTATGCTGGAGATAGAGGAACAGAAATGTTTCAGGACTGCTGACAGGCACATACTGTAGAGGTTAAGGTGGCATATTCTTGGACCCTGAGCTGCATCCCAGCATCCTGAAGTCACAAAGACCTTATTTGGCATGCACAGAAGGAGGGCTGGGTTCATCTACCTTACAAGGACTAATTATGATTCAATGGCATTGTCTTTTCAGGACAAAGCACTTAGTACCTGCATTTCTTGCCTCTGCAAAATGCTGCGGACATTTCACAAGGACAGACTTTTCAAGTATGTGCATTTCCTCTCTGTGGCTAAAAATAAAGATTACTTTTCTATAGTGTTCTGACATTTTGATCTCAATTGAAGCGTATAATAAAAATTCCATTCACTGACAGTCTCCAGTATGACCTGAAATGCAGCTTTAGATATAAGTAAAGGTAAAAGAGGGTGAATAGTGTACTTGCACAATAGAGATACTTGTCCGTTCCTGGGTCATGGAAGCTACAGGCCCCGAATGCTTCTACTTCTCTTCAGAAGTCATAAACTTTGCTTCCTCTATTAAGTTACTAACAATCATTGGTCACAGAAGATCAAATTACTTGTCCAAAAACACAAATGAAGTCCACAAACAATCCAGAGTTCAACTTATCTTTCTAGACGGTGACCTGGTCCCAGACTGCTTTAGTTATTCAATTTAGAAACAGCTTAGAACAGACTAGAACAGTGCAGTGCACATTGTTCAGAGAAGCAATTTGTGTGTGGTGGCAAATTTGACTCAGTGCACTCAGTTAACAGGGTCTTACCAGGCTTTTGACCAGCTGTCCCAGGAGACGTGGGAAACTGGAGGTAGTACTCTTCATTCAGATTCAGCTCTAAGCTCAAAAGTGTTCTTGCAGAGATTCAGGGCTTCTTTGTTCTCAACACATTTTAGAGCTTTTCCAAGCCTTTATCTGAGGCTCCACTCACCTCCACAGTTGCTCTCCCACCACAGTGTCACAGCAAAAGCAAAAAAAGCAACTCAGCTGTAACATTCTTTTCTTTTGCTTTTTCAGGAATCTTTTTCTTTGGTTTTCCGACTGTCTTCTCTTTTGTTTAAGAATCCTAAATCATACAATGGCAGCTACTCGTTATTCATTTTAAATTCATTATGGGTTACTTAGGGTGTTGCTCATACCAACAATAAACTACGTGACCTGCATTAGTATTCTTAATGCTTATTTTGGCTGAAGTGAAATTGTGTTTCTGAAAGGGCAGATATTTACCAGGTGCATTACAAATCTAGTTAGAATTTGAAAAAATACAGCTCGATCTTCTGATGCCTGAGTTACTGAGCTTGAAAGATACAACGACTGCTATCGATTTCTCATACTTTGCAGATTGTCACACACAGTTTGGAAACGGGTGATTCAGTTCTCATGTGATTTTGGAATATTGAGCACAAAAGACTTAAATACTGTAAAAACAGAACCATCAACAAATATTTTCCAGTGTTGCTAAAGCCACTCTCTATTGTACCATAGAGAAAGAAATACAGTAAGAGAGCATCCCATCAGTCCCTGCATGGAATGGATCACACACCATTAACTGGCAGTGCCTATGGATCATGCTGGTAGTGGCCACATGGGCAGTATTGAAAGATGGCATGTCCACAGTCTCCTCATACTGACAGCAGACCAAGACCATGAGCATCTTTTCCTTTCTTCAGCTGGAGGATGAGCTTATAATGACATTAAATATTGTCTTTCTCTGCTGACCTAGCTGCCTGAACTACTGTGAATATGTCAGATCTCTGGTACCCTAAGCTCCAAGCAGAAACTGTTTTTCTGGGGCTGTAAGGTCCTCTGGCTTTTTCCTACAGTGCCTGGGGCTCCTATTCTTCCCATGCATACCCATATCCTATAACTCTCAGGACTAAATAGCCCAAAGTGCTCATCTTGACCCAAAGCATAGAGCTCTGCTTTCTTGTCCATCAGCTCATTTCATGGGGGGAAGAGGAGGTGGAGAGGAGAATTAAATTAGTCCAATTTAATTCTTCTGATCACCAAGAAGCAGAAAATATATGTGATGTGCTCCAGTTATACCTTCTTGTCTAACTTGCATTAGAACTAGGAAAATTCTCACTTTAGCTGTATATGTGTAACAGTGAGAATGTCTATCCTAAGTAGAGAAAAATACTCTGTCTTGGCAAGAAAAGCTGTTAACATCAAAGAGTCTGAATTTGAGTTCTCAGTATTTCTGGACTTATTCCCATGGTATTCTTCTTGCATACTCAATCCACTGAAATGCTGAAAATGTTTCTTCTATTCTTTTGTATTTAAAAATGGATTGATGGAAAGGAATTTTTTGGAAGTCATTTTTAGAGATGGCTCATAGACCCATTATATTCCCGTTATATTCCCTTTGCCCATTTTTACATTAAGGTAACAAAGTGAAGTGTCTTATGCTTCATTGCAAACTGATTTTCTCTCCCTTCAATTTTAGTTTAGTTTAGTTTTATGAAAAGATATCTGGAAAAAAAACCCAAAAATGAAGAGAACATTACTAAAAATAAATCCAAGAAAGAACATGTGTTGAAGAGTTGCAGAGTCCTCTCAGTCCAGAAGAACAGACTTAATAAAAAAAGTGCTCTTTTCTCAATCCCATAACAATTAACTCAATAATAAGTAGGAGCTTCTTAAGAACTTCTTAAGAAATTCTGCAAAGAACTCCTATTATTGTTATGGGTCTCCACACATGGGTCTGGAATGGGCAAATCTCTACCCATGTTTATCATAGTCTCACCAAAAACTTCTACCTCAACCACTTCATTTCAGAATCTATCTTTCTGCATCCTCCTATGAGCAATGAGCACTATCGGAAAAAGCCAGAGGACCCTATCAGATTCAGAAATGCAAATGGAAGTGAATGCTGAAGAACAATGATGTGGCATTCCAGACACCTTACCTCAAAGATTTTTCTCTAAGGTCATCTCTAACTTCAGATATTAAGTTGTTCACAGAAGAGGGTCTCCAGACAGTGCTGTGATAGATATCTGATTAAAAGATCAGCACGTCTTCACAATTTGGCTTTGTGGGGCTGAAGAAAAGACTGTATATCATATACTACCCACAATCTACTCTCCTAAATCCCTGTGCTCCCTCCCCAGGCTACAGAATTGCAGGTGTGCAGGTGTTGTGAAAGCACTTGTAGGCTATGCTCTGGATAGGAATTAAGTCAATTATTAGGTCTGAGAATCTTAATCTCTTTCCATATCAAAAACTTTTTAATAACTTTCCTTTTCCTTCTCCAGAAAGGAGAAAAATCTTGGGGAAAATCCTGACAAGGCTGCTGAACTGCTAGTCCAGTCCATTGCAGTTCCAGGCATAAAAGAACACTGCCTCACTTGGAAATTTCTCATTCTTTTTCCAGGAATTAGCTCCCTCAGCTTTGCTTGTCAAGAAGACTCAGGCTGAGCAAGGGGATTTACTGCACTCACAGGGGCAGTAAGTACTGAGCTGCTATCCTGATTGTATATTATGGACCTATTCCATTTTGAAGGGAGTTCCTTGTAATTTCCAGCTGGGTCTTTAACAGAGGTTTTCACTTTGACAAAGCTTTATTTTTCTTTTTATAACAAACTGTCTTTTTGAATTTCACTTCTCATCTTGAAAATATACCTTCTTTAGTTCAGTAATGCTGTAGGTTCATTTTTCTTTTGCCTCTGAAGGATCCTAATACCAGGAAGATTACCCAAACTACACCACAGAACTTCAGCAGACTTTGAAATGGTTAGCTATTTTAGACTTACCCATAGAGCTTACTTTCCAAGAACATTCAGGTTTCTCCTTTGGAAGCATCCTGTTGTTGCCAGAAGGGAGAAATGAACATGTTCCTCCATTGATCTCACTTGGAGCATTTAGGCCTCTAGAGAATGACCAGTGGGAGAAAAAACACCTGGCATAAAGAGTAAAAAGATGTGGTTGAAATCAAGTACTCCCAAAATCTTTAAATACAAAAGCTGTGTAAAATGCTCTTGAGCACAAGTTGACTTTAGGTTGGCATCTCTGTATTTTGACAAGAATTGCAACAAAGACCTGAAGGGAAATGTCTGGTAAGGGCCAGGATGATGAATGTTATTGCATTCAGAGGACAGGAAACAGGGAACTTCTTTACTTTCTCTGGATATGCTTACACAGTAAGTTGTTTGGCTTCTACCAGTTTAACCACTTCTAATCACACTTGTCACATAGCTGTGCACTAGTTCCGCATCCACAGTAAAGATTTTTAGAACTTGCTAACTACATATCTGCACTTGGACAACATATACATTTCCCACTAAATCAGACAAATGGATGCTGCTGAGCCATCTGTTTGAAAATATGTTTAGTTATATAACCCAAGTTACAAGTACTTCTATCGCCCTGAATTTTCTTGCTTTCGAATGTTTGAACCTTCGCAGCATGATTCTCATGCAGCTTCATGTAACTATTTGTATTTTTAGAATTTATCAATGTGTTCACATAGTTCTCCTCTGGGAGGAGACTTGATTGATGGTAATGGTGACCAATTAGGTTCATGAGGTTGCAACCTTTTTTAGCCAATCTTTGGCTTTTGTACAAAGTGTATATAAGTTGATGGATTCAGAAAATAAAGAAGCTTTCCATGTCTGACCTGCTGCTGCCTGCTGTTCTCCGTGTGTCCCGAAATAGCGGACACATACTTCCTCACAGATGAAGATAGCTCAGGCTTAAATGGCTAAAGAGAAAGGGGGCTGTGCATCTGAAATATCCCCACAAGACCAGAAAATACAATGTAGGAACTGTACAAAACCTATGCTTTTCTGCAGAAGTGTGGAAGCCTGGCAGGATTCCTTGGGTCATCACAAACGGTACTGAAATCTACTTAGACCACTGAACTGAACCTCACTGTCTTCATTTGAGTGAATATCTAGATATTCCTTAAGTCAATATGAGACCTATTTAGACTGGATTTCAGAAAGCAGATCAGAGGGAAAAATATAGAGATGTTGGGATTTATGAGTCTTAACTTTAAAAAAAAAGTGGGTTTTTTGGTTGATTCAGAGTAAGAATCACAAGACCACACTGTTTCCAAATTTGCACTTGCTACTGATGTTAGGTTCCCCTTGAGATTCTTGTACTGCTTTGATAAATACAATCAGACCAATTAGAAATTTGTCTGGCTTTCCTTGGTACTATATAGACATGAACTTAAAATATTTTTGGAAACATATAATTTGTTGGAATTTAATACTATTTTGCAGCATTAGTAGTTCTTGTCTTACTTGTATTACTCCATAGTTTGGTTTATATTATATCTATATGTAGATCATATTTTAATTACAGAAACAAACATTTATCAGAAATTTTCAGTGCTCTTCTCCAAGAGTCATATTTTCCCTAGTTTCTGTTTGGTATTGTTACAAATGAAATATTTTTGCTTTGTACATGTGTCTCATTTGTTCATTTAACTGTATTTTTCTGTTCTACACAGACTCTCAATCCATACTCATCATCTAAGCATCTGAATCACTCTTCAAGCATATGAGTAGTAAGAGTGGTATAGATCAGTCAGTAATCCCATGATTCTGCTTTGTCTATTTAACTCAGCTCTCAATTTCAACCTCTTATCTGAGTCTGGAGATCAGTTTAGTGGACACCCTAGCCCAAAAGGCCCACTTCCTCAGGATGCAGGAGCTGAATTCTGCATTATGGCAGCAAGCTAGGTTGTGTCACGCCTTTTAAACATATCCTCAAGACTCTGAAACCTTTCCATAAGTATTGATGACCTTATTCAGGAGTCTTGTGAGAAGAAGAAGTCTGATGGAAGAAGATCATATAAAAAAACCCTTTCAGAGCTCATGCTGGTGTGCATTCAGGACATGCAGCTGTTAAGATCAAAGGATCACTCAAGGTTGATGTAAAGTTTACATTCTGCTCTGCATAGGCCTAACTCAAGAAAGACTGGCTGGCTGGTCCCAGTGCAGGCAGCAGGTATTTCTGAACTGACTGTACACAGGGAAAAGGAAACCTATTTCTGTGTTACACCTCAAGCCCCACAAGTTTATTATTATTACTGTTTTACTACTGAGAATTTTAAGAGCTCTAAAAAAAATTGTATTTCAGCAATAGTTATCTGTTTGTCTACTCTGAGGAGGAGAGGTGGCAAGTTTTGAAAGAATTTGCCTCAATCAGAGAAAAATTACTGGTCTGAAACACAAGCCACTTGTTGGTCAGTGGCAGGCAGGTTCTTCATGTAACATTCTCCACTCTTTGGGACCATTATCATGATAGGAGATTCCTGATCTCCAGACAGCAGACTGTACATTCCTAGTCCAAGGCTGCCACTAGGACACTGAAAGGTAAGGAGAGACAGGGACAAGATTCTCACTTATGGTGAGGCCCTTCTAATCAATACTGTACATACAATACAGCTTTCTTCACAAAGGAGGCTACATCTAGCAGGCTGACTCTTGCTGCCAGAAAGGTTGGTCAGCACATGCCAGTGTTGTGCTGCTTCACTGCTTGCCCTTGTTTCCTCAAAGGAGATGTAAGTGCACAGGCTCATAGCTGGTTACATTTCCTTTCAGAGATAAGGAGGCTCCACGGAGGAGACAACATCAAAAATCACAAGATCATCAGCCAAGAGGACAAGAACTACCAGTTCTGTGACAGCCACAGTATCTTCTCTGAGAACTAAAGTGCAGTATCTGATACCTCCATTTACCTGCAGCTTCCTCTGTGTGAGGAACCTTTTTGTTCACATCTTGAGCAGAATTGCAATACTAAGGGTTTAATTTACTTACCAAGGAGATCCACACTCATGGGTAGCCCACATTCAGCATTAAAGGTAGCTCACTTAAATTCTAGTCTAGGAAAATTTGCACTGAACCTCGGGGAGACTCTAGACCTAGGCACAAGCTCTCTGTGTCAGACAAGAGCATTGAAAGACAATTTATTGAATCCCTGAATATAAAGCTAATTTTTTGAAATAATAGCATTAGAAAATTCTCTGTAGATAAAGAGCAAAATACTTCAGATTTGTAAATCTAACTTCTAGGAAAAGGTAGATTTTTTTTTTTCCCCTTAAAACCACAAACCCCATTATTCACATTTTCTAGAAGCTACCTGAGAACAAGAGTCATGTGCTATCTTCCATGAATGCCATCTTATGTGGTTAAATTTCACCATATGGATGAGTTTTGGCAGATGCCAAACTGTTAATGCCATGAGACAGACAAATGTCTAAAAGGGCAGAGCTTTCAATGATGAGCACTGTATCCGTCTCAGGGAAGAAGCCCATCTGCATTCCTAGCCAAAGTCCCTTTGCTAAGGGACATTGCCTTCTGTCTTAACACTGTTCTTTGCCAGAGTATTGGTCAAATTTTCTATCTTGCCTCCTACCTAAGCTGTTTCTTAAAGCTCTTAAAGCTCTCTCATTAGCATCTTAGTGAAAAATTAATCATTTTATAATTGGTATCCAGCAATTAGATTTCTACACTTCAGTTGCATTTTATTATTTCTGTAAAGTTATCTGAAAGAGCTAACAAGGCTCAAATACTTTAAATAAAATCAGAGCCATTAATTATCTGCCTTTTTTCTAATGCATCCAATTTCAGTGGAAAATTATCTGGAACTGTATCTGAGTCAATCTCCATGATGTTATCAAAGTTAGTAACAGCCTTACTGGGACTGTCCAGGGAATAAGAAATACTAATTATATTGACTGGCTTCATAGGACTTTAAAAAAAAAAAAAAAAAAAGCTATTGTATGCAGCCTACTTAAATCTAACACAAGAGAGGCCTCATGAAAAGAAATTTAGAAAAATCCTAATGTGGGCTTTACCATTTGAAAGGTCTTGGAGACTTATTTAAACAAGAACAATCTTTTAAGAATGCATGTTTGATTTTTTTTCAAGCTCTTCCGATTGATTTGGCATGCAAGGGAGTAATAGAATTGTAACAACTGTGATGAAGCTTTCTTGAATAGAAACTGACATTTCTGACAAATGGTTTTGACTTTTTTTTCTTCTTGATGTCCAATTGTTTTGAACATAAATATGTAATTCACTGCAGAGGACATGAAAGTTCTTAGACCTTTTTCTGAGACTAGTTTGGAACTGATGGGATATTGGGATTTATTTTTCCTTAAACAAAAGAAGAAATAATACCTTACACATTATTTGCTATTCAAGCCAAAATTTGCTTTGCCCAGTCTCAACTAAAGCAGGCAAAATTCTGAAAATGCCTTATTTTCCTTGATGGCTTACCTGCTGCACACACAGCATTTTCCAACAGGAGAGAAGCGGTGAGGAAGTTTTTAATTGCAATATGCTATGGTTTGCATGTCAACAATAAGTGGGAGCCTTTTTTTTGATGCCTAAAAACTTCTCAGTAAGAATTGTGACAATTACTCATTTGTGAAGCATCTGTTTCTGAATCTGAGGAAAGGGTCTCAACAGATTATACTCCAAAAATCCTCTGGAATGGAGACAGAGTAAAGAGGTTAAAAAGGTTATAGAAACAGGAGATAATGAGGAAGCTAACTCATGGAAAAAATTAACTTTACAGGGAAATATGTCTTAATTTCTAAACCATACCTCAGGTATGAGCTATATGTTTTTGTTTCTGGGAGATAAGGATCTGCTGGAGTCCTGCTAGTGACAGACTACACAGTCACTTCTAAACACATAATAAAGGACCACATTTACATATTATATTCAATTATTACATGAAAATAGGAAATGTTTTATCATAGGAAAAAATAAAGACGTCACTACTCTGTATCATAAAGTCCTTGATAGCATTCCAAATATTTTTTACCATTCCACATATTTTTTACCATATTTCATCCAATCCTCTGTGCAGTATTTTAAGAAATCCTAGGGTTCTCCCTCACTGGACATTGTCTGGGAATTACTAATGGGTTCATATAAAAGTTTTTTATAACATACCCTGAGGATTTATTGAAAGTCCTGGAAGAAATTTTGGCAGTGCTCAAGCTAAACAGCAAGGCAAATATGTAATAGCTACAAACTACATAGCCTCACTGCTCATTTGGTACTTTCTCCAGAATACATAATCAAATCAATGACAATTGTGTCTGAAGGCTATCTAATCCCATTAAATATCAGTGGGTAGATGAAAAGGTCTCCCACACAACCTCTACACAGAAGCCAACTTGGCTTTCTCAGACAATATACTGTGCTTAGAAAGAACACATTTATTCTAAAATATTTTAGTTACCAAAAAACCTCTACCTTCCGTCCTCATCCACAACCCATATAACCAGCAAATCCTTTCCCTCATTTGCTGTAGAATTCTTGTCTCCCTAAGAATCTTTTACTTTTTAGCTACATAGCTGGTTGCCAGGGTAGCTTCAGGAGTTCAGGACATAGGATAGATGTGCATGAGCAACACTCAAGCCCAAATATGTCACAGAGTCACTTGGACATCATGGCTTTTTATTTCCCAGAACACTGACTGGGGCCACAGTGCTGCCTCAAGTCTGTTCCAAGCATTAACACATCACTGCTAAGCTAAAAAAAACAAAGTGTCCAAAAAGAAATTGTCATCTTCTTTCCCTCAAGGAAACTTTGTTCTTGTCCCTCTTTGAGCTTTAGGTATGTCACTACTGAATGCTCTGTTGGGAGGTTTACAAGGGCCAGTCCTGAACTCCAGCTAATACTCCAAGTTGGAGCCTGGCTGAGCTTACTCAGATGTGTGTCTCAGTGCTGCACCTCTCAGTATGCCTGACTTTGAGGAGATGTTTGACCAGCAGGAAGCCAGCTAGCATCCAGCTGGGCTCACAGTTCAGGCTCTGCTCCAGCTCAGAGCATCTGTCTGCTCCAGATGAGCTGTCCCTCAAAGCAGAACAGCTGTACTCCCATGACTGTCATCCCAGCTACAGCGCCTGCACAGACACACTGCAAGCCAACTAGCAGTGAGTAAGAGAGACAACTGTAACACAGAATTTTATCTCAGCTCCCTATTGTCACATGTTTCTGACATATGCGGCCCTAAAAAGAACTGGCCTGAGGCTACATTTTGGGATTAAAGTCCCATTTCTCGTTGTATCTTTACTCACTATACAGAAATAATAGAGTCTCACGGCTTTTCTCAAATATGTGTGTGTCACAAAATGTCTGTTTCCTCACACAGAATCTAAGAGCAACTTCCCAGTCAAAGTGAGGGAATACATAAATATAAATTAAACACTGTATTGGGCTTCAGAACACCTTCATTGAAGGAGTGGGCAGGAGGCAGAAGATTCCTTCCTACTGCTTCCCCAAGATGTCACACTACACACCTGATTAATGTACTGCAGTCCTACAGTAAGGGCACAAGGCCACATGTAATTACCAGAGGAAAATACAATATTCCAACATTGAAACACATCAGGAAATATTTTGCTGAGTTTTGTATTTGAAAGAATTAAGGAGCTGTAAAATTAAGCTTTGAAAGCCTAGATTTATGCTTTGCTCCTCTTCAACCACCCTGAAGTCATAACTACCAGAGAAGTAACCATAAACTTTATAGGACTAAAAAGTTTCAGTCATGAAATTAGCTCTGTAACTGTTGAATGATAGTCACTGTTAAGTGAAGCCACTCATGTGCATGAAGATTTTCATATGTGCACATTTTGCAGAATCCAATTTTTTGAGGCATCCTAGTAAATAAGCATCTCCCATTAAAATCCTTTTAAGCAGCTGTGTGAATGGATGCTAACATGATTGGAAGACACTTCCTCCACGAATCATCTTCAGCCTTCTGCAAAATCAAAATGCTATTTCAAGAAGATAGTGAAAATGAGTAATTAGATCTTGAGTTGCAGGTGATATGCACAGAAAAACATTTGGATATCTTTCTAGAGGATGCATCATAATCACTGCTGCCTTCCTGTGGAAAAGGTGATTCTTGCAAAATCTCTAACTATAACAATCTTAGAGTTACTGTTTCTTATGTTACTGTGATTCTCCCACATGAGTTTTGAAAATATCCAGTATTCAACTCAGTTATAAAAATTTCACTTTAGATGGCAATCTTTACGAGATTTCAAGGGAAGAGAAGGTTTTTGAAGTTTGTAATTACAGACATTAAACACATTTTGCCACACAGCCCTTTCTTAGCTGTGTTGCTTAATTTCAAGGCTCAGTGCTGCTATTATCAACTGAATTGCATATTGTACCCATAATAAAACCAATGAGATTTTTCTGGAATGGAGATACTTAAGCATATTAGAATTATCTAGTGTCTTTGCTCTCATTATACCAACATGGCTCCCTTAGGTGTCCAAGAAATTAGATGAAATAAGGCCTAATGTCTGATAGTCTTGTGAGTTAATCCTGTTTATACAGCATCTGTATCCCTACCTATCCCAGTGTAAACCTGAGAGAACTGCACTGAGAACATTGGGATAAATATATGTATGCGTGTTTGTGTGATGGACAGGCGTTTTGCCTTTGTTATAATACCTAATACAATTTACAATTTACAAATACTAATACAATTTACAAATACATGTTGTGCTGTAGACCAATTTAAGTGTTGCTGTTTCTGACCTGCTGCCCAGAGTTCCAGACAAAAAAAAAAAAAAAAAAAAAAAAAAGAAAAGAAAATTGTCAAAAGAGCTCTCCACTGCACTCCAGTTTTGATATACTGCAGTTGACAGCACATTGTCTACAGTTCCTCTACTAAACTTAGTCACTTATTTTTGTTTATGTAAATAAGGATCTTCAATAATTATCATAACTCCTTGAAACCCTCATGGCTTCTCTGTTTTTACTTTCTATCCATCAAAATTTTGGTGATACCCCTAAATACAAAAATCAAGTAGAACCCAAAATATAATTTTTGCTTAAAACTTAAAGAATGAGTTCATTTTAAATAGACTTTCAAGGAATCGTCAGAGAAATTTAATGAACAAAGTATTTCCAAATGCTGCAGCCATTGGCAGAAAATTCCTATACAAATCAAAGATCACTCATTGCTATTGTAGCTCCTTGGCTGTCATAAAACTAATGGTTCAATAATCAGGCTGGAATCTGGGGATCAGGAGTTTCCCTATACCCTACACTAGTCGGGCTCACAAAACTCCTCTGTATCAGCTTTCATTTTGATCGAAGTACTCTCAGGCTATACACTGGGGTCAGCAGTATTTCTAAATGTGTCTTGAACAACAACACTGAAAATTATATCAAATTTAAATAAGAACTGTAATTTTTTTCTTTGCTTGGAAACTTGGAATTATCTGGCAAATGCAAACTGCATCTTACATGTCCAGCTCTGCATGAGGCAAAATAAACAGCTTTCTGTGGAAGCCAAAGGCAAGCTGATTTGTCCCTTAAGTTGTCTACCTGCTCTTTGAAAAGAATAAATTCTTTTACTTGGATAAACTATGATTAGTACAAGATTGAAGATAAGCAGGACAAATGTCTTTAAATACATTAATATGATTAAAAAAATATTCATTATTTTTATTGCTACCTAAAAAAACAGCCATCCGAATATACTAACAGGTCTTTATGTATTATCTACCATCCTCTGGTTTAATATGCAACTTTTATGTCAGGCGGGTGTAAAGAATAAGCAATGATAATTAATATTATTTCATTCTAGCTGAGGAAGCCTTAATTCACTGTTTAAAGCATTGTAGCTAGTGGTATTTATTTTCTTCTGAAAGGCCAAGGTCCAACTAGCTTTTTATGAATTTAAATATATTGGATAATACTTGAACAAAACTATGTCAAGTGGAAATCTAAATCCAGACAAGTCAAAGGAGTGAAATTTAGTCGATCATAATGATATAGTCCCTTCTATTTTTCTACTGGCAACTTTATCCTATCAAAAATTATCATTCCCATTGCAAAACTACTCCCATACTCCACAATACAGGACTCAGGTATTACTAATAAAATTGCTTCAGATATTCAAGTGTCTATAGATTTTCTAAATATTTATTTGTGAAAATTTCAGTAATTTTGAAAATGAAAATGTAATTACCAGATTCAGACTTCACAATTTTGAAGTTAAAATAGGTATTTTAGACTATACAGTAAAATGATGATATATAGATACAACTGTACTTTCCTGGTTTTAATAAAAGATGCTACCTCACTATGAATTTGGCTTTCTTAACCAGTGTAGCATTCTGTCAGATAGTTTTCAATCTTTCTGGATGTGTGGACCATTACAATTTTTCAACTGAAGCTCAAACACCTTTAAAAATATTTTATGGAATAATGTTCAGAGACCACAAATAATCTGATCACACCCCTCTGGATATCACAGGCTGAGCCACTGCATCTACATCTCTAACAAGCCTTATTACTTCTCTAACAAGCCATATTACATATGTTTCACAAAATATCATACTTCATAAAGCACCCACTTCATTGCAAAAGTTTATCACCCACACTGATCAAAATCTGATTCTATATCTGATTACAGGTTTGCTTGTTTTCTTATTCCCAGATGCTGGGGTTTGTGGTGTAATTATTTTAGACTGAAAGAGAATATTACTACCTGATGATATTTTCCTAGAACTTATGTATCATAATCAAGTCACCTCTCAGTTATCTTATAATCTTTAATTATGCCATTTTCTCTAATGTTCAAATAAGACATTAGAGAAAGACATTTTCTCTAATGTTCAAATAACTCTGTTGCAGTTCTTCCCTGAGGCCTCACTATTTTTTTCTCTGCAAATACTATAATTCCACTGTCAGTTCACCATCATTTTAGCAGTCAGGTAGATTTTATTGAGTTAACTTACTTGAACTTTCTCAGGTGCTGCATTAGTCACTAATTGCAAAACTCTCCTGAACTATGTCAAAACCGTTCGTCATCAGAGTTCACTATGCACTGACCATTGCAATCCATTTGCCTATTTACCCTTCTCCCAAATAATCAAAAGATTTTCAGTTCAGACCAATCCCTACAATTATGAATCCCATCTCCACCCAGAAAAGCTCAAATTATTTCATGAGTGATTCCTATCTCAAATATTCACCTTCCATGAGTTCTCCATAACTCTGACAGCCTTGAGCTTGAATATATGAAGATTCAGTTTTGCAGCTAGACTGAAGAGAAATGCTTCTGTACTGCTACAGTTGGCACCACCATCAGAGAAACAGCTTCTTGTGTCTCTCATGCTGCTCTGCTGCTATTTCCATTCGGAGGTGTCAGTGTGGTTTGTGTAAAGACTTTAACAGCATCAGTAAATGTTTAGTGTCCCAAGAGTCCTTAGTTGCCATGTCCCATATGGTGAAATTAATGTCACATATTAGTTGTGGACTTGTTTTGAATTTGTCCTTGTAACATTTCATTGGTCTCCCTTGTATTTTAAGATAATGAAAAATAGTTTTGGCAGTCTGTCATTTGACATATGTACCAGCATAGTTAGCAGATGGCTTAACCTAGATGAGCCTGCTGCAGCATTATTTTTATGTTGATTACCTAACAGCACCCTAAGATTTTACTGTTCAGGATTTTGTCCTGCCAGCAACAGACAATGCAGTTTGTTTATTATCAGTAAGGTAGAGAGGTAAATCCTTTTAAAAGGCCATCTTTTGGCTACAGAGCATTAGGTTTTACTCTGATCTAAAAGGTTGGCATTACTTGCTTGGAGGGCATTACCTTCCAAAATTAACTTATTGTCTCCTGGCAACCAAACTGCTCTTGCTAGAATGCCAAAAAGTGTTCTGCAGTGACCCAGTAAAGGATGTGATACTAATTTTCTTTATTTCCATCTTGAACTAAGGCCAGTAGAAATACTGTAACTACTTTTTTTTTTTTTTTTTTTTTTTTCTTGCAAAGGAAATTGCTCAAAGTGTTCCACAGCTTCCACTGTATTGTAACACAGAGGAAGATCTCTTCCTCTGGCTCTGTATCAAATGATATAATGTAATATGTCTAATTGTATATACTCCTAACTGTACTAATCTTGCCAACACCTGCTACAACACAGGATGAGCCTTGCTGTTATACCACTTCCTTCTCACTGGCATTCAGTGTATGTCCAAGTTTTCTCTGTTCGGTACCCATAGATGTTGTCATCACCCTACTGACCAGAATCTCCAATACGTTGGTAACAAAGCACACTCAGTGTCTAGTAGACCTAGAAGGCCAGAAAAAAACTGATGATGATGGCAGGCAGATGATCCCAGGAGATGAGGAGAAGGGCAGAAAGCAGAAATCATCCTTGTCAATTCTCTTGACAATGTTTTGGAACGTGTCTTGATTTTTGGTTGGTCATTTTTGATAACTCTTTGTGTTGTATTCTCTGAATCAGAAACGGCTGCACTGTTAAACAGTCAAATGCTGTTGAAGCTGCTGCTTTCTGCTGCTCTGTAAAGTCTTAGAGAACAAATCAAACTGATGAATATGTCAGTAGTGTTTACATATAATTTAATTTCGTTGCATGGCTTTTTAATAATCTCACAGTCCTGCTCCTTGAATATTTTTCTTCTGTCAAAAAGAGGAGAACTGAAAATTTTTTTCTGCAACAGAAACTTAAAACATTGGTACACTTACACACATGCACAAAATGCACAAAACTGTAAGAAGTTAATATAAGAACAAAAGCTTGAACTGAGCAAGCAGTTACCCAATTTTCTGAGATCAGCTTATTGAGCTCATACCCTAAGGCTATGCCATAGATCACAAGGTGCTACAGATCAGAATAAAATTTTCAGTATCAATATTAAACTTCTGTCTGTTTATCTCCCATGTATAAAAATAGCTGTAGCTTCCAGGGCTGACTTAATAGCTCTGTTAAAGGACCATTCACACTTTCCAACAATCCTATTAATATAGAAGACATTCAATTCTATTGCTAAGCAACTTGATGTACATCAGCTGAAAACATAACGCCTCAGTGCTAGAGAAGATAAACATCAAAATACATATCAGAGTGTGATAGAAATAAGTACATGATCTAACAAGTATTTTCCATAGAGGAAAATCCACTAAAAGGCCCAGAAGGATGCTTGTATAACTTGTCACAAGTTCACTATTAAAATCCAATCTCTATTGCTGAACTTCCTTTCCTTTTTCAGTAAACAAATGAATGGACAAAACACGTGCCCATCCTGAGGACCTTTGAAAGAACAATTCTTTTTAGGGGGTCTACATACTAACTATAAACTTTAGCATATCCAAAAATACTTGTTTGCAATGTAAGTAAGAAACTATAGTCTTGCCAACCTTGATGAATTTCTTGGGAATCCAATTTGGAGCACTAACAACAGCTTCAAGGATCAGTTTCAAGGATCAGTTTGCACATAGAAAATTTGAAGCTTTATTATTACATTTCCTTTAACAGAGTTGTCAAGAACAATCGAGGTACAGACATTGATACATCATATGAGGATCACCCACATTCCAAGACACTCCCTTCATAGTACACAAAGACATTATTCAGATCTGAGTGAGGCTGCACTTCCACAGAAGCAGGGTCAGAAACATGCACAGGCTTGTACTCTAATTGTGGGGCTATGAGCAGGAGCAGGAGGAAGCAGTCAGTTGGTAGCGTAGAAGGAAATGCCAAAATGGCCTTTCCCTATCCCTTCTATGGGCTCACCAACCACACCATGCTGACCTAGAACAGTCCATAAAATGTTACTGAGAGAGCCACTGAGTACAGTTTAAAACATGATTTACTTCTCGATGCATTGTTCACATGACTATGCTGCAAGAGGTATTTCCTGCTGCACTGCCACCTGAGGTTGCTTTCTTCCACCAGGAACCAGCATGGCAGGGAACATTGCCTGTATACCAGGCAGTCTGGGGGAGGCAGTGGAATACCCGGGCTGGCAGGCAGGCACGGGCACAGTGTGTTCACACCACAAGGAGACACCTCCAGCCCACCCAGAGCAGGAGCTCGGCAGTTGTGCCTGTGCTCAGTGACAAACACAGGGTGAGCCTGAGCTCAGACACAGCCTGAGCACTGCACTGAAAACACAGCACAAAAACAGAATGTGCTTTATTTCCCTAAGAGTCTTCCTACTAAGGCAGTCACAAAGACCTCATAAATAACTGCTTGTCTTTCCTATGTGTCAGATTCCTCAAATTCAATTCTATATGTGTTGGTTCAGCACAGATGGTTAGGTGCAATTGGTGATTTCTTTTGAAGTGACAACCAAAATAGCCAATTGCATGCAGAGATACACCTCTGGGCCACACAGCCTGAAGAGTTGGAAGGAAGCCTTGGCTGGCTCTGGTCTCTCTGCCTTCGCAGGAGGTCAGGCAGTGCCGTGTACGGTCTGCTCTGCCCGGGCCTTCACGGGGGCCCGCCGGGCCCGGTGACTCCCGGCCCGGGGCAGGGGATGACGTGCCCCCATCCCGCCCCGGAATGGTTTTAGCAGCTGTAAAACACCCTGCTGCTCCCCTAAGGGGGGGCTGGCCCGAGGGCGGCCCGTGGGCCTGGGCCCTTTCCCCAGCCCGGGAGGGGAGCCCGCAGCCTGTGGCCGCTCCGAGCTGGGCCTGTCCTGGAGGAGACCCAGGGCTGGGGGCAAAGAGACTTCCATCAGCCGGGCTGCTCCAAGATCTGCTTGCCCGAGTTTTTCCCTGTTCCCGCGGCTTTTGAAAATCCTGGCTGCTGCCCGGCAGAAACTACGTGACCACCGCAGGCCTGAGCAAGCTTTAAATCTTTCCTGCCAGCAGATGGAACTTCCAAAGCACTGGCTTTTCCCAGAGTGAGAACAGACAAAGTGATTGAGCACAGAGAAGACTGAGCATAACAGTCAGATGGAGAGAGTGAGGAAAGGATTAATTAGAGGAAGGATGAAGGAGTTGCCTGCTGGCTGGACTTTCTTGTTTGAGCTATGGAAATGAACTCTATTGGTAGATTGTCCTTTAAATCATGTTAAAATATGCATTTGGGGAGATGATCTGTGAATTTTTGAGCAAAGGTCTTTGTGATGGACTGTAGGTCCCATGAGATGCCTGAACAGAGAGAAACAGATGGAGAAGCTCCTGCACCAGTGAAAGGAGTGAGAAGACATCTCTGTTCCTTGAAATAAAGAATCCTTTGCCTTGAAGTTGCTTATCTTTAAAAGGTGACACTCCGGATGCCTGAGTTCCATGACCCATAAGCAGCTTGGGAAACTGCTGACAGGAGAAGACCACATGGAAGCAAGTTTTCCCCGGGCGGCTGTTTCTGTGAGAGTTCCGATCCACAAGAGAACCTTTTCTAAGTTGTCAGTGGAAAAAAATCCATGGTGAAAAAGATACTCCTCTCCTGAAGAATTGATGAAAAACTATATTTAAATAGTCAAACTGACTGAATGTCATAGGTTTTGTCTCTATGTTGTTTGTAGAAAAGTGAACACTTGTGGGGGAGGACAAAAGTTTTGAAAGTTTCATTTTTTCTTTCTTTTCCTTACTGTGTGTTAATAAACAATCTGTTTACTTTTAGGTTATGCCTGTTTCACCTTTTTCTCCCAAAATCCTATCTCCCAGTTAGCAAACAAAATCCAGCAAACATGAAACTACCACATAAATGGTGCGTCAGCCAGAAAATTCGAGATTCAAACCAAACCACTACAATATGCGAAACTGCCATTTAGGAACAGATCAATCCAAATCTTTGGAAAGCCACAGAAAACCTTTAAAAAGATAAGCTGTTCTAATATTTTATTAGTAGTTAAAAGCTAATCTGGAGAGATGAACACTGCAACCATCCCTTACCTGCAGTTGTCAAGGTAACAGCTGCTTTAGGATTAATGCCCAAAAGATAGTTTGTCTTTCATCACAAACACTACAAACATTACATGTATTCATCAGCTGGCTACTCACCAGCCTTTTCTTTACTGGTGCTTTTCCCAGGATACTTATTCTATTAGTTTTTCAAGAGCAATAGCCCCATATCAGGAGAGATTTTTTAAATTGCATGTTTATACATTTATTTACTCTTCAGCAGGCATATAACTATTGCCAACTCACCTCTCAATTACATCATCCACAATGGTTCATTTGTCTTCCAAGACAAATAATATTACCTCTCTAATTTAATTCTGTGAAAATACATTGCTTATCTTTATCTTGAAAAATTTTAATGAACTACTCCGATATGTCCAAAACATCTACCTCTTCCTTTTTTTTTTTTTTTTTTTTTTTTTTTTTTTCCCATATTGTACAGACCTAAAGGAGAGCATTAGGTCTTGTCTTAAAGCAGGACAGATTTCCCCCAAGAAAGAATTTCTCTCACTAAGAAATTTTACTCGCTCTTAGCATTTTCCAAATGTGGTGGTGCTTCACCAAGTTTGGTTCAGTGTTTAATTGTGAAATCTGTATTTATTCCCTTTTACCAAAATGGCTTCTTCTCCCCTCACCTCTTCCCGCCAAAACCCTGTTGCCCTAGTAACCGATATCCCATAATAGTTGTTTACTTGCTAAGTTTCAGTTGTCAATCATTTGAGTTATATAATTCAAGTCCTGTCCATCAGTTTGTACCCTACCCCTTCTTCTAGAGAGTTCTCTAATCCTGTAGTTCTAATTGGTCCTGTTATAATGTATTCCTCACCCCATTACTCATCATTGGTCGTTGTTGTGAAAGGCACTCCTCCCTGTTCACCCATTGGTTGCGTTTTCACCCACCCCTGATGTTTAAAAGTTGCTGCAATCCCTGCTCGTGGTCTCTCTGGGGACCCGAGCCGGAGAATAAAGTTCTTCTGGTTCACCTCCCCGAGAGTCCCCTCTCATTCCTCTAACTCCTTTGCTCTGGTGCGGGCTACTCTGCAGCAAGGACCCTGATCGCGGGTAGTGAGGGGCTGCTGATTACCGGCGACCTTGGGACTGTCGGTGTGGTGGTTCGGCCCCTCTGGGAAAGACGACAACCCCCGCATCCAAACATCTTACAGGGCATAATCCTAAAGACTGAACAGGGATTTAGAGGAAATTGCCTTGTAAACAATGAAATAATTTCTGTATAAATATTAAAATGACACCTCTGGTTCACAGACTTTGGTGTCCATAAAAGAAAATCATTCCTCAGACATACTGGCAGTTGGTGTGAACTCTGCTGACAAAAAAAAAAAAAAAAAAAAGTAGCCTTTAAGAACTCCAGTTCATTTGTTACAGATGTCCGAAAGCTTAGTATTTTTCTTGTCTTTATTTTATTTCTCTCCTGTAAGGATCCTCTTAATCTTGAACAGCAATGTCATTTTGTGCCTTAAAAACTGACAGTGCTATTCAATGATGAAATCCAGCAGCCTCTTGACCTTGCTTCTTGTTACACTGCCTCAAAAGAACTCATTAGACTTGCTCTATATACAATATCATCCGATATCAGTCCCAAAGTAAGAGAACACCATCTTTTTTTTTTTTTTTTTCTAAGAATACGGGCAGAAGAATTACATTACTTCTGTAAGCCAGAACAAAAGGTGCTAAAGGAGTATTTTTGACAAGAAAATTCCAATAATGGGAAACAGCAGCCTTAGGACATGTGGCATTTTTTTCCTCATCTAGGTAAGTTTCACAAAGTAATTGCTCCTTTCAACACCCAATTAAGAAAAGTAAATGTTCAGAAGTTTCTAGCATTAAGTCCTGTTGTCATTGCACTTGGACCATCCTGTGTAAGCTGAAATCCTGTATTCACTTGGCAGTTACTGGCTCTCTGTTTCAGAGTGAAAAATTATGTGATTAATGTCAGAATTCCAGTTTAAATTTTTCCACTGAATGTAAACCCATAATCACAGCAAAAGACTGACTTTTACTTATATACTTTATATACAAATCAGTGCTCTCAAATTTTTTTCTGTTTTCTCCCTCTTTACACAAGAAAACAAAAGTTGAACTTGGAAGAATTTTTTTTTTTTTTTTTTTTTTCTAATTTAATTGCTCAATGAGCTCTAATAGTTGGACAGAACTCATTTAGTTTTCCTGCTAGTCGGGCTGCCACAACCTGACAACTGACATGACTTCATGTAAAAGAAGGCAACAATTATAATGTCCCTAATATGGATAGAATTAATCTCTTTTATAATTTATCTTATTGTGATATCTGAAACATGAACTTGAAAGGATGATACTTATTTGTGAGAATACAAATGCCTTTTTTCTAAAACAATATTGAGTAAGCCTTAGTGACATACTGACACATTTTTGAAAATTATGTCAGATTCTTATGAATTATATCTGAGGATAGCACACCAATACTTCTAATGCTTATAGCTATTTCTATAATTAATTATGTCCTCTTTTAGTTTGATCTTAAAGAAGAAAAAATGAGGAAGCTGAATGAATTTCAGACTCTGAGAGAAAAAGACAGAAAACATTTCAGGGTGTCCTAAAGGTAAATCTGCTTGGGGAGCCAACTTGCATAGCCTAGTTCACCATTCTGTGGTAACTCTTCCTTGTAGACTACCTTGGAGTGCACTAACAAGAGGCTACCTCATGCAGTGGCACTTTTAATGATTTATTCTCTGAGTTAACACTTTCAGTTATTTACTCTCAGGGTAAACATTGCTCCAACAGGAACTCAGCCTATGAATATCCAAGCTACCCTGCTGTGCTATATGCAGGTTTATATTTCTGGGCACTGATGTTAGCAAGGAACAGCTCATTTTCTACCTTGTAAATCATTATAAGAGGACTTTCCATTTTCAAGACATCTTTCATTGTTAAACAGATACTCAGATACTGTGGTTATGAGTTTTGCATAAACCTCTAGCTAAATGTTTCATTACTTTTATGCTACCTTATCATGAAGACAAAATTCTTCTTCAATTCCTTTATTAGTAATAACATCCCTATGCTCCCAGCTGTTTTATCTGGAGCACTGAGGAGAAAAAAAGGAGCCAATTCCTCCTCATCAAATTCACATGACTTCTGAATATGCCTCTAGGTGACACATTTAACAAGACAAGGACAAGATATATGGTATCATTCTTCACAGGACATTCCTCATTAAGTACATTGAATATATCAAGTACCCAGATGAGCTACACGGCACAAGACAGTGCCCTTTAAAACTGGAAAACAGGTTCCTTCAATAAAAAATATAATAAATTCAGCCTTCATCATATTAGCTTGCTGTCTCTGAACAGGTCTAAATCTGGAAGTTTCTTCCTATCTGCCACTACTGCTATAACTTCAACAAGCTAGAATTATCATTTAAAAGCAGTTATGATGACAGAGGGCATGGTCACAAATTATTGAGAGCAAAATAGGGAGTAGAGGGGATGAATTCAGGGCTGCAAAATCACGTGTCACATCAAATAGAAGCTGAGCTTTCTCATAAATCCCAGCCTGTCTGTAGTACCAGATATTTTACATCACGTTCTTCAAGTAATTACATATTCTCCTTACACAAAAAACAAAAAACAAAACAAAACAAAACAAAAAAACAAAAAAACCACCACCACCACCACCACCACCACCACAACAACAAAAAAAAAAAAAAACAAACAAACAAACAAACAAACAAACAAACAAACAAAACCCATGATATTAGCTACCAAAAAAGAGAGCTCAAAATGAGTTCTCCCAACAAGGCATGATTCTTGGGCAGGTGGTGCTTTAAAGAGGACTTCAGAGAAGAGATGTAAAACTTGGAAAGGAAGAAAGGAGTTTTGAAAACTCTTCTAAGGATCAAAGATAGTACACCAGGACGTAAAAAACCTAAGAACACTAAAAAAAAGTAGATTAAATAAGCCCACTAATTATGAAGAAATTCAGTCCTGTGTGATTACCCTGATCAGAGTAGGGATGATGTGTGCATCACAAAGCATCTGAATTCCAGGATCTTCGCAGCCTGGCAACAGATTCTTCAGTTTAAGTCCCTGCATAACTGCAGCCTCATTGTCTCCACTCTATGGGGACATTAAGTGAGTTAAATCAGCAACATGAGAACTTATTTACCTACCTGGAAAAATGATAAAGGAGGCTGTTAGAAGATTTGCAAATTTTTAATTAATGTGAACCTGCTTTAACCTGAGCTAACAATGTGCTTGGTGTGGCCCAGCTGGAGACTTTTAAACAATACTGAGAGCATTTTCATGTAGAGAAGAATTCATGGAAGGGACACAGTTACAGAATCAACAGCTGGTGACAGTAAGGACATGAAATGGCATATACAACAGTATTTGATTAACTGTTATTTATAGACAATAATTTTACCATTCTTGCTTACTTATCATTACATTTGAATTAACTTATATTTGCTTCCTTTTTCTAATATTTATGTACACTGTGTTATCCATCCTAAATTGAATTTCCTATCACAGAGCCTATGATTTTAACTATTTCCTGTAACTAAACAAGAAACAGAGTACATGGGATGAAACTCTAACAGCCCTACATTTGTCTGTTCCTTTTGCAGGAAGAACAGCATTTTGCCTTTGCCTGAATGGCAGTTCCTAAACCACTAAATACAGCCTCAAAGAGCAGAGAATTATTCCATGTATCAAGAATAATTTCATTTAAAAATGTGAATCCCCTGAAGGATCCTATGCTTGGAGTTTGCAGGTCACTGGTGATGGAAAGGATAAATAGAAGTGACATTAGACACCCACACACTTCTACCAAGTTAGTATCCAATATATTATCAGAAGATTCAGATTGTAAACTAGTAATTTGATGTTATTAAAATCCTAGCCCACAAAAGCAAAGTGAATTTTATAAGCTTAATATCTTGCTACTGCCATTTTTAACTTCACAGTAATAGCGGCCTCTAATGTGATACATAAACATTAACTGGCATTAATGGCCTTTGAAAGGTCCTTGCTGATACTGCTCACAGCCTTGTAGGCTAATAGCTCAGATTACCATAGAAGCCAAGGGCCCCAATTAAGATCAAGAGCCTTCTTGTTCTAGATACTAAGCAAACATATCCTGTTCTGAAGAATGTGTAAGCTGAAAAATGAGAGATGTTCAATGAGGTTCAAACAGGAAAGGTATAATGCAATGTTTACAAATCATTACTGGTATGTTAAAAGGTTGCAAATATCCATATTCATCATTCATTAAAGCAGAAACATTTGAAAACCAAACTTGTTTCTTATCCTATGTAATATTGGTGGATTTAGTTTTCTTCAATTTGATTGAAAAATATAAACAGTTTAATCTCATTTTTGCTTTGACATAATGCTATTCTGTCTAAAGCATGACAGCAGAAAAATTACTTTCTTCAAGATATTTTCATCAAAAATGAAGAGTCCTCTGACAAGATGTTTATATACATAAAAGTGCAATGAATCTGTACTGACTACTTTGTGACAATGGTGAAAGGTAAGACATGTTTTGCTGAAAAAAATACTTTGCTGAATCAGGATCTTAATTGTATTATGCTAATAAATTAAATAATTAATTCACAAATGCCAGCTAGTTCCATATACTTTTTTCTTTCCATTAGTGCAAACTCAAGGTGATCCCAGATTGCCCAAATTGTGATACCAGACAGTTTTTTGGTGGGCTGAGGTGACAAATCTGATCAATTAACTACTCCAGGTTTGAATACTTTAAGTGTTTTTATTTGTAGGGTTATTTTTTACTTTGGTCAGCTCACCTGTATTATGTAAAATAAGTGTTATGATGAATTACATTCTTCAACAGATTTATAAATCTGTATTATATACAATATACTGATAGCAGTACCTAAGCACTTCCTCAGTAATCACTCCTAATGGCTAAAAGATTAAGAATTTACTTCCATTGTAGATTTCCAGTTTCTGTATTATCTAAACACCACTTTCACTTTATTAGGCACTCAAAAGGTGAAATAAAGCTTTTAATAAAGTTTAATGAATAAGCAATTCCTCTAAGTGGAGGGCAAGGTCATTTCTAAACTATTCACTGGAATAAGCCAGAAAATTCCCTTTTTTTCTTGATCATCAAACTTGCAATTATTTTACTTTAAAATAGTAAAACTTTTAAGGTTTCATAATTAAAATTATTTAAAAAGTTGTGTGCTTATGTACGTAGGTTGTAATAATAACTGCAAGAAATAATGTTTTATAATTAATCACATACTATTAATTGATAAAGTAACAAAATGTGGTGGTTGGTCTTACTACTACATTAATTTCCTCTGAGTGAAAACATGAGACTCCCTTACATGGTATGGTGGTGGTCTGACTGGTGGTATTGAGCAGCTGCCCCAGCAGGGTTCTGGAGGATGCTCTGGCAGCTGGACTGTCGTGTCCATTATGGTCACTGCTGGCTCCAGCCTTGCATGGGTCAAGGCCACCCCCTCACACAGCCATGGCACAGGGGTTCAGATGTCAGATCATCAGCAGTCAGAGCAGAGTTGGTGGAGGGGGAAGGAATTATTTTCCACTAGCTGAAGAATAACCACTACTGGGCCATTAATATCTGAATGCAAGGTCACTGCATCGTCCTGAGTGATGAGCTGGCAGTAGTTCTTGTGCCACAGAATACTCATTTTTACATATCCATCTTGTCCCAGAAGGAGGTCAGAAAGTGTCCCAGAAACTTTGATGCCAAGGAATCTTATTACACCTCCCGATTCAATCCGTGGCACAAGCAGCTTTGTGCCAGTAAATTCACTGCCAGAATCATCACAATGGAGCTGTGTTAAGCAATTTACCATCAGGCTACACTCTGTGTGGGCTCTCAAACATCAGAGCCTTCTGGCCAAATCATACACCTAAAGGTACCAAGGTCATGAAGAAAATACATTTCCAATCCAGTGTTCCTGCATGGGGGTTTCAGAGAGGGTAGTGCTCCCATTATTTCTCCTGCCCTCAGCAGTCATCACAAGTACAGAGTACAGCAGCTCCTTGTCCAAGTGCTCCCAAAGCAATCTTCCCAGGACACGGGAGGGCACGCCCACAGCACAGCACCCAACACAGGAGTGCTTCCTCAGCAGCCACAGCCCCATGGTGAAGGTGGCATCCAAGAGCACACCCGCTTTTCCAGAGTGCATGTTACCATCTTGCACTGCAGTTCTGAGCACTATCTCAGTGTGCTGTTCTTCCACCATAGAACAAGGGGTATCACTATGCCAATACATTAAAAGGACCCCTGACTTCCCTGCCATGAAGGCCAACTGGCCTCTCTCACTTAGGTCTCATACCCTAAAATAAAATGTAGAAAATGGACAAAGGAGAAAAAAGCAAAGCAGCAGAAAGAGAAAACAAGGTGAGCAGTCAATGTGCTGGAGGGATCATGAGAAGTTAGAGAAGGGGTCTGAAAAGACATCATGGAGCTCAACAAAGACAAATGGGAAGTTTTCACCTGCAGAGGAGTAGCTCACAGAGTTGTAAACAAGGGGCCTTTGGGTATGTGTCAGGGAGCTGAGAATTACCAAGCTGATCCAGGCCTCTCTGAGTCAAGAAAGGCTTCAGTATAACGCTGCAAATCATTACAGCGAAGTACAAGGAACGGCTAAGTCAAGATTGACTTGATGTAACTTCACTAACCCTGCACAAACTTACGTGGCAACATAAGGACTAACCAAACAGCTGGTCACAAATCCAAGACCTCGGTATAGGAAATGCTGAACTAAAATAAAGTAATTTAGAATTTCTGATTGAAAGTCATTATTAAAATACAGGAAAATATTGCAATAACAGTGCCATTAAGACTGCCGTGGTCTGAGGGCAGAGAAACGGTTTCATGCAATTGTCACTGCTGGAAAACAGCTGCAGGGTGAGGATATCGTGACCAACAATGACCAGTTGTCTTTAGATTGAACTGACTCAACAGAAGCAATGAATAATCTCTCTGAGAGACTACAGAAGTACATACTGAGAAGTACAGAAGGTCCTAGGTCACAGCACCTTGAAGGTATAAAGACAACTTAGAATACCAAGGTAGGATCAGCAGAGGAGGATCAGTGTTGAAGATCCCAGTATCTAAGAATTGATGGTTACACTGATAAACAGCCACCTAGGGCCTCTCAGCTTACCAGGTGCCAGGAGTGTGGGCCCAGAATCCCAAGAGCATGATATTGAGGACTTACTGGATTGGGACAATTCAGGAATTTGCTGCCATAACCATAACACTGTGCTGCTCATGGTTCAAAGACTAATGCTGCTAATGTCTACTATAGCTATCCACTGCCATTTTCATATTTATTCCATAAATAGTTATGATTATTCAATGTCACCGCCAAAGTTATCTTGCAGTTCTCTCCTTTGTTCTCCCTTAAGCACTGTATAGTTAAATATTGCTAAGACATAACCACATCTTCTACTGCCATGTTGAGTTCTCATGCTGACACATTACAGTCTACATAAGCTATTAAAAATCATCACATATATAGCACACAGTCACAGTCTCTTTCCTTGCTGGATGTCACTGCTCCGTGTTCCTGTTCTTTCCCAGTAATAAAGAAGCATGCAGTGGGTGAGAGTCTGGGCATTGGTGCATGTAATGATGTTTTTGGCTCTGCTGTGCTGTCCATTGATAGGTGCTAGAAGATTTGGCCATTCTAGATAGAGTCAATTATGAGGCAGGTCATCACTACCATGCATATATGGGCCCTGAAAGGCACATTAAGGACTAGATACACTTGAAGGAACACCAAGTGAGTGCTCTCACGGAAAAACTAGAGATGTTCACATTAATCCAATCGCAATCTATCCTTTGGAGAGCTGGGAAACTGAGCCTTAAAAGCACTGAAAAGGTTATATCCCTACAGAACAGGGTAGTTGCACATCTCACCAGAAATAAATTCTATTCCAATAAGTTTCCATCAAAGGAAATAGTCGTGAAAATTATTTTGCTAAAAATATGTTCTATTTTCATACTGTTACTGCTTCATGAAGGACAGTCTTCCTTTGTTTTCATGGATCTCCTTGTCCAGCATTCCCATCTTAGTGCCAGTTAATACCTATTCATTATACTGCCAGTTATCTCAGACATCTGCATTTCCCCACACTCTGTGCAGTGTGTGCCACTGCTGATGAAAAGGAAGCATATGTGGAGGAAGAAGCAAATGAATCATTAAACGTCTGGGACTGCTAATGAGACTAACAAAAAGCAGAGCTTATGTAGGCAGCATAGTGGAGCACACTTCTCTAAAACTTTGCATCCAGCCTTTGCTAAGAGCTATTAGAAGTAATTGTCACTCAATGGCTCTTTTGTAATCCAGGTACTGAAAGTCACAGAGTTCAGGTGAGTTATTTCCAAACTGCAGGGATCCCAATCATGCAGAATGCTGCCACGCTGGTCTAACTGGCTGTAGTGGTTTGACTCTGGCTGGATACCAGGTGCCCACCAAAACTGCTCTGTCCACTCCTTCCTCAGCTGGTCAGGGAAGTGAAAATATATCAAAGGCTTGTGCCTTGACATAGGGACAGGGAGAGACCCCTCATCAGTTATCACTATGGATCAGAAACCCTCCACTTGAGGAAATTACTTGAATTTATTACCCATCAAAATCAAAGATGCATAATGAAAAGCAAAACAAAAGCTGAAAAAAAACCCCTTCACCTGACCTCCCACTCCTTCCTGGGCTTAACTTTACTCCCAGTTCTCCACCTCCTCCCTCTCGGCTGCACAGGGAGATGAGGAATGGGGGTTATGTCAGTTCATCACATATTTCTGCCACTGCTTCATCCTCATAAAGAGGAGCCCTCCCCCTGCTCAAGTGTGGAGTCCCTCCTGTGGGGGACAGTCCTCCATTAACTTCTCCAGTGTAACTCCTGTAAGTCCTTCCCATGGGCTTCAGTTCTTTACAAACTGCTCCAGTGTGGGTCCCTTTTCACAGAGTGCAGCACTTCAAGGAAGTGTGGGGCTCCTCCATGGTCTGCAGGTGAATCTCTGCACCCCTGTGGCCCTCCATGAACTGCAGGGCACAGCTGCTTCACCATGGCCTTCACCACAGCCTGCAGGGAGATCACAGCTCTGGCATCTGGAGCAGATCCTTCTCCTCCTTCTTCACTGATCTTGGTGTCTGCAGGACTCAGCTCACAATTCTCACTCCTATCCTCTCTGTCCACAATTATTTCTCTGCAATAATTTTTTACCCCGCTTCTTAAATATGTTATCCCAGAGGCATTACTGCCATCACTGGTGGGATCAGCCTTGGCCAGTGGTGGATCCATCCTGGAGCCCACTGGCATTGGCTCAGTCAAACATAGAGGACCTTCCAGCAGTTTCTCCCTGTAGCCCTGCCCTGCCACCAATACACTCACTCTTTTGGATCATCTCTGAAAAGAAATAGGACAAGCAGCAGAAATGTGTTTTGAGGTCTAAGCTGACTGACACAAAAGAGTTAAGACATGAAAAATGAGAAAATTTTTATGGGATTCTGCTTGTGGATCTGTCATTCCTTAGGTCATTTCACTGGATTTTACATGAGCCTTAATGACCGTTTTGTTATTTCATTTTTCATGTGAAATACAATTTTCTCTGAAAATGGCTGGTACTTCTATTTGTACTGGGCTGACAGAAACTCTATATTCTGCACTGGAAAAGACTCTGCTCATTTCTGAGAAAGACTTATTAAACTGATAGACAGTAACAGTTGCCAACAGCTCACACCTCAAAGCTCACACCTCAAGGCTCACTCCTTTCATGGAGTCTTGCTATTTCATAAATATGGAATAGCTGCTTGTTTCTAGATTTGATTAAAGAAATTTACATGGGTCTCAGGAAGATGGAATGTTAATAAAAAACAACTAGGAAATTTTTTTTTGAAAAATTATCCCATAACAGCATAAGTGACTTGTGTAATTTCAAAGAAATTCTGCTTCAGAAATTAAAGGAATTATTCACATTTTCATTCTGGGTTAACTTTTGAAACATTCAAGGTTTATCTCACTTTACAATAGCAAAATTTTGCAATATTTCCAGAACACATATGTTTACATTTTCCATAATACAGAAAGATGAATTCTACCCAGCACCACAAATAAACTTAGCTTAATTTTTTGTTTTGTAAGTCTGAGTGGACTACCAGTTACAGAAAGAGGGAATTGAGGATGAGATTTAATAAGCAGATTCTTTCCATCTTTTTCATTTGAATAACTCAAATAGCTAGTAAGTCCTCATTTAGAGATAATTTTCAAAGATGCAACTGTAGTATAAAATAGAGGGGCAGTACTGTAGCATCCAGGCAATGACATGGACACAAGAAGCACAAATTAAGTTCCATTTCTATTGCAGACTTTATTGTGACTGCCTGCATGTTATTTGCATTTCTCCATACCTAATGTATAACAAACACCACAAACACTGGGATGAAGAAAATACATTACTCATGGTAGAAAACTGAAAGGAAAAAAGCCATACAGAAGCTGATGGCTGTGTGGCATATACCTATCATTAACATCCTTAAAAGCTTCTTTTGTAGATTAAATTTATTATTTTTTTTATTGTGCTTTGAGTACAATAATAATGTGCTACCTTAACAATTGTTACTAAATCCTACTATATAAAGGAAATATTATCTGCATACAGGCAGTAACAAACTATGGATCCATACAAGCCTGAAAAACTGACATAATATAAAAACAAAGTTTGTGATATTTAAACTGTTGAATGAAAAAACACAAATTGCCAATGAAGTGAGAAAATTAGTTTCCATTCATCTAAAATAAGATATTATTAGTCTTTCTTTTCTGACCAAATTCATTTTTGTGAACTTACACAAACAGAATTCTGCAGCTCCTAGAACAATGAAACCTGACAAATCCAGCCCTACTTCCTCCTTCTGTTTAACCAATCCCTTGTTCACAGAGTCCCTGAGCTCTGAAAAGATGTGGATTGATTATGGTATCCTGTGTCTAAGGAAAAAAACACATCCCCAGGCCTCAAACCCTGGGTGCATTTGGGTTCTGTCATGAAAGCTACTTCTCATTTCCACAATTAGTATTCCTGACACCAGAAATATATTACAAAAATACATACAAATTTACAAGAATTTTATTCAAGATAATGATATAGAAGTATGAAAGGGGACTCCTGTCAGGAGTGTCATCTGAATGCAGATGACAAATAAGTATGAATGATTGTTTGAAAAGGTGGTCTCTGGGTAAGTAGTTCTGCAGTTGTCTTAAGGAACAACGGTTGTTGAGGAAACTGGTCTATCCTGTGGCTTGCAGGAACACCAGTGAATATCTACCAGTACAAGCATTTAGGTTCATTTAAACAGCATATATGAATAAATATGTAAAGGAAATGAGCTGAGCTGAAGAAAATAATGCATTATTCATGCAGCTAACAACACTTACTCATGCCTAGTATAAACTGAAACCTAAAAGTGCAAATCTAGGACATTGGGATTTTCAATCAATGCTGAGTTATATTTAAATTCAATCTAAGCCAAAAATTCTGAGTTCATTTCATGTTTTCAATTCAGCACAGTAGCATTTCACACTTTCTCTCACTGGCTACATTTTGGGAAACATAAATTATGAATGTAGCATTTTTTGCAAGTGAATGGTTATAATTGCTAGGTGAGCAATTTCACTTGAGATGCACTGGACATGAAATTAAGTGAAATGCATTGTGTTAGTGATTAGTTTAATTCCATCTGACAGCTCCTGAAGAAAAATATTTAAATCACGAAAATACTGAAAAATGAGCAAGTTTTACAAGTGAGAAAAAAGAAGTTTGATTTTCAAATTCTATTTTCTTCAATGAAACACTCATATAAGACCATTTCTTACATGTCCTTTTTACTCAAAACTGTGAAGACAATCATTTTTAGAATATGATACCTGTTTTTTTGCAATCCATATTGTTCTAATCTCTCAGCAATTCTTATTTTCAAAATATGGAAATCATGCTGAACTCCTACACTAAACCACTGAAAAAGATAATTGCCATTTGCCAAGTGGAAAAATCTTCTTTTCTGTTTTGCATAATCAGGGCTCTGTAATGACACTTTTCCCAAAGATATCAAAAAAATTCATCCCCTGACTTTGCTTAGTCTTAATTACCTAAGGAACATATGGCTGGGGAGAAAATAAAGAGAACAGACATAGCTACTGTCCTGAAAGAAGAGTTTAATTCAAGGGGAGAATCTGAGTCCACAAATTAAGAAAAGTCATAGTAATTTCACCTCACTAAGCCTACTTCCTTCTAACCCAGTTAGATTTTTCTTATCTGAATGCTAAGACCATTTGAAGGCAGAGGTGAGTTAATACAAGCCTTAACAGCAGAGCTCAGTTTCAGTTGGAGCCCACTGGCACGCTTACAAATTAATTTGCACTGAATGCGAACGGTTCAGCCACTTCCTCTCCTCTTACAAGCCTGTGAAACAACAGGGCCATGCAAATAAGAAGTCTGAAAAGCAATTTTCTTACTCTAAATGCAGCACAGTTTGCAGTCAACCTCACAGGCCTTTGCTTTCTAGCATTCTTGCCAGGGTATGCATGCACAGCACAGCAAAGAAGAGACACCCAGTGAGTTTAAAAGCAGCACTTTAGCATAACATTGTACCTGGACTAAGTGGTTGCTGTACCACAAACTAATGCTACTCCTGTAAGAAAAGGGAGAATACGAATCCACTGTGAGGTTTTTCCACATGATTTGCTTTTTCCACCAAACAGGTCAATTAAGTTTTATGTACTTGCCATTAGGAAAATGAACTTGATGATGAAAAATCCAGACAGATACAAAATAACTATTACCAGACTGGAAATTATTTTTCTTTTGAGGTTTTCAGTCCTTAGAGAGGAAAGTAGCTGTAGCTGAGAAATTACTTTAATTTACTTCTACACTGTCCTTCAGAGGACTGAACAAGAACTCTGAAAGAGCATAAATGAGACCAGTTCTCCTTAGGCTGGAAAGGATTAAAACCCTGCTCCAGAGGACTTTGCAGAGTTTGACTCCCAAGAAGAGTGTTAGGCAAAAGGTCTCTGTCAGATAACGTGTTATAGTTTCAGAAAAATGAAGAGAAATCTGGCAAGAGCCAGATTTAAACACCTTATAATGGATTTGTCACTCACAGTGTGAGCAATGTAACAGGCAACTTTGAATTTCTATTGTACAGAAATCTACTATACTACTGAGACCCATTTCTGAGCCTATTTCAGATCTGAAAGGATGTGGTGAAAATATCATGCCAGGTTTTGCTTTTTAAACAACAAATTCAGCCTGGCCAAAGTCTATTTGCAAGAGCAAATAGAATACTAGCTGATCCAACATCTAAGGCTTTACAGCTTCCTCGCCTCCAAAGAGAAGCACATACTGTGGGAATATGATTACAGAATTTCCAGCAGCTAGCACAGCCTTCAGACAGGCATATTATTGGCAGCAGCTGCTCAAACAAGTACTCACCTCACTGTGTTCACAATATCCCAGCAATTGAAGGAGTGAGAAATTATGTCAATGAAATCAGCCTCCTCCGAAAGCTTGCAGAGTGTGCTTCCATAGCAATCCAACTACTTGATGAACAATTACAGTTGCCAATTTGACAAACTCTTTTCAAGGTTATTTAAATCTATCAAGGTTATTTCATCACTGGAAAGAAAGATTTTAATAGTCTGGATATAACCAAGTTAGCACCGAAGCCACTAACCTTCCCAAGTACTAGGCATTTCACCAAATTACCATCTAACATAAAACAGGAGAAGATTACAGATGTAAAAGGCTAAGAAAAAGCTTTTATGACAATTAATCTGACACAATTTCACTATGCACATACATATAAATCCACTGTACTTATAGTCCAAAAAACCAGAAAAGAACAAAGTCTACCAAAGCAGAGGCTTAGAAGCTTCTCTCAGGGATTTTTCTCTAAGGCCATTTCTCTTTCTTTTGCTGGATTGGGTACCTTTCACATCTTCCTTCCTTAGAAAACATTTATCTTGGTGGTCAGCTGTGCTAGCATGTAGAAGATAATCTAAAGCATGTCATGACTATATAGATAATTTACACAATAAAACTTAAATGTATCTCAGTGGATAGAATTTCCAGTAATAATATCAAAACTCATTTGAGAGAGCTCCACCCACAAAAAAAAAAAAAAAAAAAAAAAAAAAAAAAAAAAAAAAAAAAAAAGTCATAAAAATGCATTCAATTACGTGAAAGACCAGAATCAAGTTATTAAGAAAACAGATGGATTGCCACAGATTTTCAAAACAAATAGCTCTATGAAAATATTCATTATAAATACTCAGATTATTACATGTTGGTGAAATCTGGATGCAGCACATTTGTTTGCTATTACATCAGCTAAGCCTCATTTTAAACACTTCACTTCTAGTCTGTGCTTTATACATCCCAGCACAAGAGGGAAAATATTAAATCAATATTTGTGCTTATTGTGGCATAGGTGTCTACCACAGCCATACGGTAGAAAAACAAATACATGAAAACTCTCATATTCTTGTATGTTTCCATATTGATATTTTATAATCATGATGCATGTATAGTTATATAATTTCTTAATCTTGATTTCCAATTCCACCCATATAAGTATAATGACACACTCCAGTATAATTTGAAATGCTGATCTCAGTTGTGATCCAGCTTCCTTACTAAAATGACTTTAGAGCAGAAAAAACCTGTTTATCAGGGATGTAAAAATACCATTATCTTCTGAGATCTATATAAGGTGCCAATACAGTGCTGATACAGTTCCAATCATCATAGTTGTTCTTTAATATCATCTGAAGATCTGGACCTTAGATCAGTTCCGAAAGTCCAGTAGATCTAAACTTATGCTTCTTCACTGTTCATGGCTCTTACATGTGCCACTGCTATGATTCTATTGGACCAGTACGGGAAGGTTTCATGCAAAACATTCACATATGCCATTCCTCAATCAGCTCACCCCTACATTGGTGCAAGAATAATGACCACAACAGAAAAAAACCAGTGATTGCCTTTAGAGTTTTGGTGGCCAGAAGTTCCATAGATAGAGCTGTCAGATCATTTGGAAACTTCAAGCCAGTCCCGAAGGTATTTTTGATGTAAAAATGAAATTTCAAACTATGATGAGATGAAAAATCTGAAAGTAAAGGGGAAAAAAACATTTAGAAATCCCTCCCTCTTTCATCTTTTTCCAAGTGTCCCAGATAGGTAATTGGATTAGTTCAGTCAAAATTTTACCAGATCTTCTTAGTCTCTACCATTTCTAATTCTAATTAAAACAAAAATATTATTCAAAAAGCAATAGTGCAAAGAAGCTGAAAATTAAACAAGTCAGGAAAACAACCCAGCAAAACCATCCTTTTTCAGAAAAAGCCTTTGGTTCCTATGAATTAATATTATCTGACGATAGGCATTTGCCACAGAAGTCTATTCGACAGGAAAATTCTAAAACACTGTTTTGCCATTTCAGATGAAAATCTAGAATGATGAGAATGCAGACAGAAAATCATCTAAGATACCATGGGAATCCATTTCTTTTTTACTGTCAGGTGATGATATCCTAGATGTTGGGTTTTACTTAGATATTTATATCTAAAATCCTCTGTTTATCTAGAACTAGCTGCCAGTGTTGTATATTGGCTAGATATGCTGAGTACATTTTCAACAGTCTTCTGCTTCAGCAAATTACTTTTTTAAATTTTCTGGCAAGAGTTTACTCTGTATGAAAAATGGATGTATTTCATGCACTTCCAAATTGTTAAGTAACATGTTCTTTATGATTCTCTAAAAGATTTCAAAGGACAAAGATAGAGTGTGGAACTTCAGGTCAAAAAACTTAGCAGATTTTTCACTAAGATGTCTTTACTGAATAAAACACTTTACCACAGGTTATTTCACAGCCTAAACACGTCATTGTTTTGTCAGATAAAGACATAGAGTTGGCCTTTATGGCCTGGAGAAAAGGAAAATCTATGATTCCTCTGTTGGCAGCATACAACAGTTAATGAATCCACACTGGCATTTTTTCATTAAATACTGTGCAAGTATTTTCAAAGTAAAATCCCATTGGCTATATTTCACTCAGAGTCTCTTTGGGGACTCTTTTTGCTCTTTCAGTGTAACAGCAATAAAAAGATCAGTGGAGACGTGCTGATGAAATAATGTAAAAATGCCCACAAGACATGCCTGTACTTCACTAGACTGAGGTGTGTTATTTTCTCATAATATAGGCAAAGAAAAGTTATAATTTGAAATATTAGCTGCAAGTTTTCAGATTTACATTTAATTTAATCAGAATTTGAATGCATTTAAAGAGGAATCTTCTAATTCACTCTGACATTGTCTAAAATAAGGAAAATGCACAGTAGCAGCTTTAACAATCTTTGTCAATGTAATTATCTAAGCTGAAGATGAAAGGCCAACCTTGAAAACTGTGTGCAGGCTAATCAGGTAAATAGGTCAGAACAAAAGATTTTAGCTGCATAATTTTCAGTTATTCATAGAATCATAGAATCATGTAGGATGGAAAAGATCTCTAAGTTCATGGAGTTAATCATGTTTACTCTTGTACAGTACATGGACATGTAAAATAACTACAGCCTGATACAGGATCCTGAGCTCTCAGAGGACACGTTTTCCCATGGTTTCTCTTGTATGGATGGTAGATGGAAAAGCAATAATGAAAGCAATGTTTGCTACATCTATTATTGATGATTGGGGAAAATAGGTAATTAACAAAAAGAAATTTCCAAATGCATACAGATGATTGAGTGAAGACTAGACTGACTACAAAGAATGTACACAAACTGCAACACACATACAGAAAATAATTTTGGGAACTCAAAGTGACAGCTTCCTTCTCTGGATTTTTGAAAACAAAAACTAGTAATTAGTCTGACATCTAATCAGTTACAAAGTTCCTCTAGAAATAGAACTGATCAGTACTTCAGATTTCCACTTCACAGGAAACAAAAGTGTTTCAAAATCTGACCTCATTTCAATTCAGAATAAATGCAAGTACTCTCAATATTTCCTTTGAAATACAATTTAAAATGCTGTGCTAAAACTGCTTTTTTTCATGCTTGTAATTATTATTTTTATCTTATTCTATTACAGGTACATGCTATATATATGTTATTGGATGTTGTCAATGCACGACATTATTTATATTACCAAGTTGCCATACTATATCATGACATACCAAATAGTCTGGTATTCTGGTTTTATATTATTTTTACATTGTTTTCTTTTAAAAGCAAAAGAAGTTGACAGGTTTTTTATAATTAAATCCCTTATATTTTAATCAGGACTGCCTAGCATTTTAAGAACTGTGGCTTGGTATGGGTTTTGGGCCTCCCAGAAATTAAATTTATCATTTCCTGGAGATGGACAGACTCAGCAGTAGTTTGAGGAACTAGATGCTCAGCATAACTATATGAAAATTCTACAGACCTGAGACAAATTCATCCTTCAGCTCGTACAGTTCACAGGCCAGCAGTTCAGTAACTTTGCTATAAACTAGATTGGTTTTTATTTGTGCTGCAATGAGACAGTGTGGTACTTTGATAAAAAATGTATTGTTTTCCTTTCAGTGCCTAGTAGCATAATGAAGAAAAACAAGCTTTTGATCTTTCTGAATATTCTCTAGACTCATTTTGCTCTGAATATCCTTGTCTTCATAAAAATATTTGTTTCTTTGTCAAATGCTCTTTATGAATCAGTCCTTGCAGATAAAGAAAAGACTAGAGATATTTCTCACAGATTAAATATACGCATAATGGATAATCAGAGACAGAGGTGTACACAGACTTCATTTATGTTATCAAATGATGCAAGTTCTCAGCTCTTCCCAAGATTCATACTGCATGCTTCTGAGTTCTGATTAGGCTCTCATTTGGAAAATGACTAGTTCCTCTAAAACTGTTAAGGACTGTCAGACCATCCATGAGCCATTCTGGTAGTCTCACTAGGACACAGGCCACTATACAGCTACACACCCCACACTCATGAAGTCACACCAGGTTTCCATATCAGAATCTCAGACCCCTGGATCCTTTCTCAAGTCCTGTCTCAAGGAGATCACCATTAACAACATACTTCACAGCTTGGAAGTCCATGGGGTTTCTTCCAGAGATATTAACCTTCACTGTCATCATGTTGTCTACTCAAAACCTGAGTTTTCCTCCTCTGCTATGGAGAGTTTGATTTTACAGGTACAGTTGAAATGAGCAATGCTCTGTTCTGGAATATCAAGAGTGAACGGTAGCTACTAGAAGGCTGCAGTCCCTGCTGAAAAATAGGGCATTGTTTACAAAGGGCAATGGCAATTCTACCATTAACAGAGAGAAGTGAGTCTTGTAGAGAAAATTACAGGTAGGATGTGTTAAACATCATTAAAATAATGTGTTCTTTTCTGGATATTGTTTCAATGGGAGAGAGGTAGAAAAACATGAACAAAACTCCAGAAAGGTAACATCAAAATGCAGCTATAAAAGCATCAAGACACTAATTTCAAGCTAAGAGCAATCCTGCTTTGTTTCTCCTGCCCCCAGCTGCTCATTCCTATCTGCATCTTTGTTATATACACTGGCTTTGTTATATAGCCTGGCTTCAAAAACACAATTTGAGAGGGTGGGCAATTGTACACAAGTGCAAGAAGTTTTGAAAGGACTTTCCAACCAATACTGTGATCTCACAGGATTACCATATGAAATTGCTTTTATTTATTTTAGGTTTTGACTGGAATTCTTGAAATCCTAAGAAATTAATTAATCTTCTTGTGGTTAAAAAAAGAATTGTGTTCTCGTTCTTTGGGATATTTTTAATTATTTGTCAATAAATGGGGGAATTGGCTTTAAGATACACAATTTCATGCTTTTTCTGACAGAGGTAACCTGAATTTTGCTTCAAAATATGGTAACAGCTGATACTCCTTCTTGCATAAGCCTTTTATTTTCTTGCTTTTGCACACCAGCCTGTAATACAGGAATTTTGTCTCACAGCATAGTTTTATGAATTAGAATCTATACCTAAATGGACTATAAGAGCTCTTTATGAGATGACCTTCAACATTTCATGAGTGCAAAAGCAGTTCTGCATCATCTTTAACAAATCGTTCGCTGATTACAATTTTCAGCACATTCAGTAAAACAACTTCAGATAGGGCATAAACAGTAAAGCTATACATTAAAAAATATAAAATCTTCTATTATGAGTAATTTCAAATAGAGTATGAGGAGCAACTCTGTTTTAGTCTATTTATGTCCAAATTTTATATATATATATATATATATATATATATGCTCCTCAGCTGGTTCAGTTCTATGTAAGTGTGCAAAAAATAGAAGCATAGTGCAGACATTTGAACTGAAGCTATATTTGCAATACCAGAACTGGAAAAATTATATGACTCTGTTCCAACTACAACACAGCCATTATTCACAGCCACAGCACATTCATTCACTTTAAATGAATATTCGCGTGGCTATGAGCAGCCAAGTGCCTAACCAGGAGAAAGTAAATTAAATCCAAAAGGTTATTTTCTCTTATGATGTCCCTTGGCACAGCTTTCTGAAAGGACTACATAAATATAGTAGTATTTTTATCCCCAACAATGCTAGCCTTAATAGGCCTTTGTATAAATACCTTACATAAAACTTCATGTAAATCTACAATGAGGTATATCAGGAAATGTGTTCAGTTACAAAAGAGATAGCTCCTGTATTATCAGGAACTGATTTTATCTGAAACAAGAAATAATCATTTGCCAATAACATCAGTGTTCCTGTCATAAGAGTCTCTGTTTTAGTGGAAGACCAATACAATCTACAATAAACAAATGTTTTTGCTTTATCACATACCCCATTGGATATATTCAATTTGTTGACTGGGTTAAACTCACTGTGCTCTGATCCAACATGTAATTTCAAATAACCTTCAAGATAGAGAACTACCTACTGCCAAATTAGTTTGAGGACAACACAAATATCAGTAAACAAATCAACGTAATGACTGATAAAATCCCATCTTTAATATCAAATGTGTTTGCAGAAAGACAGACTGTCTTGGAAATGTTTTTGTAGAGGTCCTAAACTAGCAAGGAAAACCTTTTCTGAAAGATCTCATGACTATTCACATTCATTTTAATCAATGTTTAAAAGTTGTTATTGATGTTTCTTGGTTTTATGATTCTGAAGGAAAATGAACAGGACATTGCATATCCTTTGAATATGCACATAAAGATGAGCCATTTACAGTAATTTTTACATCCTAAAAATGGCCTGCAGCACTGAATTGTTTCAGACATTGAAGCTCTGAAATACTGGCTGGATCACAAAGCAATTCAAGTGCCAAAAGACCAAGTCAAATTATTTTCAGATTGTTATTACACCCACAAAGCATTTACAATATTTCTGCCTTTTGATTGCTAACACAGAGTTTCAGCCTGTGAAAGTTCTAATGTTATATCATCATTCCTGAAAAACAGTGTAAGTGCATGAGCAATGCAATGTGCTTAGAAAGGCTGTCTCCTGTCTGCAGGCACAGAAGTAATTCAAATACTTATCCCACGAGGTTTACAAAACATGACCAACACCACAGAGTGTCCCAAGTGGATGGCAGATTCTGAAAGTGAACAAATGTTTCTGACAGGGAGCAAATTCCCATGAAGGGCTGCAAGGTTCCTTTGCCAAAATTTAGCCTTGAACAAGAACATCATATTGTTAAAAACAAAAAAATAATCCCATGTAAGGAAGATATAGGAAATATATAGGGTCATATACAGGGAATAGAAATGTCTTTTTGCCTCCAGTTATCACATAATCAACCAGCCAGCTACTGAAGTTACCATTTCTCAGTTCTGCTCAATACTAGTATTTGTTTCATCACTCTCTTAAACAGACCTTTAACATTATAATAAATTTAAAAACAGAAGAGCAGTATAAGAGTAGCATAATGGGGACTTTAGCCTGCATACATAACGTAAAATCCCCATTATAAAAGGGAATTTCTTATTACAAAACTTCAGCAGATAGAACAATCAAGTAAACTACTGTTAAAGCAGAATAAAAAGTCAAAGTGACAGTGCACAGCTGAGGGAGGGGGCAGGGTCTGTACCTGGACCACCCACTAGTAAAATAATTTGTAAAGTTATGGTCTCAGACTGACAAACACAAAGCAAGCAAATAAAAAAGAGAAAACAAAATCAGAAAAAACAGGATTATAAAGTGACAAAACTCTCAGAAAGACTCAAGTAAAAGTCTTTTGACTCTAGAATTACTAACTTAGTGTCCATACTGAAGTATATCATTAACAAGATATTAAGAGACTATTATAGAAATAGACATTGAACTGCTCTTTGTCTGAGGGAGATGATGCCTCTGCTCTTGTGAAGCCTGTTCGAGGCAGAGGAACTCAAGACAGGGCAGTGCATGCAGTCCTGGTTTCTGCTGCACACCCAGAGCTTCCTTTAGCACCACACCGTGGGAAAAGGCACCACTGCACCTTTCCACCGGCAACACAACAGCATGCACTGTTAGCCTGCATTTCTTTCACTTGTTTGCATCTTCTTACTTCCTCGTGAAGAGCTTCTTCTTCCACGGCTTTTTAAACAACAACAAAAAATATTACATTTCTCCAAAATATATCGATTCAAAACACACTCCTTACCAGTGTCTGCCTTCCAACCACAGCCTCTGTTACCTGCACCACGTGAATCAGGAGACCCATCCCAGAAACACTCCCAGACATACAGGGGGCACCCTGACTATCCTTTTCCCCTCCACTGGCACATCACCCTATGTGTGAGGGGTGCCAAGCCCTCCTGTACCACTTCCTATCACCTCTCTCCACCAGTCAGATCCAGACATGCTGTAAAACTACGTAAGAAGTCTCACAGTTGTCAGTAGCACTCAGTATGGGTGCAAAAGACAAAGTCTTTTATCCTGAGATGTAACAGGATACCACGTCCAGAATCTGATCTATTTATTTTGGAGAGTAATAAATCAACTCCAACCCCAATTCTACCTTGAACTCTCCTACTCATATGCTAAGAAAATTTTTAACTCCCGCTGCCTATATCACACTGGAAGGATGCCAGAGAGATCACGTCAGTAGAAACAGAAAATGGTACTCCCATTAAATGAGGAATTCAATTATTCGTCCAATATTCTTCCCATCTGCTTTAGTTAGCTTCCAGAAACAGAAATAATGAAGAGTAACCTCAGTCTTACAGTAAGCTCCTTCAGGAATATATATATAAAAAACAACTAGTATTACAAGAGAATAATGGAGTCCTGGATGTTTGTAACATAAACCATGTCTGGGATGGAGGATACAACTGCAAGATTTGAGACAGACACTGAGACCAAGAAATTGAGAAAGCGAAAACATTTACTGCAAAAAAGGAGAAGACAGCTTAAGGTTGCTAATGAAAACCTGATAGTTAATCGTTGTGGTATCTAATAACTCAGGTTTGTGTAATCTCTGTCCTAGCTTAGCAAACCTTTCCTTAAAAAAGTAGTACCTTAAAATGGGTTTGCTAACAAAGCTTACACATATGCTGAGGTTAAATAGATGTGCATCTTTTATTAAACTACAGACATCCTAAAAAGCATTTTAAAGGGCAATTAGGGCCTAAAATGTTCAGAAGTGACATTGCACTGCAACGAGGCCAGTGCCCAGCAAAATCAAACTCGATCTACAAATAATGGGAGATCCTGGCAGAATGCTCGATAGTGATTTTGCAATACTTTCACTGGAAAGGTTCAAAACATGTTGACCTTCAAAACATCCTTTCAATCTTATGTGTTTGCTCTGGAGTTTAGAGAGATTGAGCCATCTGAGTAAATTGAAGGGGAGAGGTCTCTGTTACAGCTGAGATAACCCACTCAGGTCTCACTGGTATTGTTTTGCTCTAGGGTGGATTTCTTGTTACTGTCTAAACAGGTGTTAACTGGAAGTCTTTTTATACAGACAAGTGCTATTTTATATTTAGACATTACTAAAAGGGATTTTTTTCAGTAAGGAGCTTTTTGCGAATGAAATATCACTCCCCTAATATATACTATCCTCACAATTACGGTCATGAGAACAACAAAAGGAACACAACTATTAAAAAGATAAACAGAAATTATGAATGAAAAAAACTTATTAGACCTGTATTGATGTGGCAGCTGTCAGACAAGACCGTCGATGTTAAAGAGTCTCAGTGTTTTTCAGACAAGCTGTACCTCTTTCCTGCACAATTCCAGAATACATCACTTTTGTCTCGATCACTTGGCTTTTCCTCAAGCCCGGAGTAGGACCGTGGGCAGCACCAGCCCAGCGCCAGCGGGTGGCAGCAGCGACCCAGGGACCGCAGCCCTCCTCCTGCTTATCACTGATCAGCATTTTCAACGCACAGTAAGCTTCACTTTAGGTCTCCCTCCTTCCTTTTGCTTTGCTTTGGTTTTGTTTTCGGTTCCGACAGGAAATGTATAATATGCATGAGTGTGCAGGTGGATTAATTGAAGTATTTCATTTTTTTTTTCTTTGACTGAGAAAATTAACCTTGGAATGGTCAGGCACAACCATAAAGTACCAGTACTTGGGTTACCACTGAAAAGAACACCTTTTCAATTACATGGCAACATCTTCTGAGACAAGAGACACAGCTCCACAGCTTTTAGGTCACAACTCATTCTGCAAACAAAATACAGAAGCCAGGAGTTCTCCACAAGAGATGTGGTGGGAAGGCAGGCTCCAGCTGAGAGGGAAGCTGGAGCCACATACAGATTTGTCAGGAGATTCAGCAGATTCATTAGCTATTATTTCTTAATTTAAAGCTACTAATTAAATACATAGCCTATCTCCTTTCAGTATGGATACATAAAATTCACAAAATTAAGCATTTTGTTGTTCAAATTCCAGTAAGTACCTATATATTTGCTTTTAACTTAGACGAATTTTGAAACAGGAAATGTGTGTCATCTGTACACATTTCTACAAATTTGTAATCCTTTAATCACTATCAAACTAAATTACCAGAAACTTCTTTTGCACTGCAAACCTGTCTTGGCCCTTCTTATGAATACCTGCATTTCTGAATCTAAAACTGATTAATTTTTGATCTATGATTAAAGCTATTTCCGTATACATACACTTGAGATTAATTACAACAAACTAAAAAAAAAAAAAAAAAAAAAAAAAAAAAAAAAAAAAAAAAGTGTGATTATATAAAAAATCGAATTGTACTTATTTATTTGAATAAATGCCGAAGTCACAGCCAAGACCCCTACTAACAAGCCTGGCAAAACAAAAAAAGCCCAAACGCCAAGCTTCCTCACCCATACTTGAGTACATTTATTCCTCCTCTGTCTCAGCTATTAATCCTCTTCTCAAACACTGTTTTGACTCACCCCCTAATTCTTAACCAAACCTTCCCAGTCAGAAGAGGCTACAAGTACTCCAGAAAGGAGTCCTCAAAACAGAAATGGGGTTCACCCACAAGTATAAAAGCCACAGTCCTCTACTATTCACTAGATCCGGGCTTTTGACTTTAAACGAGGGTTAAGGTCTTTAATTCCAATGGTGGGACACAAGAGAACAGAAAGACTAGATACATTGTTAGAAGACAGGGCAGAAATTCAAGACCTAGGTGAATGCAGTGATACACAACATGTATAACAAGGATAGAAATGTGGACAGAATGCTCCTGGCCTTATGGCACTCATCACTTGGAGAAACAGCCTAAGAAAGGATGGGTCACCTTGTTTGGCTATCCTTTGGGCACTTTGTGTTTGGAGACAAGTGAAGAAATACCCATCCACCTGACTGCTGTCTTATGTCTTGTTCACCAGGAGCCCATGCTGGGATTGCATGTTCACCCCACAAATCCTGTCATTAGAAGTTGCAAAAAGCCTAGAGATTTGTGGCATAAAGAAAGCTACTGTTTGCAACAGTGGGATTTCCTGTGGGAGGTCTGCTTCCCCCACCATCTTCTCAGCTACAGTTCTGCAGAGCTGTTAAATGAGCTTCGGCCTCTAAATCTGTATGTAGGTCTCTCCTTGCCTCCTCCATCTCCACTCCAACAAATTGTTGGAATTACACTGTCCTTCTGTCCCACTGCTTGGTACTCACTGACGACCAGCTTATCCTCCAACACCATGAACAATCTGAACAAAAGATGTGTTGCTAAAAAGAGCTGATTTATTCTTTTCAAAAGGGTTAGTTTCCCACAGGGTTTCCATGATTGTCTTCAGCTGGAATGAGGATGACTCATCACAATAATCATATTGTTGACCCTCTGCGCTGCTCAGCAGATGAATCAAATGCTTCCTGCTTATAGAGGTGGTCAGCCCTTCTCTGCTACCTGCAGTAAAGTTGTTCTGCTCAGCCCTAGTGGCAATGCTACCTGGCTGGCAGAGGGTCCTAGGGAGAAGGAGCCATTCCACCACAGCACGAGCTATGACTGAAAAACCTTCAATTGTCCTACTTTTCCCTGAGCCCTGGGTAGAGCTCAGGCTCATGCTCTTGCTGTTGAGCTGGCAAGGGCTGATTGCACAGAGAGCGATCAGAGCTGGCAATTATGAGACAGTGGAATCTCTCCACTTGGGGAATTGAGCTTTCTCTCCTCCAGTGGGAGCATGCATTCACTCTGACTTGGACTCTGGCCTGATTCTTATGACTTTGCTAAATAATCACAATAAGCTGGGAAACATAGAATGCCATGGGCAGTGGCTACAGAAGAGCTGTCAGGCACTAGAGTGAGACTTTTGTTTTCTCAGTGATAAGGAAAAATAACAGTCACAGGAAAGTGAATGGAAGAAGTATTTGTTTGAAGAGTGAGACTAAAACTGTGATGAAGCACCAAAGGATTTCAAGTGTTCATGACCAGCAGAAAGAACTATAAGTTCCTTTTCCTCCATGACAACTCACTGAACATTCACCTTTGAACCTGGAATTGCTGGTGGAGAACTCATCCACAGACTTCCAAGAGAACCTATGCAGAGATGGAGGGCATGCAAGTAGGCCTGGGTTGTACAGAACATTTCAGTAGAGAAAGATCTCTCTAAAAGAGGAAACTGAAACCATGATTAATAATGACGATAATCATTGGCACAGCTTTTCACTTTGAGAAGAAATAAAGGGCTTAAAGTTTCATCAGGTTCACTAGAGCAATTCAATGAGAAACTAGTTTGTTTTTCTTTTTTTGAAGAGGGACCTTCATATTGTATGCAATGGAAAGTGTACACACATTGTTATAATATTCATTAAAATAACTTCGAATTTGTGAATATTTATTTGTTAATTGCTATGAAAAGTATAATTACTTTCATGCTGTAACAGCTTAATCCGGCAGTGATTAAGTTATTTGTTTCCACTGTTTTTCAACCACATAAACAACAAGGAGCCATTCTCTGTTATTTCACAAATTTCACAAAATCTTTTGTAGACTATTTCTCCAAATGACAAGTTTGTTTAATATCCACTGTTAATCATGCTATGAATTCACAATATATTTATTTCATAGAAGTGAGACTGCCAAATGTTTCTGATATCACACATTAACGGTTCTGACTTGGGAACAGAGTATCGGCTATAAATAAATAAATAAATGAAAATAAAACCTGACACTCATTTGCCTATTACATCCTGAAAAGAGGTTGTTCCATCTTCTCTTTTTTTGTTGCCATAGTTATAATCTGCTGGTAATTCTACAGAGTTTTTGTTAAATAAGATAAACCATAAATATGTGTTATATTGGAAACAATTCAACTATTTACATTAGAAATGTAATCCACTTGATTTGATCCTTTAGTTGCAGTACACCAAGTCTGCACAGGGACTTACAGGTCTACAAATAGCTAATTAAACAGCTAGGAAATGGATAAAAACACTAACAACTGAAAGAGGAAGGGGAAAATAATCAGAAATTCATAGCCGATAATAATGAGTCCCTCTAAATGTAGGTGTGATGAAAAGGATTTGGCTGAAAGTCAACTACATCTTTCACCCTCAAGTTTTTGACATGCAAAAAAGCAAAAATGTGAATGCAATGAAATGGGCACTGCTGGGCCAAATATTCTGATCTTAAGCAAACCAGAGATGTTGGTGATCATTATTTCACTATTCCTCCACAAATGCCTGAAAGATGTGAGAATATATTCAAAATACATCACTGAAGTTCAAATTCATTGTAATCAAAAGGAATAAAAATTACTCCAGCTTGGGTGAAGTGCGGCTTTTTTCTTTCTTTTCCCCTGAGCAAAGCAGAGAACTGATAAAAAGTATATTTGAATACTATTTTCTAGTTCTTATAGTTCTGGCTTCTAAGGATAAAACCTAACTTCAAAAATGTTAATCCACAAATTCCTGTACATGCTGGTACTGGCAGTTGCATTGTCTTCTCAAGAACAAACTATCAAGAATGTGGGAAAAAAAGGACACAGCTGTATATGATATTTAAGGACACACAGACAAATCCTCACCCTGACCTTTCCTATCTCTCTTACCCCAAGTCTAATAATGACAAGCCCTACAGCAAATTGAGACTAGATTTTGAAACCCACATGAGAGTCAGCCACTGCTCATTTCCCGTACTCATCCAGTCATTTTGTGGCACATTTCCGAGCATTTGCACATCATAAGACAGGGACAGGAGGATATGGAGGAAGTGCAAGAGCAGAGGTAAATAATTAATTAGTAAGCTTCCTTTTCATCAGGGGGCAATTTCAGTGACTGAGTGGCAAGCAAAGATTTATTCTATTTCTTTGCCTAGTTTGATGACAGCTTGTTATAGCTACTGAGAAACCTTTCTTCAAAGGAAATAGTTTTAAAATATGTATTATTTAAGAAGAAGAGCACCTTTTTGTAAGATCTAACATTCTATTGCTTTCTATTTGTGGTGTGTAGGACTTTGCTTAAGAGTCAACAAAGAACCTCAAGCAAACCTTTGTCATAGACAAGAAAAAATCTTATTCCCACAATTAGCACTTCTGTCTTCTCTTTATAAAGGGCTTTCCTTCTCAGAGTCTCTGAAAAATTTCATAGACACAAATCTCTTTTTTTCAGGGCACAGACACTAAACAAAGGAGAGTCCAGTCCCTTTATTTTGACTTCCACCCAAACAAATGTTTGTAAATGATAGAGGTATGATAATAAAAAAACAGAAAGCTCATTACCCTTTCCTGTACCACAAGAGAGCATCACAGAGGTCTCTGCATCATGAACTTGCATACTTACTTTGATTTTTTGCTGATGATTTTTAATTATTTAAATGGAATATTTAATATAATTTAATGTATTTTAACAAATTTTCTAGTTAAAACACATTCTTCTCTCCATTCTTGAAAGAGTATCTGCTGATCTATGATAAATAGATTATCATAACTATGAGAATATGAGAGGATGTGGAACTTTCCAAAGACGTTTGGTAGTCCAAAAAACTTTCTGTCAGTCTTGAGTGGTCTTCACAATGCTTGGCATAATACAGGCTCATAAAATCCATTTGACTTCTTCCCTATGACAAGCATTACAAAAGATTAATGGTTTGGGATCCATCTTGTTTGCAATATATTGTCCAGTAGTATCAGATAAAGCAATGTGTGACCTTAAAGCAAGACTCATGTTTCACTTTTGCACTGCAGGAGAACATTTAACCTTTCAATACTATTGGATATAAACGACTGCATAATGGTGGATCACTGCTAGCAAGTAGTGTTGCTAATATGTTAACCCTCAGATTCTAAAGACAGCATTGGACAGAAAATGAAACCCTACAGAAATGGACCCTACACAAAACTGAATCTGTCTCTCAAGTAACTTCTCATGTCTATCAGCAAAACTGAACCCCTAGTCACCAGGAGTTTATTTCTCTCCTAAGCATTCTGCCACAGCAACAGACATTCTGTCACACCCAGAAAGAGGCCTGAGTCTTTAGCACACTTAGCAACTGGGCAAGGAATCAGTGCTGGAAACTGGTGAACAGCAATGAGGTTTGGACACTGCACAGAAGGGCATCCATCACTAGAATTGTTCTACTAGAGACACATTTATACCCCTCTGTAGGGGTTCTGGTGACCCTGGGCAGAGCCCTCCTCATGGTGCTGTGGGGACATTCCACTGGTGCTGATTCCCCTTTCTCACACAAGCTGTCTTTATGCGGAGTCACAACTGCTTGTCTCCCACATGAGCCATGGATTGTGCCTGTGCCCAGCCAGCAGCCCCATGGACAGACCCTGACACACAGGCTGCCTGTCTGGCCTGGTCTCAGCCCTGCCTCATCTCTATGAACTTACCTGGTGACTGCTGGGCAGTACTTTACCCTGGATGCCTGACCAGACCTGCCCTGCCCACCATGTCCTGCTCCCTGGCTATCCAGGCACTTCCCTCTCTGGGCCATGCTCCCCTCCCCTATGCTTACACACACCACCCTGGTTGTTTCCATCTGAGGAATACGTCCCCCTTGAGTCATGGGACAGGGGGTGAGCAACAGCAATAAAGCACAGTCAAAGAAGGACCATTTTCAGTCAACACCTCAATCTGTGGAAAATAAAGTATCCTGCATTTTGAGATGGAATGGAAGCTCTCAGAGATTTTGTTCTTTGACCAGGTTAGTATGAGGCAACCCCTCAAGAATCAGAGAAGTGCTTGAGTTGGAAGGGACCTTAAAGATTATCTAGGTCCAGCCCTGCTCATGGGCAGGGATGCTAGCTACTAAATCAGGTTGCTCAGAGCCCCATCCAACCTGACCTTGAACATTTCCAGGGATGGGGCATCCACAACTTCTCTGGGCAACCTGCCTCAGTTCCTCACTCCCCCCACAATAAAGAATTTTTTCCTACCATCTAATCTAAATCTCTCATCTTGTAGTTTAAAACTGTTCTCCCTTTGCCCTGTCACTATGTGCCCATATAAAAAGTCAGTCTCCCTCTTTTTCATAAGTCCCCATTACATAACAGAAGGCTGCAGTGAGCTCTTCCAGGAGCCCTCTCTTCTCCAAGGTGTCATTCTTTTTTCTTTAAGACTCAGTGTGCTTGGGGAGAATCAACACATCCAGCTTCTTTGAGAAACATTTCTAGGACTATAAGGGCTCAAAGAGGCTCAGAGGAAAAGGCAAACCATAAGACATTTTATTCTTATCAAGTAACAGTCAGAACCAGGTATCCAGCCTGAGAATGCCCAGAAGGTGCAGCTCTTTCAGAGTTACAATGGGTGTCTTGCAAATCAGTTACATAAATTGCCTGTGTGGAAAATATTGTCCAATGAACAGAGGAGGTTCACTGGCACAGAGCAAAGCTTTTGGCAGAATAAAGTGTACCTTCGCATGCTGCAACATGATTGTACATATTTTCTTTGATCAGGCTATTTTTTAAAATAATACAACCTATTTTCTGAGCTATTCTCTTGAATTTTAAAAGGAGCTAAACATAGGTGAAGTGAAACCATGGCCCTGATTTCCTACATAAAGCTTTTCAATTGCAACTTGATGAGATTTTTTGAATTTGAATTATTATTAAAGACTCAAAAGTCTTCAGGAAAATTACTTTCTCTTCTGCATGTAGCAAGGATCTGCTTAAACTCTAGTAGGAGAATTAAACTTTCAGTTAATATTTACTCATAGACAGATTCTTAAACTAAAAAGTATATTATTCATATTTGTTCATATATAGACATTCTATGTTCATATATAGACATTTCTAAACACACATTAGCTATGAGACGAGCAAGCTAGAAGATGTACATTTGGATGAAAAATATCTATAAAACATCTCAGCATCTAGAAAGAGAATTATGAAGTTTTAAGAAGAGCTTACCTTAAATAAAGCAGAACATGAAGTAGATGTTACTGACACCTTTATAAAACATTTAATTTTTCCTTAGCATCGAAAGTTTGATCCTCTGAAGCAAGAATTTCCCACATTTTATTCATGGTAAGACTCTGCATGGATGAGAAGTCAGGCAAGAGCTGAAATAACAAAATTTAAAGTGAAGCCTCACCATAGTCCTGGTTAACTCTAGAAGAGGTATTGCTGCATTTTTTGATGCCACAAAGACAAGTAAGAAAGGCTGGAGAAGCAGCTGAAGACTGGAAGGTTCATATCCCATTTCAGGATGATATCTCTCATCAGACACAGTGCTTCTGCCCTGGAAAGAACCATAAAATACGAAGAGCCCAGCACTGTCTTGGTTCTGTCCTGATAATGTTCAAAGTTGAAGTTTTGAAGAAAGGTCCACTAAATATACTACCATGAGTTTAATTATATCTTTCATTTAAAAGCCCTAAAATGTTATTCTCTATGCCATAAAATAGGCTATAAGTTGTAATTTTTCAAAGACCCTGAAATAACATTGACTTGGTATTGACATGCTTTCTAAAGAGAGAATTTTCTTTTACCAGTTTTGTAAGTTTTATAAAATGTACAACTTTCTATTAAAAACTTATAACAGGTAACAACTAAAGCCTACTTGCACCCTCTAAAAACATTAAAAAGAAAGTATGTAGAAAGTTAAAATAATACATATAAAACAAATTAAGTTTGAGAGCCTGACAGCAACTGCATATCTTGAAAACCAAACATTTTTATGCATTAGGTGACTATGATCCCTTTTTTTCTCTATTAAGATTTATCTGCTGTCTCAAGTAACCAAAAAGAACTGAAGGAGTAACCAAAGGTGCTATTAATAAACAATGGCACATAGAGATTGAGTTTATAGATCTTTCTGTATTTTTTCTCCTCTCTCACTTTTATTCTCTGATTCTATTAGCAAGTCAACTTTTGCACTTGTTGGTGTGTGGAAAAGATTATATGCATAAACCAATTAGAGGATTGGAAGCGCTTTGCTCCTATAAGCTAGAGAACTAGTTTACTCATGGTGAATGAGCTAACTGAGTACTAGCAAGCTGGCAAGCTTTTTATATACCACCACAGACAACTAGAACAGTCAGGCAGAGAATCTAATCTATTACATAAGCATTACACAAGGACATTAACTGGCTCTTTCCTGCAGCAATGCCAAATTTAATTCTGATATGCTCTGGCTTTCATTATTTCACATCCCGTGTTTGCAGTTAATATGCAAGACATAACTGGCACAGGTTATGTGTAAGAGCTTATGCCAAAGAAAGCATATTTCCAAAGAAGCTGTCAAGGTACTAAAAGATAACATTGTAGTTTTACTGCGCTTTGCTTGAAATCAAAAAAATTACCATCAATACTAAACTTCCTCCACTAAATCTTTATCAGATTAAGTATTTACCTGAACATTTCAAAAAGCAATAAATACTGTTCTAGAAATTGATGAGCCTCAAAAGATCAAGCAATCTAGTTTAGAATGGAGCTTATTGTCAGAGATCAGCTGATGTACCAAGCCCACACTTAGCTCCTGCCCGAAGTGAATCCTTCTGTGATACGTCACTAATATATTAACAAGTAGCTCTTGTACAGATGTACCCCCTTAACCTCTGCTAAATCCTGCTTATCTCTGGAACATGTCCCTGATGGCAGGGTTGAGCAGCTGGACAAATTATGCCTCTCCATTTAAATCAGAAGGTTTTCAAAGAAATAATCAAACAGTAAGGCAAACTGCACTTAGTGGGCATGTTTTTCTGAAATCTACGGGATAAAATCTAAATCTGTCAATGTCAAAAGTACAGCTCCTTTGACAAAAAGCAGTAGCAGTGGGCATGACAGACTGACAGATTCAAAGGTAGATTAAGAGGAGAGATGAGAGAAAGCAGCCTCTGAACATGGGTATGATGTCAATGAAATACATATATTTTCCATCATCTTCACTTTCACTTTGCAAGGTCCTAGTTCCTTAGAAGTTGTACATAAATTGTGTCCTCATGTTTTAAGTGAGACAAAAAATACAGGATGGGAGTGGAAATAGCAACAGGGCTCTGCATTTGCCTTTCTTCCTTTCTGTCACATATTTTTAATCCAAGTTTTTTACCAATCAGACCTTCTAAAGAAAAATCAAGTACATTAATTGTGAAGAACGCATTGTCCAGGCCGAACAAAGCAGCATTGAAGTGGGGAAAAAGTTCCTGTATACATTCTAACTGAGCCTCTAATCTTGAACTTCTGATCTTCATTTGTTAGAAATCAGATTAGATAAGGATCAAAGATACACAAGACTTTCAAGCAAAAGGAAATGGGAGAAAAATCAGGGAAGCCAGAGCTCTAATTTAGCTAGAAGAGCCCCTAGAATTTAAACAGCAATAGAAGCACAAGAGACCTAAAAGTGCAGAAAGATCAAAGAAAGAGCGCTGCAGTGAGTCCAGGACAAAACAAGCAGTGAACATAGGCGTATTGTTAAGGCCAAACCCAGCAACGGGCACCAGTTCAATTCCTTAAAGAGTGACACCAATTTGGCCAAAGGCAGTGACAATGAAATGGCCACAGGTTAGCTAACCTCTCTTTTGACAGATGATCATGCTGAATAAGCATATGTGATCTTAGGGATTACATCTAGTTTAGACCAACAAGAGACAAAGGAATCCCCAATGTATGTAATGGGCTGTGCATGACAGGACATCTACTCCAGAAGTCTTATATCTGGTTACATAAAATTATTCAATAAAATATAAGTTCTATGCCACGCCACAGTGTGATTTTTGAGAATGCACAATTTCATGCATCAAAATAAAGGTGAATCAGAAAATAATTTTAAAACAGGCCTGTATGGTCTAATACTGTGAATATGGGAGATGAAAAAAGTATTAACAGAAACAAGATAGCATATGGGGCTAAGATATAAGTAATTATTAGAAAAATACCAGATAATCTAGTACATTAGGGATAGCTAGGACCATGGTTCTCAAAGTCCCTCCATTTAAAAAAAAAATCTTCAGAGGATGATCAGATGAAAGAGGAAGAATATTGCAGAATGTCTAGAATCAGTATCTTTCTAAACCAGTACAAACAAAAGGATCCAGAAAGGACACTGTAGCATTTAATAAAAAAAGAAATAAAAGAATGAAAAAAACTCCCCAATAGTATTGGAAACAATGACAGGTAATGGTTTTGTCCACTGTACCAGAAATGCCTTCAAAAAACAGGGTACACTGCAGTCTGCTTATGTAAGCATCCCACAGAAGCTACTTTTCAGGAAAAATTCTTAAAATGTACATTGCATTTTCCTTCAGCCATGAAGGGTGATCAGCAAGAACTAACTATGCCTCTTGGGAAAACAGGAACTAGATGCCAAAGCAAAACCAATTGCAGAACTGTGAGATCAGAATCTTTCCACAGAAAAATAAAAGCACCAAGATAAAGCAGATAATAAAACTGCCAACTCTATCCATTGTTTGAAATTACAAATCTGGATGTTCTACAGCTAGAACATGCTATCCCAAGAGATCCATATATACTGTTCTTTACTGCATGCTGAACATTCAAAATGCTAAACACTATTACAAGGAGAGAATCAGTGGAGATAACTCTTGAAAGGAGAAAATTTCAAAAATTCCTCTTAGGTCTGCAGAGGAAGAATTAAAGAAACACCTTCTGTTCTGTCATCACAAAGCAATGACTCTCTCTTCCTCTTTCCTCATTTTTCTTCTTCTGCTAGAGTGAAAATAGAAATTAGCCAAACAAAACAGATACACTAGGTTTATTAAGAGGTAATTTAAATTAGGTATTTGCAAGCATGGTAGTAGTCACAACAGCAAATTTTAAGATTCAGTATAGTATTGAATCAAAGGTAAACAGCCTTTCAGAAACATAAAGCAATGCTTGCACATTATGCCAGCTGAGAACTTATTAAAAAAAAAATCCTCCAGGGCAACTGCAGAATTTCAGCTGATTCTTTACACTACAAACTATGTATTTACACCACAAACTTTGTATTATAACCTTCTAGAGTGAGAGCATCCAATAGCATTCCTAAACATCACTCTTTGAAACAGAGCAGCCCAGGGCAGAAGGAGAAAAAGGAGTTGAACTAGCCTTGCACATGTTTTAGACACTTCCTGGTAGGCACTGACTTTCATATAGGGATTGACCTTAAACGATCAGCTACTGTTCCATATTCAAAATGTCTCACAACATGAGATAAAACATTTTCATAACAGATAAGCTTTCATCTCCCAGCTGTTTATTGTATCAAATAACCTCATCATGGTGATGAACTCCTCACTTCTGTGCCTGCAGTCACTTGGCAAGAGAAGGAATAGAATAGAATAATTCGTGAAGACATGACAAATGTGCTATTTATATTGTTTTGGTACTATAGGAAGAGCAGATGGAATACTGAGCTAAATTGTAAACTACTGCAAAAGAAAGCAGGACAAAGATAATGATCAGAATAGAATGAAAAAAATTCAGAACCTGTTCTGAAAATACATGGGCCAATTCCTTGGCAAAATTCTAAACTTCAAGGAGGGACCTAAAAGCTAAAAACAGTAAGAAAGAATTTGGAAGCTTGGTGGTTTTGCTCTCACAAGAATAAGTGTAATGAATTCTTACTACCATTTCCACAAGCAAGCCATAGTAATAATCAGAATTTTATTTTCTCTGTCTGGCCATCACAGCTGATTTTCACAAATATTTTTTTTAATTGCCTCAGTAATCAGGCCATTTAACATTGTTGACAATGCGGTGCTGATATGAAACTCATTTTTTCTAGCCTTCAATCACAAGAGCAAAAAGCTTCTGACAGTTGTCTTCAATTTTTCTCTTAGATCTTTGATTTTACATAGACCACATCCAATCACACAACTTCTCTGAATACATTTAGTATATTCAAAACAGGATTATTTATAAAGCCTCACAATTTCATTCTGTCTGATTGCCTTTCTAACTAGGTTCTTGTCTGATTTACCCACACCTAAAAAGAGAAGAAATATTTATGTTCAAGAGAAAGACTAAAAAAAGCCTCAGATGTCTGAGTATGACTTTGTCCTCCTTGATTAGCAAGCAACTGAAAATTAGCTATCATAATATGCATTGTTTTGAGGTATCTTCTGACAGATTTCTAATTTCTCTCCCTCTCTGCCATAGTTAGTTTGGTAGGTAATGTCACTTGCCCACACAAACCCACCAGTATGTCCTACAGATCCACTTCTGAGTAAGGTGATATTCAACTGAATGGAATTAGGGAGTTGGCCTCAAACATTCCTGTTTGTCTATCCACAGCCTTGAAAAGCCAAAATGAAACTAAATAATCTTGAAGGACAAAGTTTTAAACAATATTTCCAAATCTTGGCAAGGCCACTGATTTTGTATCAATCTTCAGGGTTTCACTTATAAAATAAATACAAGCATTAACTTAGAATATTAGACTTCTTTTTAAACAGGTCAATTGCAATGTAGCATTGCTCTAATAGGAGTAGACTATGAAAACAGGAAAAATACATATTTTTGATTTTTTTCAATACATTTTTGAATTTCAAAAATAAGTATTTTGAATTCATTTCAAACACAGTATTTTGTACACACACTCCTCTTAGTCCCTGAAGCCTCACTGTCTGCAATGCTCTACAGGATTTCTACATGTTCCTTTTCCATGCCTCCTCCCATTCACTGGCCACAAGAAAAATTTCAATTTGATCTCCATAAGATAACTGAGAGATGTTTTAGAAAATCCAGGATCTAGAAATTCCATAATTTAAGTGTCTCTAAAATAAAATTTATAGGACAGTTTTCCTATCAAATCTACTATCTGGGCTCTGCAACCACAGGCAAACAATACAGCAGCAATTTATATCCACGGAAAGATGATGGAAAAACTATCCTGGAAACCATTTCCAAACACATGAAGGGAATAAAGGAGATTGGGAGCAATCAGTATAAGTTTGCAGAAGGGAAATCATGCTTTAACAACCTGATAACCTTCGACAAGGTGAGCAGCCTGTTGGATGAGGGGAGAGAGCAGCTAAAGCTGTTTACCTCAACTTGAGTTAAGGCAGATCCTATAACATCCTCAAAGACAAGCTGACAAATTAAAGGCCAGATAACTACACAGCTTGAAAATTAACTGAATGGCCAGGCTTGGTGGGTGGTGATCAGCAGTGCAAAGTCCAGTTGGAAGCAAGTCACAAGTGGTGTAATTCAGGGATCATTACTGGGGTTAATACTGTTTAACAGCTTCACTAATAACCTGAAATGATGTGACAGAGTGCACCTCAGCAAGTTCACAGATGATGCAAAACTGGGAGGAGCAGCTGAAACATCACATCGTTGGGCTACCATGTGGGACCTCAACCAGCTGGAGAGCTGATTCAAGAGGAACATCATGAATTTTAATAAGAGGAAATGTAAAGTCCTGAAGAGAACTGTGGAGAAGAATAAACACAGCCACCATATACACCTGGGACCAACCTGCTGAAAAGAAGCTCTGCAGAGAAAGCCATTGGGGTCCTGGTGGACAAGCTGATCACAAACCAGCAGTGCAGTTTCACAGAAAAGAAGGCCAACAACATCCTGGGTAATACGAAACACAATGACCACAGGTCAAAGCAAGTGATCCTTCCCCTCCATTCAGCACTTGTGTGAACATAGTTTGGAGCACTGCACAACCAGGAGTGGACTGCCCAGTACAACAGAGACATGGACTTAATGGAGTGAGTCCAGCATAGAGATGATAAAGAGACTGAAGCATGTCTTATATGAGGAGAGGCTGAGACTTCAGCCTGGAGAAGAGAAAGCTCAGGCACATCAATGGCTGTAATGGATTGGGGAAGGGTATAGCTCAGAGCTTAATCCATATTCATCATAGGGGGAGCTGGACTAGAGGACCTTTAAATGTCCTTTCCAATCCAAATTATTCTATCATTCAATAAATCCATGATGAAAGGAAACAGAAATGAGAGAGACAGACTTTCCAGTAGTGCCCAGCAATAGGTCAGGTGGCAATGGGCACAATGAAAACACAGGCAAGTCCATGTGAACACAAGAAATTTCTTTACTGGTGAGTGGGGCCAAACACTGGCATAGGCTGCCCAGAAAGGCTCTAGAATCGCCACCTGTGAAAGTACTTGTTAAAGTATTAAAAATCTGATAGTCATGGTCATGGGCAACTGGTTCTAGCTGATGCTGCTTGAGCATGGGGATTAGTCTAGATGATTTCGACCTTCCTATCTGATATACAGATATGAATGAATAAGTGAAGTTGATCAGTCAAGGGTATCCTAAAAGCAGAATTTGTTCCTCAGATGTATTCAGATAAACCCCAGGTTATTGTCCCTGCTTATATTCAAAGGAGATTGGTAAGGATGTGCTTTGAAGAGTTCTATTACTGAGTGGTTGATTATGTAAGTTGTATACTGTACTACTGCATTTTTAATAGGGAACATACTGTCAACACCATCTTTTCAGGCAGCAGACTATAATCCCCAGGCAAGATAAAATCTGCTGCTTCCACCAAGCATCTGCTGGCATTGTGGAGCAAGCTGACTTGGAAACTGCTGCCTAGCGCCTAGAGGAAGATAATTCTTACAGCTTGCTTCACAGGTCTGGTAGGAAGTCAGCTGAAACTCGGGAGGAGCCAGAAACTGATAATTTGCTGATTGGTGTTATCACGTTTCTTTATGCTTAATGCCTTGTCACCAAGGCAGCAGGTTTTAAAACTCATACTCAACTTCTTTTCCATGCCTTTGAGAACTATAGGTTTGATACTGTGGGCTCTGGTGACTGAAAATAAAACCCCTTGATATTTTAACTCCAAAATGTTATCTCTGCATAATCTAGAGTATGAATTTTAAAAAAGGTCAGCTGTTATATGTTATGCAACTCCTACACAATAGTTCACTGAATATAAGGAATTTTGCATCCAGTAAGGGAATATAAACTGAGACTTACCCATACAGGCAGGCTTCACAGCAGAGCAGCCCATACCCGATATTATCATGTATAATTTAATTAAAGAAATAATTACTGCCAGAATGTTGCAATACTTGTCAGATCACTCATCATCTGCTGTTTTATCAGCAATGGTATAAAAATAAGCCAACAACCATCATTACTTGTGGATGTTTAGGAGGAAGTTAATTTCAAACAATCAAGAGAGATTTCATAATTAAAATATTTAAAGATGTGAAGGAATCCTGACGCCTCAAAAATTCTAAAATGATGTGCATGGGAAAGGTAAGAGATTATACATACAAATGAGGTACTACCTTTGTACATAAAAATTGAGCTGAAAAGCTAAAGAGTATGTAAATTAATTAGGAAAGCTGTAGATTCTTCTCCCATCTGCTTTGTTTGCAGATTTTATAGTGCCTTGATGTTACAGCAATAAAGCAGGATGACTGCGCTTAGCCTACTTGCCTTCTCTTGCAAGGACAAGTCTTTTTCAACCATCTCTGCGCAAGGCAGAACACCACAGCAAAGTATCAACATAAGGGTTGGATGATTTAATACAAACTGTGTCATCTGGCAGGAACTTACAGTATCTGAAGCTGCACTTTTCACTTTTGACGTGGCAGAGAACATACTGCCCTGTTCTCAAAAACTCATTTAACTTTTTTATGGAATGCCAACATCAGAACAAGCTGCTAATCACAGTTTTAAAACTACATAATTTACAAAGCGATGTAACATGAATTCCACCCGACTTCAGATTCACAATATACAGGAAGACTTCTTATATTGTCTGCTTTTAAGGCCATAAAGTATTTTTAGCTTATGATAGTTCTCCAGATACATAAGACATCCTAGAAGAAACAGTATAAAACTTATATGCACCAAGTTCTGTAACACCCTACTCCATGCTCTGTAATATGTTATCTACTGAGAAATACGCTTTAGTGGCAAAATACCTGTTGTAAAATGGTGGCAGAGAGAGGGTGACTAGAAACATAGAGTGAGAGACAGAATTCCTTCATAATTACTTTCACTGGAAAACATGCAAAGACATCAACAAAATAATACTGATTGCAATATCACATTCACTAATATCACAAGGTATCACAGTATCACTAATTTGGTATCATAGTATCACTATTAGTTTGCCCAGAGAAGTTGTACATATCCCATCCCTGGAAGTGTCCAAGACCAAATTCGATGTGGCTTTCAGCAACTTGGTATAGTGTGGAGTGTTCCTGCCCACAGCAGGGAGGTTGCAAATAGATAATATCTAAGGTCCCTTCCAGCTCAAACCATTCTACGATTCTGCGACTGTAATTCCCCCCTGATTTTTATTCCCAAATCCATTCATGTTTTACCACTACAACCCAAAGGATATGGTGGTAAAAAAACATATGAAGAGGAAATCAACAGCTCCGAAGCACATATTTGTATATTTGTGTATACAAATATACAAATATGTGTAGTATTGCTGGGTGCTAGGTAAGGGGCATAGTGGCACAAGCCAAGCAGTAGCAGCTTGACAAGTTTTAAAGGATTCTGTTTGGAAAAATTATGTGATGGTTTTGGTTTCTGGTTATTTCTTTACCCTTAGCTTTGCTTTAAACTATAGTGAATTATTAAGAAACTTTGCTCAGTGGGTAATTTCACAATCATAAAACCTCTTGCCTTTCACACATAGGTAAGATAAGATGCAGTAATTGAATAATCCTTCGCCATATATAAGTGCCACTATACTTACTGCTATTTGAAATGTGCAAAGGAATGATTATTACTCTGGTAAAAACAGTTCAGCAGAACTAGGCACCACGGAGAAGATGAGACATTTAATTATAAGCAATGTTTTGGATAAAACATAAATTCACCTGCTGATTGCTATACCACTAAACAAAAGGCATGTCTACCATACAGGGAAGTGATGGGAGCTGAGAGCATTACAGCCCACACAGACACTGTACTTTACCTGATCTCAGATGAAGAAAGGTAAATTATAACACCCAAAGGTTTCTCTATACCATTACTTTTGGCAGGGTCAATTAAACTTCATGAGCATCTTTGCTGCCAGAGCTGAAGCACTTGAGATCATGAACTGTTTTATTTCAAGATAATTAATCTTCCACATACTACACTGCCTTCTGGGAAAAGTTATAAAGCAGATAATAATAACAGTTGCACACCCTCAGCCTATGCACAGCACTTGGTGAAAATGCCAGCAGGTGGTTACTATAGATACACAAAGCAAACCTTTCCACATCTGAAATGCACTCAAGCCACAGCCCAGTGCAGTAAGGCTGTGATGTGGCTCGTCTACAAGAGATACAATAGTGGCATGAATAAAATGGTGAAAATCTCACTCTGCAGTAGCACAGGCTAATCCAACATAAACATACCCTCACTGCACTGCAGATACACTGCATTCCATTCCCTCAGTCTGATGGATGTCAGTGTTGCATGAACACTAATAACTTATCACAACTATACACATGCCCAACATTCCTTCCCTTTCCTCTCTTGGTGATGGATTCAAACTAAGGCAAACTACTGGAACTGAATGTTACATGATGACATAGCACTAGCTTGGGTTATTTCTTTATGAGAAAGGTCGACATCCTTGGCCACTATACAATGGAGTGCTAGAACAGTGTCCTGTCAGGACTTCTGTTACAGTTCTGTCCACAATGTGGTTTTTATATCATGTCCGCTTTGTTTCACACAAAAAAAGGATTTCACAGATATTACCACAAAATACAAAACTAATTTTACAGCTCTTTGTCATCTCTTGTAATTCCATACTCTATTTCTTTAAGCTATTCTTCTGATGAGGGAAGCATGGCATCATAGAAACTATGCCAAGAAAATTCTCCTTAGGAAGACTTGAAGTAATTTACGATATGTGCAAACTGTGCTGAATGTTTCTTATGCCCAGGCAAGATAGCTATATTTAAAGAATATGACAACTGCTTAACTTTGCAAGTATCAGTATAGGCCAACCTTGACTGGAAGGCAAAGACATTCTAGGTTTGTAATATTTACCTCTCTAAGTATGAGCTTAGTCAGTAGAACCAGATTTGAACATTTAAAGTTAAAAAAAAAAAAAACAAAAACCGGAAGGGGGCAAAATTTCTCTGCTAAGTCAGCAAGTAGCACATTTAAGCAGAGTATGCAAATAAAAGCTATTATCATTTCTTACTAATTGTTATATTTCTATATGACTTCAGGATTTTAATGTAAAGGACATGAATAGTGAATTATCTCAGGTTGAAATGTAATATAAACAGGAGTATATCAGAGTATTTTGTAATTCAAAATTCCTAAACTACACAGTAACTCCTTATTTTTCTTTCATCCTTTCCTCTCTAGAGTTTTATAAAGCCTCTTTAGAAATAGTTTTGTGATTATGTTTATTCTCTCTGTTGAAGAAACTGTCTAGTTATTAACAGCTGGCTTTGTTGAGGTAACACTGACAGCATGATATTTGACACTAGAGAATACCTGCCAGTTTAAGCCTCACTGTGAAAGAAAAGTGGTTGCAGATACAGGAAGGATGAATAGGACAGACAAATTATTAATAATTCATTAGGATAATAAAATTATCCTAAGTAACCCAGACCATTCAGCAGTCAGTGAATTTTATTGTATTTCATTGTATATCTCAGACATAGCACTCTCAATGAAATTAGCTGATCATTTTTGATCAACCAGACATAGCATCTATGAAATACTACAATAATGTGCAAACAGCTCTTAGAATTTATATTAAAAAGTTTTGCCAGACAGAATATATAGGTGCTACACTACTAATCTGTAAATAATTCTTAAAATTGATATTAAGAAGTTATGCCAGTGCTATGCCTGCCATAGTGTTCTAAGTCTCTTCTGTAATAAGCAAGGGAATTCATAGTTTAATTTAATAGTGTAGCATGCCCTGAGGAGAGAAAAAGTACTTTCAATAAAGAGAAAACATCTGCAAAGACAGTCATTTATAGAGGCATGTGATAAACAGACTCATGTGCTCATTAAGTTAAAAAAATCCAAACATTCTTTCCTGATGAATATACAAAGCTACCATGCATCATAACTTAATAAACCTGTATTTCAAGACTTCTTATTTATGTTTTTGCTTGGCTTTGCTTTCCTTGTCTGTATCAACCTTCTCAGTGCTGTAACACAATTCCCTATTCTGGTTTGAAAAGCAGTCAGACGTGTTCTAAATTTCCAGCACAAGTAAACTAACCTTGGTTAAGAAGTAGACTTTATGTATAGCACTTTTAAATCAAAGATTACAAAGGTTATCGTGAGAATAATCTAGGTTGTCAGAACATGGAGGATCAACAAATTGATTATATTTTATTTTATTTTGTTTTGTTTTATTTTTATTTTGTGAGTATCATGGCAGATATCCAGTTCTCCTACTTCAAAAGCTATTCTGAGTCCGCAACACAGTAGACATTTTGGAGAAGTTACAACCAACTAAAAATATGAATTCTGATTACTGCATTTTATACCTTATGGAAAGGTTCTGTTTCAAAATTTTTTCCCCAAAAGTTATTTCAGAAAATGACTCGCAAATCCAGAGTAACTAATGAAATATGCTTTTTCCTCTGTCTCTCACAAGGCAACTGGCTAAGCAACAACTATCAGGGTCATACATGTTTGCAGATACAACATTTAGTTATAGGCAGTAAAGAAATAGACGACTTCAATAAAAATTAAGGTAGAGAATTCTCAGTCAAAAGAATAAGAAAAAATTTCTCACATTTGAACTTCTGCTAAGGGACAGTTTCTCAAGGAACACAATTGCAGCTCTCATCCTAGGATGTTTACAGCTCAAAAGCTGTTACAGCAGAGCACAGCCCTGTATGGCAGAGAGGGGAACTGCAGGGCCCAGAGACCCTTTCTGTCTTCCATGACCGCATAGCACAGAGTTACTGGGTGGGAGCTCCCACTCATCTCCCACGTTTAACAGAGTGGGAATCACGGGTTACAGAACCCCTAGTTCTTTAGACAAATTCCTCCTTCAGTCACACCAGATCCTTGGTGAATGCAGATCGCTCAACAGGGAAGTAAGGCAAGCTCAGGGGACAAATATGACCTTCCACAAGACCATCTGACTGGGGTGAAAAAAAGACAAGTTTGGGGTACACCGTTATTTGTTCTGGTCTGAAAGGATGAATAAAGATTTGAGCAAATGGATCCCAGTTTATTTTACTTGTTTTCATAAATTGCACAATTTGAAAGAAAAATGTGATTTCCCTGTGGCAAAGGAGAGCTAATGAGGTAATTAATATGACAAAGAATGACACAGAGAAACAGAACTGCTACTGGTAATATTAGAAATTTTTGTGAAAGACAAACAAAGAAATGATGCAGAAATGATTAAAAATGTTTTTAAAAAATTTAAACACTTTTAAATAACCATCATAGAATTCAAATGTCGTGAGACACAAAAAAATATTACTGTTTCCAAGAAAATAGCAAGAGAAATAATTTCCTTGGTAATTCCATTCCAGATGAAAGAGTGATATATTAACATTTAGAATTGTACAATAACTGAGCCCTGAAACCACTCAGTAAATCATTTAACAGAGTTTGGCAAATAGTATCAAGAAATGCTTTAAAAAAAGTCTCTCCCCTTCAAGACCCAAATCACTGCATATGAATCTGCGGTACTAAAAAATTCTTTGTGTTAGCTTTATTTATTATAAAGGAAAAGTATTACAAATTTGAATTAGTTTCAGGTTCCTAAAACTTCTTCTAGATTTTAAATTTATATCTTGTAATCTTCTTGTTTTCTTATTTATTTTTCCCAGAGTTAAACAGTCGATCACATACCCAACTTCAGGAGCTGGCACATAAATGCAAAGTGCAGCAGGAAGTGACATAAGTAGTTCATTCGGTAATCTCTGATCCTCTTCTATATCAGGGTCAGACATTTCAGAATCCAGAACTCTTAAGGTGAGACTGAGTTCTTGTACAACTTCAGTAAGTCTAATGAGTTCTTTGTAGAGAGATCCATTTCAATATCAAGAATCTCATGTAAAGGCACCTTTTTCATCTCTCAGATCTTTGCACTGCATTATCAACGAGGCATTGTGCTTCTTGTGGTAACAAGTCATGTTGCTGACATACAGCAGTTTGCTCTATCAAGGGCAGGGGGGAACCTCAAGTGTGTCATAAATCATTTAGTAAATATATCTTGAGATGAAAGGTATATACAGAATGCAAGATAAATAAACATCTTAAAGGAATAATAAAAAGAAGTGTAACTTTTTGTCAACAGCTTGCAATATGTACTGTTTACGAGTACAATCCAATACAATCCTTGCTGGATCGTCAAAAACTGAGGTAATTGTCACAGACACAATTCCAGAAAGTTCTTTTGCACTACTCCTGAAAGCTGTGTAATGGAAATACTCTTCATGGTAAATGAAGAGTATTTACTCTTACTTTTATTGCTCTGTAATGGCAGCATTTTTCAACGTTACCCTTACCAGTGCTAACACCATTTGATATCCTATAGGTTTGAAAACATTTAGTACTAAACAGTGCTGGATGAGAAACACCAAATAGCAGCAGGACCAGGAAGGACAAACATGTCCTTCCTGGACATGTGAAACATATCACACTGTTGCCCTTATATACTCATCTTACAATGTGAATTCTGATTGTATTTGTATTCTGTTGCTGTAAATTAGTTTTTTCTAATCAATATGAAAATTTGAAGTTTTTTTATGACTTTTCTCTTTCCACAGAGCTTTGCTCATGCAGCCATTGGTCCACTACTGACATTATTCCACTGAAAGCACATTATCATTGATTAAACATGAGCTGCCAGAAATTGTGGATTTGCACAGAGGGTTTGGGAAACCTGTGAGTAGGCTTTATTGTATGTAAGACAGACTGTACAAAGAAACACCACCCAATGAGCCAAAACTTTAAGATCTTAAAGTCGCTACATTTAAGCTAGCAAATGCTTTTTGAAAATCTAGATCTCTAGGTTTTCTTAATGTGAAAACCTTATTTGAGGGATAATTTAGCTATGGTATCTATTTCATTATGAAAAAAAAAAAAGTTTGTTTTATAAAGGCTAGGTAATGATTAAAGAGTTTTTTCTACAAGCATAGAATACCTAGTTATGTTACTTAAACACACAGTAAACCAAAAATGTTACTTTCCTTTCTGAAACCAGGTTAGATGTACTGGAAGTTTCCTGTGAAACAGCAGAGAACACCACAACATCTTAATTTGTCTTTTCATTCTCTTCTAGTTCACTGAAATGCTTCTGCATACAAGTCTCCTATTAGCAATTATTCTTTTCCTTCATATACATTTTCAGCTTGTCCATCTCTCTGTGAGTGAGTCAGCTGGTTGTAAGTACATTAGTAAGTAATGTGAGTGACAGCGATGGACTCAGTGGCATTTTATAAGCCCCTGGAAAGCTGTGGAATTTTCATGACCTAACACTCATCACAAACCCTTTTTTAGATTACTTTTCTAACCAGAACTTGTTGGATGGGATTTCAACTGGCAGAGTGAATTCACATTGCAAACATCATCCTGAAATTTGTGCTGGTAGTTGCATGTAATACGTGCTGGAATAGACAGTATTTGTGTGGTGAAAACAGTTTACTCATTTGGCACAAAAAGATGTGATAATGCCATTCATCAGGAAAACATACAGATGGCAGTTGGATTGTTCATATTCTATATTCTCTCTCTCTGAAGTAAAGTTGTCTTGTTTGGTTTTCATGATGATTCATCTGATGCTGCCTGGTGGGCAACTCTAGCGCTGAAAGCCCTGTGGGGACAGAGAACACAGCCTGGCAGGCATTACAGGAGTTCTCTGATGTCCAAATTCACACTTCCAGTAAAAGCTAACACATTTCCAAATGCATTCTTGTCTATTCTAACTTCCTTTTCTGAGATCTCGCTGACATCTTTCATCTCGTTGTCATATGGAAACATGTTTCTGTTTGAACATCAGTTCACAAATCTCTTTCAAAAGAGATTCACCATTCTGAAGATATTTCTTGAATTCACTGTATCTACTCTCTTGCTTTGTAAATGTTCAGTAGGTGATCAAGAAGATCTGTAAGACTGACTGACAGACTGAAAAAATTCTACCTAATTAGTACTCACCAGATTTAGCCAGTCATCTTCAGCCCTTCAAGCAACGTTTTGCCAGTGTAAGGTTTTCTTTCTCTCCTTCTAAATGCCTGAAGATTTGCCAGAGTCTGAGAGAATTATTCAGTGGTATTATGTCTCTCAACAAGTTTAAAGATAAATCAAACCTGAAGTGGAAAAGTGATGTGATATAAACTGCAAAAAACTAAGCAGGATATAAAAAAGAGTGGATGTGTCAACAAAATAAAATTATGGGAAACAATTTGCATTCTGAATGCTATCTTGGGGAAAAAAAAGAGACTTTAAAAGATTATTATATGTTTAAAAAACCTACCAAACCATACAAATAAATTACTCATTTAAGATAGGCTGCCTTCAGAAGCAAGTTATCATGACCTGCACTACTAGACTAAATGGAAGTAAAATTTCTTTTAAAAAACCCACTTTTTTCTCCCAGTTAGTTCCAATTAGGGCTTTTTTTTTTTCATTAAACAAAATCAGTAACAAAATTATTTTAATACACTGCCATACATACCTACCAACCACATCCACCAACACACACTGTATTTCTTCAATGTCATATACAGAAATACATTTGCTATGGTTATGCCAGAAATCAAGCTACAAAAATTGCTTGCCCATTACAGAGGATTTACACGAAAGGCAGGAGTAAAATCCAATTCTTGGAAGTCTCAGTTTTAACTACACCATCTCCTTTAAAAATTCTCTGCAGTAAAACACCCAAAATCATACAATATAATTTTCTTTTTTAAAAGAAGCTCTAACATAGGAGCAAACACTGCTGAGTTTTGAAGTGCTTTCAGATTTATGCTTGCCTAAATGTGAACAGAAGTTACCCTATAAGTTTTAGAAATACTTGGCTAGACACCAACCGCTGTAGTTACATAAGGCCATATAATCACCTGACACTTGTAGCTGCCTCACTGATTTTTCAAGAATTTTAATCCTCTTTTCCTGAAACTATCCCTTTAGTGAGAAAATATGTTTATTCTATTCCTTATATGCTTGCTTTGCAGACAAACAGTTTAATTTATCAAATAGGAGGATGATATTTTCCACTTTCAAATGTGAGAAATCAAGAGATTTCTTGGTACAGCAAAGTACAAAGTGTGTCTTGTCACATACAAGGGCCCATTCCTCAACTGTGCACTCTCAAGCTGCTCCTACACATTTAAAAGCCTTTCTACAGAATAATGAAGCTTCCCAGCTCTTCCCTTATGTCAAGCAGCCAAACCATGATGTCAGCAAGTTACACACACACTGTGGGCACGCAGCTATTAGTGCACTGGGCAAAGAGCAGACCAGAGACAGCTGCCTGATGGTTGGAGGCAGATGTAGCCTGAACTTCCTATTTCCAGAGGTTTTGGTTTTACAGACTGTTTAAATATACTAGTTAGTTATATGGTTATATAACCTATTTATTTTGCTTTAGTTTCTGTTTTCTGTTAGATATAAGATGTGATAAATAAAGTTCCTTGTCCCATTAAGCCAGTGGAAGTTTTAACTGCAGACTTCAAAGAAACCAAAATCTATCTCTTTATTGTTTAAAATGTTTCTGACGTGACGATAAAACTGGAGATATTCATTAACAATGATTTTGGTGTCTGGGTTTTTTTTGCATATGTAATTTACACTGACATCCTGTGTAATAACTAAAGGTTCCAAAGTGACAACAGAATGTTTAAGAAGCGTGTGAACCACAAATTGCAGGAAGTCAGAACAATACTCCAAGCCATTACCTTCACTTTAAAAAGGATTATTGCATGCTTTTCTTACAACAAAGTAACAGATTGATTGAGATTTGACTGCTGGAGGTCTTTGGTCCACCTTCTGATCAAAGGAGACTGAACTAGAGCAAGTTCTTCAGGTTATATCCACTCAGATTTTTAGTATTTCCAAGGATGAAGACTCCACAAGCTCTCTGGGCAACCTGTTCCAGAGCTTAACCACACCCATGGTTAAAAACGTTATTCCTATTTTTTTATTTCAGTTTGCGTTCATTGCCTCTTGTTCTGGTAATTCTTGGCAGTGGTGTCACCTTGAAGTTGTGCATATATTTGTGAAATACTTGGAAATGTCCACTGTTACAAAACCACCAGCACAACTCCACTTCTGCTATACAAAAGGTCACTCAAAACATCATTCACTGTCAACAACTAGTTTGTCAAAGCAAATTTAAATTCCCACCGTACTCCTACACAAGAACTTCCTACCATTACTCCTGCAAGCATTTTTTTTCCCTAAAAAACACCTCTCATAACACTTCTATACAGTCTGAGGTTCCAGAAACCAGAAAGGGCTTGTCATACTAAAGGGGTGGAGAGTGGGTAATGAAAGAAGCTGCACCTAGAAAGTCAGAGAAAATCCTTAGAAAACAATTATTACTTCTGTGGCTGCAGGATACACAAAGTAGGAGGAAAAACAGGAGAGTACGAAATCAATGGCTGAGAAGAGCCACTGACAACTCTGCAGAAACTGCCATTCTGTGATTTCCAACATTTTCCTCCCTCAACATCAGCAAAGCAGCAAAAAGAAGGTACCACAGGCTGTACACTGTGCTGCAGCTCTGGCACAGATAGAAGAGAAAGTGACTGCTCCAAGCAGCCATGGACATCTGCTTCCTTTGTCTACATCTCAAGGCGGACCTCTGGAAATCTTTATAGTACAAAATAAACCAGTGCTTTGTGGCTATACCAGGCATTTCATTGCCTTAGCACAGATACACTGTGCAGATACACTGGTTAAGACAAGAGCAAAAGGCACAAAACAGTGCACATGGACTTTATTGCACCTTGACCCATTCTGCTCTGACAAAACACAACTGGAGGCCACCAAAGGATGTGTTAAGGAAACCTTCCTGTCTGACCATTCAGAAGCCACTCCGTCAGTTACTCTTGTGCTACCCAAGCTGGCACTGAGGTCCCTTTGCATCTACACATGCCACTCTCACACAGTCAGACTGGGTTTCCCATAGCAGAGTCTCAGACATCTGGATCCCTCAAGTATTTTAGTCATGGTGCAACAACAGAATAACAGCTCCAGCCAGTGCTGCCAAAAAGGGGCTCCAAACAAAGAAAAATCTGGGGTTTTGTATCCTCACAGTCAAAGCAAGGAAGATCTGGAGGTCCTCAGCTCCTGCTGTGTCTCTGAGTGTCCTGTCCCCAGGCTGGCACCACAGGTCCCCGTGTCCTTTGTTGCACAAAGGTTGGTTGCATTTAACGTCCTCTTGTCTGGGGCTCTCATCACCCAGAGCTGAGCCCAGAGCTGGCACTGCAGCTGCTCATGGAGCTACCGGCACTGAGTGTCTTCCATTCCTCAAGAGCCAGAGTATGTCAGGCCAGGAGTCGGTTGCCTAAAAGCATGTACAAGTGCAGGAATATTTCTCTGTGTGAGCACAAGCAAGTCCATATTCTTGCCCAACACCCAAAACATCCACCATCTCTAATATGATCAAAGCTTTGGTGGCCCAGAACTCAGACACCTTCCATGGGGATTATGCAGACCAAGAAAGAGATTTGTCCTGTGGGACTCATGAAATTCAAAATCTAATGGCAAACCAAAATAAAGTAAATATAAAGTTGTAGTTATTTAGTAAAATTCCTACCTAACTGAAGCAGTTATGCATAATAGAATGAAAATAGTTTAAAAAATAATCTGTTGCACTCTGTTACTAAAAAATTATTTATTCTTTTTGCTGTGTTTAATAATTGTACTGTTCCACTGAAAATTGCAATGCAAAATACAGTTTTTAAAGCTTTACAGGCAAACTTTTCATACTAAATAATTACTTGAAAGGTTGGCAGAAATCTCTATTTTTGTCTTTTATCTTCACTTTCCTGAAAGTGCAGTTCTTTTGCATTCAAATGTATGTTGCTTCTGGGATGCATTACATATGACAGAAGTAATTAAAAATTGTTTACAATGGTAGACCATTAGTTTTGTGCAAATAGAGCTGACTAGCTTCTTGCTTGAAAGATTTTTTGACAAATAATGTAATTGTTAACTGCCAATGTTCTAGTGGGAAAACTAAACATAATTTCAAAGTGTGATTTTTTTTTCTCCATCTCATCCGAAACATTGTTTCCAACTAGTTTATGAAATGCTGAATAAATATATCTCCAACTCAACACATTTACCAAGCACAAATTCAAAATTTCTTTCTTCTAAGGGCCAAGCCTGCAGGAAAACATCTGCCTGGAGATATGTGATATTTCTTCATCATGAGAAACACATTCTGGCCAGAGAATTGAGCTATTAAAGCATATCAAGCCCTTCTAAAATTCCTGGATTGTACCACCCTAAAACAGAAAACACTGAGAGTTGAATTTACATGAAATAAAGTATATTACATCAGTTGTTCCTAAAGAAGTAAAAATAATTCCGAACTTTTAATAATCCAAGATGTGTATTTGTTTGTCTGTATCTTGACTGAGTGGGCAAAAATTAATAAAATAGCTTTTGTTCTATCTGGAATGAAAGAAAAACAGAAATTGGATGCTGCCTTAGAAAAGGAAATTCTTAATCTTATTCAGCACTAACACCTTCCATGATAACAGTGGAATTTTTAATAATCATCACGATTTTGCTTCACAATTTTTAATTGCCCTTGAGCATCTTCACATACTTTTTTGGTAAGGCCTGATCCTAACCCCAGGAGCCAACCAGTGGAACTACACGATGGTACCTCCACTGCAGGAGAAATAGCAGTGTCTTCTCAAAGCATTTAAAGCAGGAATACAGGCAAGCACAGGTATTACTAATGATACGAACACTGGCTGCTTTGGAGGGAAGCTCATGCACTTTATAAAGTTCAGAAGATCCTTTTCTTTTCTATAACCTCTAATATGCAGTGGTGATCCTGACCAGAAGACCACTGTGCACCAAGGAGCAGTGACTCCCAGAGAAGGGAAGCAGAGCAGCTCCACCAGCCCTGTGCTGCATGTCCAGCCTGGTCTTGAAGCCCAACCTGGGCAGCACATGCCTCTGCCTGCAGGACAAACCCAACCAGCTCACTGCAACCAGCTGCTCCCACTTGGTACCAGTGACTCCACCTGCACGTCCTTCCCCTGATCTAAAAGTGCACCAAGCAGTGTTTAAGTGAACATCCCTTCTGGTACACAATAAAAATTATGAATCAATCAATCAAGCTGTTGACTTGTGAGAAATTTTTGGAATGCAGAAAAGCACACTGCACCACTTTTACAATAAAAGTACAAACAGGCAAAACCAGTATTTTTTTATTATTATTTTTTACTATTTAAAGCACTTATTACTCTCTTCATTTAAAACCTTTTTTTTTCCAGAAAATGTTTTTAAAAAGCTAATGCAAAAGCAATTTTTTTTTAATTAAATATTTAATATGTAAATACTTTGTTCACATGTACATATATATATATTTTGATGTATATATTTTATTTGAATAGAATAATAACATGAGAATTGTAGGAATAAGATATGCAGTAAAAGCAATAGTGGAAGAGAAGGTATAATCCAGTATTCTGAAAACTAAAATTAAAAAAAAAAAAATCAAGTAACTCAAACTTCTAAGACAACAACGTCATCCAAGTCCTTACTTTGAAACAACAATCTAACTATAGGCATTGTTACTTCTTATGTAAATCACCTTAAAATTATAATTTCAAAGAGAGATTTCTTAATATAGTCATTCCATGAAGAAACTGTTATTTGCAGTAAGAATTGATAAAAGGCATTATGTCTTTCTATTGAGATCAACAGAAAGGAGGTCATGGTTGCAAAATGAAGCAGTACCAAGCCTGAAGATGGGTTTCGGATTTACTGATGCATATTTGTAGTGGTGTGTTTTTAGTTTCATCAGTTAATGTATGCGTTTATGTTTTGTTCTTATATTGTTCAATGTATGTTGATGGTTTGTTCCATGTACTCCCCTGAGTTTGCTCCAGTTACAGTTAAATGTCAATCACATGTTATATAACTCCCCAGTCCTGTCCATCACTTTGAGGCCTCACCCTGGGTCTAGAAAGTTCCAGTGAGGTCATCGAGTGATTGGGCAGGATCCCAGCTGTTCCCTCCTTCCCCTCCTGGGTTGGCTCCTCTGTGTGTCCCTCAGTTACAGAGGCACTCCCTACCTGCCCCTGACTGGTCCCTTGCTCGACCCCTCCCATTGTTCGACCCCTCCCATTGTTCCACCCCCATATTTAAGCTGCTGCACCAGGGTGATCTGTGCTCTGCCGAGGCAGAGTCCCTGCAGGTGAGGTTGTCCCTTATGGGGCGCTAATAAACTCCAGCGGCTGAAACCTGAACAGCGTCCTCCCTTTATTCCATCGTCACAGAACACACTCACGGGACACAGAGCCCACAGGATCAGTGAGGTGTTCCAGAATACCGAGCTGCAGCTTTCCTGTGGCCGGTGTCAGAGCTGGCCAGGCAAGGCGGGAAGAGGTTCCTGAGACACTGTGACCACCGCACATATTATCATTCATATGCTTCTGTTCGGGTCAGGAAAGGAAGGATCAGAGGTTGCTTACATTTAACACTGTGCTCCCAAAAAGGCTGCGGACAAGAGAAATCTGAGCTATGGGACAATGTGAACACAACCTATATTTTTCTTTAGCTGATGTTAGAAAATAGGAAAGCAGCTACATCAGAGATTTGCCGACTTCACACCATTGACAAAGAGGTGATTTCAAGGAAAAGAGGTACAGCTCAGTCCCAATTAGTGTAAATATACTCAGTCTCATTATGTAAATATACATGTAGGATGTCTTTGAAAACTATACATTCCGTTTTGCTTCTTCCTTCCCAATAATTACTTATTCTACTCAAACTTCCCTCTATAAATACCTGGTATTTTTCTTACAGTGTAAGTCTTTTACAATAGGACATCTGGATAAAAAAAACTACAGGCTGACGCCTTCTTTGCTTCTCATTCTTGACAGGCAAGCTCTGCTATGCTGTAATTTATCGGCAAATAGCTTATTCAGAAACCTTTCATTCTGATGCATTACTGTTTACTTTACCAGAACAGTTTACTTAACTACTATGTCTAAGATATGACTCAGCCCTACAATCATTATAACCTGATTTTAAGCCTGAAACCAACTACTGACCTAACTATTATTTTGTTAATGGTGTTGCAGAACTCAAAAATTCTCAGACACTGTTACCCCCAGTAATTCGTCCTGTAAACACCAGAGTTTTCCACTGACCATTTTTATTAAGGTGACCCAGGTGACCAAGAAAAAGAACCTCTGAGAATTTTTTTTAATGAATCACAGAATCAGCCAGGTTAGAAAAGACCTCTGAGATCATCAAGTCCAACCTTTGGCTGATCACCACCTTGTCAACTATATCATGGCACTAAGTGCCACATCCAGTCGTTAGTTGAACATTTCCATGGATGGTGATTCCACTGCCTCTCTAAGTAGTCCATTCCAATGTTTAAAAACAATAAAGAAAAACATGTTGCAGCTTCTATTTCTACAATTAATAATAAATATTTATATCTAGGCTACATAGTTAACTTTTGGCTTAAATTTACGGTCAGGAATTGAGGTATTAAGTCAGTACCGACAGGAGGATGAAATATTATAGGAACCAGGAAACTTAACAGAGTGAGCTATACATCAAATCTCCACAGCTGAGACCCCCAGGACACAAACCAAGTACTTTGTAACAAGAAGACTCCACAGTATGTCACAAAGAAAAATGATGGCAACACCTTGTCAAGTTTGCAACTCTCCAGTGAAGGGCAAGCAGGAACTGGGAGTAAAGCAGGGCTCTCACGTTATTTACCAACACCAGCATAACCAAACACAAATGTAAAACAGATTCAGCACATCAGAAAACCCATGAAAAACAGCAGGATAAGCTGTTCACCTAAAAAAATTGTGATTTTTTTACTAGAAATAGAAATATGAAGAAAAATAAAATATGTGATTTTAAAAATACTCACATATGCATGGGCTTATCAGCCTTGTGAAACCCCTCCTGGACAATCAGAAATTGAGGGATGCAAATAATAAAAAAAGATCCTTAAAATGTAATGGTTATATATAGTATGACAAGGACAGAACACATCACGCAGAATCCTTTTGGGATGGGCTACTTATTACCACAGAGCCTCCTGTGAGTAAGTGTGGTCAGCCTAGACTCAGGATGACTGAAGCTTATTACACCTGCATGGACAAATTATGTTCAATATATTTTTGAGTTAATAAATAAATAAATAAATAAAAGTTGCATTGCATTTTCAGGAATGGAAAAAAATTAAATGAGGTCTTCTTTTGTCTCTACATAGAGTATTTGTGGACAACAGCCAAAGACCAGATACACAATTATCTTCTTGTATAAACACGGTGAAGGAAAAATACAGGTGGGAGGGAGAAAGACTGAAACACAAGGTTCTTTACAGAGTCATGCTGAAATGAAGAATTTGAGTGCTCACATTTTTTTCCTGTATGATCCTGTGCTCCATTGAAAAACACTGGTCTAATGGAGACTAATGGTGTCATTTGGTATCTCTGGCAGAAGTAAAATAAAGGTGTACATTTCCTGTAGCACGTTTGTAGGAGAGGTTGAAAAGATGTGGCTGTGATATCTCAGCCGAGAGCACACAATGTGCTGCTGGGTGATGCTACTAATGTTCAAGAAGCAAATAGGACATGTGTTACAGTAGTAGGTACAAGCCAAAGTAGAAAAAGAATATTGAATAGTCAGAATGAACAGTAACATTCATTTTGCTCCCAGAAGGTAAAGTATTGCCTATAAGGTGATTTAAGTATATGTCTTCTGCCACTGTGAATAAAGTAACTGCATTTTGTTCAGCTCATGTTCTTTCACATAACACTATATTTAGTAAAGAGTACTAGTCACAGAGTTTTGAAGCAAACTCATGTATTTCCTATTCTCTTTAATACAAAATATTTGCCCAGTGTTCTAAAACCTCTGAAGGAAGGACACCCATTAGACAAGAAAAAAGTGGATATGCATGCAAAAACTCTATGGAACTCTATGAATGAGAAATATCTACAACACAAGGAGCAGTTGCTCCTCTGATCCCAAGGAGTTAACATAAGAAGAATAAGTAAACATGAATTTTATGACTTTAACAACCTCTTCAGAATTTTAAAAGATTGCTGATGGTTTTATCATTATCTAGATTTATATAGACTCAGTGATTCATCTAATACAAGCAGCAGTCCAATCCAGTAATAACGAATAAGGGGCCTTTCCCTTCAATACCACTACAAGTAGGCTGCCTAGTATTTTCTGATTTCTACATGCACTTCTTAAATGTATTTTAATTGACTGAAACTCTGAATTTAATTCTGCATTTATTATTGACCACTCAGAAATGAAATTTTTTTCCAAGAGGCTAGATGTTAAGCATAAGAAGCTTTTTTCTTCCTTCTACTTTGGTTGAAGATTTTATGAACAATACAGGCATACTTTTAATGCAAGTATGATACAATAACTGTAATTTTCCCCTTTTTTTTAAACTTGTATAAGAATGAAGAGCAATATTTATTAAAAATTCAGAGAGACTCCTCCTATTTGGCAAACTATATTCAATGCTGAATGTATCTCAATATTATTTATCTCAGAGGACCATCATAAAGAGACACAAAACATCCAGCTTGATAGCAAGGAATATATTAGGGACTATATATATTTTATCTGGGAATATGTTAGAAAATATTAGAGAATATATAAACAGATACCAACATAAACTGTTTGTTAAATACCGAGTTAGAATACAGAACACATGTCCAAAATCATTACATTTTCTTTTGCTATACATTATTTTTAAAACAGTCAGCCTGGTGGGTTTTGTTTTTTTTCTGTAGAGCGAAGACATAAAAACTCAGAAAAAGTTTATAAGATATTCAACATAACTGTTAGCCAACAGCTTTCAGCTGAAGGAAAACACACTGATAAATATTAAAAATGCTGATTTATTTGCTTTTTGCACACTTCCTTAGCAAGCAATTTTTATTCTAGAAAAAGCTCTCTTTAATTGAAGTCTTTTAGTACTTCCTTTGCTATTATTTTGGGTTTTGTTCATTTTTCAGTTACAGTTCTGCACTAAGAGCTCCTGCACTTTATCTCTTTAAATTTAGTACTTTACACTTGTAAGTGCATTGCTCTTTGAATAATTACAATTTATATTAATAGGAGCACATTTTCCAGTGAATATTTAGCTGTTTTATAAATCTGTAGATTATATGCATCTCTCCTACCAAGCAACAATGGCTGAAGGAAAGAGTCTGATCAGTCCAAGGTTTCTCTTCCTGAAGGATAAATATGATTCATGTCATATCTGGAGTTTAGTTACTTTTTAAAAGTGGAATAATTTAAAATAAGACTTTATCACATTTTTAAGTTTGTTGCCTTGCACATGTAGAAACATTCAGCTATACTTTAGAATCTACAACCACATATGGGAAAAGAAAAAAATACAATGAACGTGAAAACAGGGAAATGAATGACTCCACTTATTGGTGTCTCCAGGATAGTCAGTTCCACAGTTTCAAAGTATAATTACCAGACTTACCAAACCCCAGAAATGCAGCAGCATTATTGCAATTCCTTAGAAACTTAAGTCAGGCCACAACATGGAAAACACAGCGTGCTTAAATCTCACAGCTTAGAGTCCTCCTAACTGTAGGATCCAACTACCATTCTGTTAAAAAAAAAAAATAAAAAAATAAAGAGGAGTAGGGCTTGCAGTATTCTGTTAAATCACAGCCAGGGTAACAGAAGGAAATGAAAAAACAATCACCTCCTATACAGCAACCCATTGTTGCTGTGTTTCCCCGTTAAAAAAAAGATCCAAATCATAGGGCAGAAAAGTGATCCTACCCAGCAAGAGACAGGGCTATTGAAAACAAAGATGATCCTGCCCCATTCCTGTCAAAAGTCATGCCACAATGAAGCAAACGATTCTCTTGTCTGTAGGAACAGAAATGATGTTCAAGAATTATCCTTGTATCAATAATCTAAAACAGGTTGTTATATAAAAGGTTATTCCACCTCTCCATCCTTCATGTTAAAAGCAAGCAACTACAACAAATGAAGAATTTCAGAATGTGAATCTGTGCCTGGTGTGGCCTGAGTACATAGTACACAAAATAGCATCCTTGAACTTTTCAGCTGAGAACTATAAATGACTGAATGTGAAGTAAGTGCCGAAACTGCTCAAGCTGCTGCGCACTGACTGTGCACAAAAGTAAAATCTGAGACACTCTAAAGATACAGATTATAATCAAGGAAGAGACTTGTGATTTTAGGCACTCCTGGGTTAGGCAGCAGCTATGTGAGCTGTGATTGCATTATTTGACTTAGGTAACTGAATTCTCCATAAACCTTATCTTAGGGCATTTAAGTCCCTTATTGGATCAAGCCAATAAACTCTCTCTCTGTCTTTACCTAAGTATTTTAGATCCTATTATGTTTTGCCTCCCTTTATATTTTTAATGAGATCTTTATCTTTCTAACATGTAGTTAACTATTTATCCTATGTGTGGTCATTTTTTTTCATACTAGTGCATACATAATTACTGTGTAATTAAATAATGTACTGTGGGGCTGGTTTCTTTCAAAAGTACTGAGAACCAATAGCTCAAATTTTCTCAAAGGGAATTAAGATCCTTGGGAAAACTCCCACTGCAGAAATGCTAGACAGTGGTAGCAGTCTAGCTTTGTTCAGCTCAAATTAACTTTTGAGACCAAGCTACAAATGCAGTTTTGTGGCAACTCATAACTAAAAATTACTCAAAGCCAATTTCTGCCTAACACTGTGTTGCACGAACAAGGTTAGTATTTGTTTAACTGCAGTGATGCTGAGCATTTTTCCATTTAAAAATCTCTCTGCTGAAACTATCTCACAAAAGTCTACTAAGCAACACAGAACAAACTGAAACAAAACAAAACCAAGTTGGTTTTGAGCATTATTTCTTAGCCAGGGCTGAAGTGACTCAAACATCAAGCATCAATTTTAATGACTTTTAACTACTTTAGGACAAAATAAATACCATAAAGCTGAGGCAAAATATTTTTATCCATGGAACAAAAAACTAGAAACAGCTTTCTAAACAGATCTGCTTTTAGAAGTTGGAAACTACTGTGGATTCTCAAGAAAAACTTGATTTTCTTAAATATGTATATATTGTTATTAATTTTGCATATATGTTTTTATTTGAGGAGGGCTGGGAGCCAGAACTGCAAGGCCCCAGTTGCTGATTCAATAGGAATTTAGAAGTTTTTTAACTGCAGCTACAGACACATGGCAGGAGGCTACTGCTATGAAGCCAGGAGCTGACCTTTGACAAGAAATGGATTTCCCAAAATCAGTTTCTTGTTCCACAACAGGGATTTTACCAGATTAGAGGCATGTGGGGGCTAGTCTCATGGTAGAGCTATTTGGAAATACACAGAAACCACCAGTGCTATCTTACTGGATATTTGGAAAATGCTTCTCATGAAAACTTACCTATGTTTTGTCAGATTATCTAAACAAATACTCTTCTACAAAGCATTGTCTTCCAGATTGATGGGTAACGGTATTTTTTTTTTCTTTTAATTTGAGAAATTGCTTCACTGGAAAATTTCAACTAACAGTAACAGAAACTGCAAATTCATTTCACATATGTTACCTTGGTCACCAACTGGCATGGTAAATAAGCAACAATTTATAATGTGAAGCAATCTGAAGCCATTCCCCAGCAGTTAACACATGGAAGGCATGAATATGCATGAACTGTTCACAGGTTACGTTGCACACTTTCCTTCTGAAACAATTACAAATAAATATTATTAGAGAGATGTCAAATGTCTCAGGAAGTATTTGGCATGGCCACTTTCACAGGGCTGTTTTATACTGGGGATTTGCCAGTTTCTTGTGTATGGACTTTTAAAAACCAATAAAATTGTATTGAACAAAAATATTATCAGTAGTAATAAGCTTATTTCCCGTGAGAGAATTCAACTTCAGCTCAACTGATCTTTTTCCATTTAGGGCCATCACCAAAGGTGTAAGCATGGCCTGTTCTCTCCTTCACTGGATCTACCTGAAGTGGAACATGCCCCATTCAGCCAAAGCAGTGAGAATGACAGAACAGTCATTTAGGAGTGAAAAGCAAAAGAAAATGGTTTAAATAGTCACAGTCTCTGGGAAGTCCTCAGTGCCATGCATGGTTTGCAGAGGCACAGCAGCAGCCATGAGCACTTCCTCTCTGGAGTGCTACCAGAGGAAGCTCAAGGTGGTTAAACTTGGATTTTGCTGCTTTCTCTCCGCACCCAATTTTTTTCTCTCCCCACCACACTTCAGCCGCTGAAGTAGTGGCTAACATGCTTCTCTATGGATACTTTGCTGCACAGACAGCAGCTACTTTCTCTGTCAGTCCTGCCCCTGTGTTGGGTATCCTAACCTGGGCACAGGGTTAGGTGGATACCTTATGCCTGTTGTCTTTCAAATGAAGAGGTTCCCTCTCCTTCCCTCACACTTCTCCGGAGTCTTCTTCCCTAAGTGAGTTTGTACTTTTCCTAAGGACTTGGAGAACATTTCAACTGTGGTCCTTGTGACTTTGCAACTGTTCCCTCATCACCCTGTGGAGAAGAGACAAGCTGAAACATTCACTGTGTAACAATGACTGAGACTAAGGGGTGAACTCAATATTTGAAAAGTTTAGGTAGCAGTTTGTCAATTATTCTTCTATTTAATAACTTGTTTCCTACTGATTAACTGTTTTCTGTTCTTCAGACTAAATCCAGTCCCTTGCTGTAACAGCTTGCGTGTCAGGTAATCCCTGTCCTGGCATTAACAAGCACTGTTTGACAGTGTGTAAATCCTCCCACTGTATCTCAGAAAACATCCCATAATCTCACTTCAGACTCTCAGAAGTATTCTCCTAATCTCTAATCTAAATTTCTTTTAGTCATTTACTTCATTTTTTTTTTCTTATGTTGCTACCTGTATTCATAAATCACTTACATAGGGCAATCATATCCCTTCTCCATCCTCATTTTGGCAAGACAGTGGGAGAAAAAGCATTTCTCCAATTCTTGTTTTACAGCAAAGCTGTTCCAAATTATCCTCTTCTTCCTTCAGCTAGTTATGCTTCCTTTTTATTTACAAATAACCTGATCAGAACTGTTGTGTGACTCAGCCACGTATAGCACAATGAATAATTCCTTATCTCAACAGTAAAAAAAGTCTAGGCTTATACCAGTTTTTTATAGCTTCCTGTTCTTTCTCATCTTCTATCATTTCCCTTTAATACACTCTCAGGAAAAATATTTTTTCTTAATAGATGTACATGGTTGGGCACTTGCATGACTACAATTCTTCCATTTCTGCTATCCCAGTAGTCACGCAGGTTGGTTTCTTTCTGTCTGACATTTTTCTCCTCAGTTTATTGACATCACTTTCTTACTTGCTGCCAAACCAAAAGATCAATTTCCTGCCTTTTTGTGCCAGGGTCACTGATTAAAATATCAAGTAAAATTAGTACTAAAGCTGATCCTCAAAAAATGCATATGAAGTGTTTTTCCAGACAGGAAGCTCTTCTGATCTCATGATCCATTTCCATAGGCTTTTAACAGGATCTTTCAGACCTGACAACTTTTTAGCAATTCCACGTTACCCTGTTTCAGCCAAAATTCTCCCTGTGGCTCTTTGTATAATCTGCTTTACTCAAGTCCAAAGAGATGAGAGCCTGAGTGCTGTCTGTCTGCAGAATATAGTTTCCATTACAAGAACAAGAGCAGACTTTGTTAGGTTGACTTTAGTCTATGCTATGTAAAATTAAGGGTTATGGTATTCATATTAGCTTCACGTCTCCCATTAGTTTTTTCACTTGAAAATGTGTTTTACATCCCTAATGTACTATTGAGGTAGCTTCATTGTCTATACTTGGCGAATGCCTTTTTCTTCCTCCTTGTAAGCAATACTGTACTTGCTGTTCTACAGCCAGTGTCCCAGATTTTTGAACTGTCATGACTGTCAGTTCTGTCACATTTGGAAACTTAGTCAGCTCAGCCTCCCCTAGCTGAGATTTTCTCTCTTTAGATAAAATCTAAACTTTCATTCCTTTTATACATTCTACCTTTAACCCCAGAGGTCACCTTAAAAATACAAATGACAAAGGTTAAGTGTTGCTGCCATCATCATCATCATCCAAGTGAAAGAAATCTCATTTTGACAAATCTCAAAAGTGTCATTGGATCTACTGAAAACAAGTAGTTTCTGGCTGGAGAAAAAAACCCCATCAGTCTGTAACACTGGTATGTTAAGACTGAAAACAGTTGTTTTTGGAGATGAGACTTCCCAGCACCACAGCCAAACTAGCACTCTGGTAACTGCAAAGGAAGAATGGGGACCAGCTTCTGTCCATCATTACCCCAAGTCTAAAATCAGCAAGCAGGAGCAAGGTCCTCAGGGCTCTCTGGACAAAGTGGGCAGACACTTCCAAAACTGTAATTGAACTGAAAATGAGGGCACAGAACCAGAGGATCATTTAAGTTGGAAAAGACTTTTGAGATCAAGTCCAACTGTTAAGTCAGCACTGCCAAGGCTACCACTAAACCATGTCCCTAACTGGCACATCTACATGTCGTTTAGATCCTTTCACAGATGCTGACTCCATCACTGCTCAGGGCAGCCTGTTCCAATGCTGGATCACCCTTTCAGTGAGGAAAGTTTTCCCTATTGCCAATCTATACCTCCCCTCAGGCAACTTGAGGCCATTTTCTCATCCTATTGCTTGTTTCTTGGAGAAGAGACCAACCCCTACCCCCAGAGCACTGATCAAAATATGAAACTAAACTTGTCCCAGTATTGAGCCCTGGGGAACCCCATTAGAGATTGGCTGCCAAGTGGATGTCACTCTGTTCACCACCACTCTCTGGGCCTGGCCATGCAGACAGCTTTTCAGCCAGGAACAGTGCACCTGTCCAAGCTATAAGCAGCCAGTTTCGCCAGGAGAAGGCGGTGGGAAACAGTGTCAAAGGCTTTACTAAAGTCTAGGCAGACCAGATCCACAGTCCTTCCCTTATACACTGGCAATTGCCATATTATTATGCTATGAAGCAGAATTCAGATTTCATGCTGAACTGAAGGGAAATCCCTACAGCACTTGACTGTTTGTTAATTAGCAGTTTATTTAGACAGCTAAAAACTGGTTTTATGCAGCAGAAGTCACTGCATTTAGCACATTTCATAAAAATGTTAGAATTCTTGCCTTTGCCAAAAGAAAAAAATCTAAAATTAATTTTGTTCATTTAAAATTCTTGTTTTCGAAAAGACTAGTCTCTGGGATGAACTCCAGTACCCTCAGCTGCTCCTCACAGGACTTATGTTCCAGACCCTTCAGCAGCTCTGTTGCCCTACTCTGGACTTGTGCCAGCACCTCAATGTCCTTCTTGTAGTGAGGGGCCCAGAACCAGACATAGGACCTGAGGTGTGGCGGCAGCAGTGCCCAGCACAGGGGGACAGTCACTGCCCTGGTGGTGCTGTCTAGACTATTGCTGACAGTCTGACCCTGCTCAGCTCACCATAACTAATTCTGAGACCAAGCTGCAAATGCATCTTTTTGACCACTCCTAACTAAAAAAAAAAAAAAATCAAAACCAACTTCTACCCACCACTGTGTTGTACGAACAAGAATTAGTATCAGTTTTACTGCAGTGATATTGAGGATTTTTCCATTTAAAAATCTCTCTACCAGAACTATCATATTAAGGCCCCAAAAGTCTACTAAACAACAATGAAAATCTGAAACAAAACAAATCATAGTTGGTTCTGAGCATTATTTCTTAACCAGGACTGAAGGAACTCCAACATTATGAGCAAAGGTCTTCAAAAGCCATTCAAGAGTTTTAAATATGGCTTGATATTTCTTTTTTTGGTTGTTTTTTTTTTTTTTTTTTCCCTAGAAGAAATGATATTTAAGTGTTTCTTAGTAGAATGAATAGTTTTCAAGAATATTATGCTTTTCTTTTTTTAAGTATGACTCTTATTTGCCTAATCTAATCTTTCTCAAATTATTTTATTTTGCCTTTGCTACAGGTATTTTTGAAAAAGTTACAATAGCTGGATAATTAGCATCTACCTTCAAAGAAAAAGAGAACAGCCAGAAAACCATTATTTCTCTTAGAATACAACTACATCCTTTTGGTTAAATACTTTTTCTTGGTATATACACCAAGGGCCTGTAAAAATGGGGCTTGCCTCCAGATTTCCAGTATGCAGGTAATTAATTTTTAGGTCCACTGCCTGTTCCCTTAGCCTGGGTTGGTCTTGCTTCACTGTGCTTATTTGACCTAAAGTGGGGTTAAAATACAACTTGAACCACTGTTTTACTGTCATCTCATATCTAATTGAGTTGCACACACTACTCATACAAGGAATTGCTTGGAAAAACATCCAACCAATACCTTAAAAAGCGTAGGAAAGTAATTACTTCTACCTCACTGTACTGAAGGCACAGTGCTTTGCAGGTACCTTTCTGAAAGAGAACAATCAACTTCCAAAACCAACAATATAATTCTGCTCTACAGCAGGAAGGGAAAGGACAGTTCCTAAAGTCTTTCTTAGAATGGCCCACATGAACTGCGCGATAGCAAGGCTTTGTTGTTTTAAAATATCATTTATCTGACCCTACAAGCAGGAGGAAAAAAAAAAAGGATTTTTGAGTGTGCTATTTTAATGGAGTGGTGGTGGAGCTGTGTGTTATCTAATCTTGAAAATGTCTTTTTTTCCTCTCTTACATAACTATCACATCCTGATGGTAACACAGTGAAAAACTTGAAATTTGAGGGTTTTTTTCTTGTTTAGTTAAATATGCCAAAGGTGGAATAATACATCAAAACTAAAACTCAAAGAATCAACTGTAGTTCAAAGATACAAGAATGTCAACACTGGGTAAAATCACGGTCTAAGTAGGCCCAGTATCATTTCCAACAGGGATAAAAAAATAATGTCTAGAGAATAAGGACGAGGTGAATATATAGTCTAGCTTTCCCGTAAATAATCTCCCAGATACCAGACATTTCTACAACTGGTGGGAGCAGTACGAAATGTCAGGCTCCCTACCCATCTATTCATCCATGCTACTCCAAATCCCTTGTTTCACTGCTTCAGTTCTGAAGAGAAAGATGATGGGAAAAGCCTCAACTCTTCCGCTCCAAGACACTAACGCTGGCAAAGCCATGAATATTTTGTTCCCTTACACTGGAAAGTATGTAAAATAGCTGATTGCATTGATTGCACTCACGATTGCTTGAATCACTAATGTGTGAACTTTTATAGGAATCATTGGAAGTGGCAATGGTGGAAACAGGTTTTCATTTCTACTGTTTTAAATTGTTCCATCAGAGGACAGCCTTACTATCCTAATTCCAATCCCACAAGCCCTTGGGCTTTGTCCTATTTTTATTTTTCTTCTGTATTTCCATGAGTAATCTAATCTGAAATGCAAAATAAACTACTGCTCTCTTTAACAGTACTTCTTTCAGAGTTTTACTTTTGTCCAAATTGGCTAAGTCCAATACTTTGTGAGGGGTCAACTCATGCTTGACATGTCCACACCAGAATACATAATCCATTAAAACCATCCATAATGATTCAAGGCGATTTACAGCATCCCACCACAACTCAAGTTCATACTACACAAATCTATTTTACTTTGATCTTTAGACTGTCATTTCCTAAATCACTCAATTTTTTCATTAATTACTGTAAGAGACTACCTTTCCTATCCATGCTTAAAATATACCACATGCTTCAATTACCATAACTGTAGTGGTGATAACATCTTTTTTCTTTGACTTCAGGAACTTGAAAGACACTGTAGAGGCAAAAGATGAACCTTAGAGTAGCTGAGGTCAGACAAAACACCGGGATGTAAATCCAGATGTATCTGCCTATTTCCAATCGTGCCATCTTTGCCTACAGCTTTCTTAACAACCTTTAGCATCGTCCTCCAGTCTGCCATACACGGAACACGGCTGAGGATTAATATAGCTTTGCTCTCTTCCTAAGGCCATATATTAATTTTTCTGATGCACAAGTTTTGCTTGGAAGGTTTTAGAGGTACTGCTATATTTATCTGAAACGTCTGGATTTACGACAGCCTTCTAACGCTAAAAGAAAAACAAACAACAAAAGGCACTGCAACAATTATAAATACACAGCACTGTGAAATAGGCTCCAAGCTTTCCCTAGTGGCGGGCATACCCCGGCAAGGCTCAGGTGTCCCCGCTGTGTCCCCTCAGGCCGCCCGGGGCGGTGCTCCCCGCACAGGGGGCCCGCCGGCACAGGGGGCGCCCAGGCCCGGCCTGCCCGCGCCGGCAGCGCTCCCAACAGAGGGGAGGAAGTAAACCCTAGGGACAAAGAGCTTTTCCTTAACCTTCTAACTTTTATCTTATCGTGTCCTCCATTAAAAGACTAACAAAGAAGGAGAAGGGGCCGGCTCAAGACGAGCGCGAGCAGCAGCCGCGGGGAGGGCGGCGGGGACCGGGGCCACGGCACCCACGGCCCCCCGTTCCCCCCGGAGAACCCTCTGCCCCTCTATCCCTGCCTCCCCCATAGCCCTGCTACCGCCCGACCCTCACCGCGGCAGCCGCTCCCAGGAGTCACCCCGGAGCCCGCAGGGCTGTCCCTCTCCCCTGCCGGCCGCCCCGGCCCGCGCGGGCGCTGCCCCCTCCCGTTCCCGGCCGGGCCGGGGCTTGGGGCGGCCGCCCCCGTGTGCGGGCGTTCCCGGCCGGGCCCGCCCCATCCCGGCCCCCACGTGACCCCGCGCGGCTGGCGGCGCGCGCGTGGAGCGCTGTTTTGTAACCTCCCCCCGCCCCCTCCCGCCCCCCGCCCGCGCCCGCCCCGGAGCCCAGCCCGGAGCCCGGCCCGGGAGCGCCACACCCCCTTCGCCGCCGCCGCGCACCCGATGGCAGCGTCCTCTCCCGCCGCCGCCGTGGGCTCGGAGCTGCCGCCGGAGCCGGGCGGCAGCGGGGGCCCCGGCGGAGGGGCGGACGGAGAGCGGGAGCCGCTGCTGGCGCGGCTGGTGCCCGCGAGCCGCCTGAAGGAGGCGGTGGGCGCGTCCCTGGCGTCGCTGTGCCTCGGCCCCCTCGGCGGAGCGCAGCGCCTCGGGACCCTGGTGGAGTGCCTGGTGCTGAACTACCGCCTGCGGCAGGGCCCGGGCCGGGAGCGCGGGGCCGAGGGGCCGCTGCGCTGCTGCGGCTGCGGGAGGTTCCTGGGCGAGCCGGTGACCGTCCCGTGCGGGCACACCTACTGCCGGCGCTGCCTGCGCAGGGAGCTGCGGGCCCGCTGCCGCCGCTGCCGGGACTGGCTGCTGCCGGCGGGGGGCACCAGCACGGCCGCGGCCCCGCTGCGCACCAGCGTCGTGCTCAACCGGCTGGCCGAGAAGTGGTTCCCGGGCGAGTGCGAGAGGGCGAGGGCTGCGACCCGGCTGGAGGAGCTGCTGGCCCAGGGCCGCTTCCGAGAGGCGCTGGGCGCCGCCAACCAGGCTCTGCGAGCAGGTAAGGCTGGGAGAGCGCGCCTTCCTCCGCCCGTGCCCCGGCGGGACCGGGACGGACTACAGTAGCCCGGGACGGAGGAGTAGCCCGGGACGGCAGCGGTGGGGCCTGGGGGTGTGGTGGAGTAGGTAGATAAGCCCTTATCCCCTCGTGCGGGCCCGTCAGCGATCGGCACGGGCCGGTGAAGAGCGCCCGAAGTTTTCTCGAGTTTGAAGGGATTGGAGGAGCCTCTCCATTGGAGAGCGGAGTGGAGGGGACGTGCAGGCAGGCGCTGGGTCGGGCGCCCGGCCTGGCGGTGGGGTAACACACCTGCCTCTGCTCCCCCAGAGTGACGGGGCGCGTCCCGCACGGGCTCGGCCTGTCCCCCCCGCCCGCTGCTGTGGGACTTGTTTACAGAGGAGCCTGTGGGCTCTGCCTCCTTCTGTGTTTGGTAACCGCCGTGCGCGGGCAAAGAGAAATTCCGTTGGTGTATTTAACCTTGTTTCCTGAGAGAGAGAGACCTATTTTCAGTCTTAAGTGTCACCAAGACAATTCCCAGCAGGCCGGGCCCAGTTGCATAAGCAGACAGGCACGGAGGGGGACAGGTTGTGTAATGGCAGTGACATCATGGGTGGGTGTGGTTGGAGTTTTATATAGTGTTGGAGAGGGTGCAGAGAGGGGAGGTAGAGGCACGCTTTTGGGCTGTCCTGTGCCCGTCCCGATATATGTGTCTGGCTGGTACCATGGACTCTTAAGATACGCTCAATTTTTCAAAGTTTACTCTTTGTAGAGCGAGTCATATTTGTGTGATTGATACACCTAGATGGATCCAGCAAGAGATTCCTTTGTTCTTTTAATTTGACTAAAGATTTTAACACCTGGTGGCATGGGAGGTTCTGTTGTAATTTATACCAGGATTTTTTTTTTTTTCTTTTCAGTAACTTAGAAATTAATATTTTTACAGATTAAGTCTGTTACGTTTCTACAGTTGTCTGCAGTGGAGGGAAAAAACCAAAAGGTTGCATAAGTCTAATCCTTCCAATCTGTTCTGGGGAGATACATTAGGTCTAGTTCCAGAATAAACTGTTCTCAACGTAGGTGGGATTAAGTCGAAGATCTATTTTATATGCTTTTTGGCAACCTAATTTTAAGGGGTTCAGTTTTGGCTATCAATCCTACTTTATTTGTCAGGGTTTCCAAAGGGTAGTATACAGGATGGATTTTAAATCTTGAAACTGTAAGATGCAGACTTGTCCTGAAGTACAGCATTGACTCATACAGGTCGCAAAGAAATCTCAGTAGTTTTCAGTGTAAAACTGATGAATCCAGTACTGATCACATATATTTACAGGGCTCCTGTTTCATGTTTCAAGACTGCTTTGAAAGAATAAAAGAGTAAATTAATTACACAGTTTTTGTTAATCTTTCCTTTTTGGATTTAGGAATATTTTTTAGGTATTTATGGAGAAATAATTTTTATTCTTTTTATGTGAATCTACATCTTCTGTTTTGGCAAAATGGGTTTAAAATTTGAATATACTTACCAGCTGCGATGCTTGTTCAAAATTTCATTATTCAAATTCAGTACATGTGCTAGAAGGTTACTTTAAGGTCCAGTGTACAATTCTTTCCCGTATCTCCCATCCTGAGAATTATCAACATTTCACATATTCTGGAAAAGATAGTGAAGAACTTTGTGAGTCAGAGTGCAGACATACGTTAAATGTGAATTTAGAGCTGTGGATTCACAACTACAAATTGAAGGTGATTCCAGGCCATTAGATAAATTAATAGCTGCTGGCATACTTTCCATCTTCCTTCAGACCATGAATTTTGAAGATATTTAGAGATGGAAAAGATGTAGCTTAAGAAATGTATTAATGTTTAAAGTCATTCATGTTCCATTTCAGTGTTCCCTTACTGCTGCTTCATCTGTTGCTTTTTAATGCACATAGTTAAAAAGCTGTGATGAGCATAAATCTGATTTCCTAAATAAAGCACTGATGCTAAACCTCTACTCAAATGGCATCTTGTCATAACTTTCTTCCATTTCTGAAAAATTTTAAAGAGGTGTATTTGCTATTGTGCAAAAGTGACTTTAAAAATCATAAGGAATGTTAACATTCATGTAGTCAGTATATTCCTTGCAGGAGTAGGAATGAAATAGCTTAGTTAAAAGGGGTCTCTTGAATTGAAATACAAGTGCAGCTTGCCTTTAATCAAGTGTCCTGAAACACACCACTGATGGGTTGATCTGAATCTCACTCATTCCTGCTGGAGTGGACCTCAGGAGATGTGTTGAGCAATCAGCCTCCTGTTTAAGCAGAGCAAATACTGTGATCAGAGCAGTTTGCTTAACGTTTTGTACAGCTGGATCATGAAAACCTACAGGCTGATGATTCCACAGCTGCTCTGGGCAACCTGCTCAAAGGTTAATTATCCTCATAGTGAAAAATCTTTTCCTTATTTCAAGTCTTAACTGCCATTGTTTTGGTTTATAACTGTTGTCTCTTTTGCTTTTCTACTGTGTACTTCAGTAGAGTCTTCTATGTAACCCACTTTTGGATTCTGAAAAGGTGCTGTGTTCTCCCAATGCCTTCAGGAATTATTTTCTGCTAAACAAGTCCAGTTCTTTTGGCATTTTCTTAAGGGTTGTGTGTTCCACTTCTGATTAGAAAGGTGGTCCTGTAGTACTGTGTTAATAAATACTGTATCCTAAAGTATTTCTACATAGTTTGTTTGATGTGCATGTCTTTTATTTTGAAGCATTTGCCGTATTAAGAACCTTATAAAAAGCATGCAGAATCAGATCATGGGTGATTCATTTATTGGTGTGTTTATACTTATAGCAAGAGCAGATGCTTTGGAAGTAATATAAAACTCAAGAATGCGTATTGAATTTTTTTTGTGTGTGTACTTTCCTATTAATGTAATAATAACAACTGATATGCACAGCTCTATGTTGCAAATACTTGGTGCATTTTTGTGTTAAAATCATTTGTCTTTGGGATTATAGAAGTGAATGATTTCTCACTCATTTCTATAGTATTTGCACTATATTTGGTCACTGAAATTGAAAGTTCAAGAACTAATTATGTTTCTTCTCTCTTTGATCCAAAGATTCAAAATTAGCTTGCATCCTCTCTTTAGGCGAAGAAAACATTAAAATATATGCTGAAACACAGAATAATTGTTTTTTCATTGTAACAAAGCCTGAAAACTAAATTGTTGTTAGAAAATTGAATGTATAAATTTAGATAGAAACAGAGAATTGTTTAGGTTGGAAAAGACCTCTCAGATCATTAAGTCCAACCGTTAGTGCAGCAGTCTGAGTCTATCACTGGACCGTGTTCCTAAGTGCCGTATCTATATATCTTTCAAATCCCTCCAGGGATGGTGTCTCTACCACTGCTGTGGGCAGTCTGTTCCCATGCTTGACAACCCTAACAGTGAAGAAATATTCTGATGCTCATACTAAGCTGCCCTTGCCACCATTTCCCCTCATTATGTTGCTTTTTACCTGGGAGAAGAGATAGCCCCACATGTCTACAACCTCCTTTCACCTACTTGTAAAGAGTCATAAGGTCCCACCTGAGACCTCTTTTCTCCAGGCTAAACTCAACCTTTCTTCATTAGACTTGTATTCCAGGCCCCTTCACCAGCTCTGTTGCCCTTCCCTGGACTTGCTCCAGCACCTCAATGTCTTTCTTGTAGTGAGGGGACCCAGAGCTGGACACAGGATTCAAGATGCGGCCTCACGAGTGCTCAGTACAAGAGGATGATCACTGTCCTGATCCTGCTGGCCACACTAATCCTTGTACAGGCCAGGATGCTTTGGCTTTCTTGGCCACCTGGCCACACATTGGCTCATGTTCAGCTGCTGTTAACCTCGTCTTTTGCCACTGAGCAGCTTTCCAGCCACTTTTACCCCAGCCTGTAGCACTGCTGGAGGTTTGTGTGACCCAAGTGCAGAACCCAGCACTTGTCCTTGCAGAACCTCATAGAGTGGCCTTGGCCCATTGATTGAGCCTGTCCAGATCCCCCTGCAGGGGCTTCCTGCCCTCCACCAGATCAAAACTCCCACCCAAGTTGCATCATATGTGAACTTTTGGTGCACTTGATCCTCTTGTCCAGGTCGTGGATGAAGATACTGAGAGGACTGGCCCCAATACTAAGCTAGGAGAAAAGCTACTAGTAATCATCTACCTTCAGGCTTCTGAATATTCAGACCCAGTTTGTCCTATCTATTGGTCATTCAGTGACTGTGTTTGTATGTTCAGCAGCAGAGTTGGGATCTCAGCTAAACTCTGTTTTGTACTAATTCAGTTGGATGCATTTCTCGTGGGGAAAAAAAAAAAAAGTGGATAAAATGTCCACCTGCTGTAGACTTGAACTCACATTTTTATCTTCAAACTACCCCTCATTTTCTCCCTAGGAAAAAAGGCTTGGAGTTCCTCAGGTCATGTTCTGCACTTGAAAGTCTGAAACAGATGAGCTTCCTCTGATTCTGTGCAAATAGGCAGCTTATCAGAGAACAAAGACCTGCACTTACTGCTGCCTCTGAACAAAGGAGTTTGGTTTGCTGCTAACTCTGTTGGACACCAAAGTGTCAAATACAACACAAAATACTATCTAAAGAGTTTAATCTGAGCTCTCACCTTGCTAAGCTGTAGCAGTCATAAAACACAGCCACAGGAAAACAGGCTTCAGAGTTGTTCTGCTTGCAGAATTAGTGTTTTACTCAGACAAAGAGAGTTTCCCAGACTTCCGTTAAAACAAGCATGTTATTATGTTGAATGTGAAAATGAAACTATCCAGCTTTGGCAATATTTACGTTTGAGGGAAAACTGTCAACTCGAAAGAAAGACAAATCAGGAAGACACTCTAGTTTCAGCTAAATGAATTCTTCTCTGATTTTCTTAACCTTTTCTTTTCCATTAAGATCTTTTTACATGTAGCATTATGAATCTAAATCTTAAGCAATGTGTTGCAATCTATGGGAACATTGGCCAGGATGCCTTCTAGCTGTAGAGCAGGCTAATGTTGGAAATTTATGAGAATTTATACTAGACATTTAGAATAAACAGAATATTAAATTAAAACTATAGCCTCCAAGAAAGCCATTTTTGAAACATACTTAAAGAACTATTTGATTTTAGTATTGTTTACAGTAGACCAAACTTTGACTAGTTTATCTGAGTCAATGAAAACCAGGTCTATTTATAAAAACAATTAAGATCAAAACAGTGTTTTGGCATTTTTTCCAGGCAGCAACTGCAATTAATTGGGTTACAAAACTGCAGTTTCAGTGGCAAGGAGATGGGTGTCTTCCCATTTAGAGGTTGCTGTGCTGAAGGTGCAAAATGCTGTATTGTTGGACATGGGAACTTATCCTTACTGAACACATTTTGCTTTTTTCTGCACTCTAGAAGTTCTCTACTGCAACTCCTTACAACAGGGCTGCCAGCTGGTGCTAAAGGCTTTCTGGAATTGGCTGTTTTTATCATGTAGTGATAAAGCTTAGTTCTGGTACCTCCCAGATGGATGCCACTATGAAAGTGGCATTTCCGGCCATACTCAGAAGGGGAGGGGTCAAGCACTATAAAAGCAAATTGCAGTCTGCAGAAAAACCTGGGTATTCTATAGCAAATTTTGTAATACTTAGACTTTTAATACAAGTGTGGTATAAATTCCTAGGTTTCTGTAGTTTTGATTGGATGTACTGTAAAGTTAACTTAGGCCTCAATTTTTGTTGTCCCAGCAGTACTGAATAGTGCTTTGTGAGCCCCTCTGTTCAGTATTTGAAAATAAATTTTCTTGTTACAAGATACATTAGGATCCAAAATTTGTTCCTCAGCTTATAAGACATGAACCAGGAATTACTTCCACATTTGTTATTCAAACACTAGGCTGTGAGGGAGAAGGTACTCCACTAATTTTGGAAGTATTGTACAAAAAACTGTAATTACGTTATATTACTATGAAAGCAAATCTAATTAAAAATTACAAAATTCTGATTTTTAAAAGATTTTACCTAATTTCTGTCTGCAGATTCCAGTGACTTGATGCTAAGAATTTACAGAGCTGAGTCTCATGTTGGCCTCCAAGAATATAAAACAGCCATAGAAGATCTAAATTTTGTTATTTCAAAAATGCCAAATTGGCCAGAGGTAAGTTGGTATGAAGTCATCATTTTTCAATATTGTGTTTGTAAAATTAATAAATTCCAATTTATACTTGCATCAATTTAAAAACCTAAGCCAACTACTTTAAATGTTGTCTCTTAAGACAGGCAAAATGCTAACAGTAATCTTTAAAATAGTTAACTCATGTGAGACAGGCTCCTGATGAGTGTGGCAGGTCGGGGCTGTTTGACAAATACACTGAGAGTTGGAATAGTTCATGGTGATGTAACCTGTAACAGCTGGGGGTTGGGGCTTGTTTTGTTGTTAATTTTTGTTAACAGAGGGACACTTTGCTGTTTTAGTTTGGAAAGTTTATCTTCAAAAAGCCCAAATAAACTCAGTGGGAGCTGAGCTTTAGAAATAGTATAGGCAGCTGGGGAGTCTGTGGTCTTCAGAACGCGTGTTGTCGCACTGTCTAAACTCTGAACGCAGCAGGAGCAGCAAGATCTTACCACACAAGGGGAGATAACTGCAGTTGTCTTGGTTTCTCTTGTGTTTAGCAATTCTGTGGCTACTGCAAATTCATAAAACCTCCTGCTTTTCACTTCTCAGTGTTGGTAGTACTGTTGAGTGTTTTCTGTGTGTTTGGAAAGAAGCTTCACTTCACTTAACTGAACTTGGTTTGGTGGATGGATTCCTGTAACAATCCTTACCTCTGTAGGAAAATAAATTGTAAAGGGAGGACTAGTAAACTTCCGTTCTTCAGAGTTCATCTTAAAGAAAACTGCCCAAATCCATCAAAGAGAGTGTATGTCCTCATCTGACAGTCTTGTTGAACAGCTGTTACTGTTCATACTGTCAGTCATTGTGTAGAAACTCCATTCTGGGGTTAGGTAGAATTTTTTGGGGGTTTGTTTTGGATTGTTTGTTTGTTTAGGGTTTTTTATGATTTTTGTTTTCGGGGGTTGTTTGTTTCTTTGTTATAGTCTGGGTTTCTTTTTTGTTTTGTTCGTTCATTTTTTAAGTTTCATTTCTGGCCCATTACCCAAATTCCTGTATACAAATAGATATTGTTGTTTCAACTTTTTTTTTTAATAACTGTTGGTTTTATTAAACTTTTTCTATTACTGTCAGTGCAACTTTTAAAAGTTGAGATAAGTTCTTAGTTCCAATGTCATCTACTTTTGAGTAAGTTCAGTAAAATCCAGGAGTTTTTCCTCCCCTTTTTTTTTTTTTATTACAAGGAAAACAATACACTAATTTTTTTTTCCCGGCTGGTATCCAGTGTTCAAGCATAAAATATAGTTGGAAGAAGCAAATAATTCTGAGAGTGCATTATTTTGTTTTAAGAATGTAGGTTGAGAAGTATGTAAGATTGTGTGGATTGTTTTATTTGTATTCACCCTTCTGAAGGCTGGAACCATAAGGGTTTTAATGAAAGAGACTTCAAAAAAAGTATCCTGTAAGCTGTTGTGTGAGGTTATGTAATAATTTGCATTTCTTGTCCCTCTTCCTCCTCTCCAGAGGCTCCAAGAGGGAAATTAAGGGCTGTGAATTCAGCACTAGTGAGGTTTTTTAACCCTTTATATAAGACAAAACAAGTTAACGGAAAGAAGTTATCCTACCAGCCTATCCCATGACTCAAACACAGTAGTGGATGCGTTAGACAAGGGATATGGATCATGCACACTGTGCACAGTTCAGATTTGTTAAAGCTACATTCTTTCTGTCATGGCAGGTTCTATTTCTAGTGCTGAGCCAATGCCTGTAAGATCAATACTGCAGTTTTCCCTATTCTCTACAAATGTCCTTGTGGTATCTCTTTCTCAGGTCTACTTTCAGAAAGGAAAAGTGCTGCAAGACTCTGGCTTTGTAGGTGATGCCTTACAACTGTTTCTACAGTGCTTAGCCCTTGATGAGGACTTTCTTCCAGCCAAGCTAGAAGTAGAAAAGGTAATTTTATTTATGATACTGGATTCCCATCTCTGACTTGATTCCTTTTTGAGACTCCCATTATAATAGACCTTGAGTGTCTAAAATCTTCATTACATACATAGAACGTTCAGGTGAAAGATTCCTTTTGAGATATTTCTTAAATCATACTATGTTGAAGGGTTAGTCCCAATGTACACGTTTCACATACATGTTGAAAAGTACCTGTGTGTTTGAAGTTACTAAATGGATATGTAGAAAACTGGAAAAAGCAGGCAACAAGTGAAATTTTCTGAGTTGGAACCCTCTGTGCCTGGAGCACGACAATTTTTTCTGTGATAATAAAACTTTACATTGAAAAGCTGCATACTACTGAATTAATAATGTCCAACTCTGTTTGACTTGTAGTAGAAAACATTTCTAGATAAATTTCTTTTTTAGCAACATAGGTATGTAGGTTTCTTCCTAAATACATAGGTTTGTTCTCAACTCTGCCTTCAGAGTTACTGCTTAAATAAAGATCTGTTCATGAGATTAACTTCATGTAGATTACCTTCTTAACTTTTGATATGTAAATTTATAATGAAGGTATGTGTGGATTCTTTTTTGTTGTTATTAACATTGGGCTGTTTTTTCTAGATATTGTGTGATGTTTTGTCACCAGAGAAGTTAGGTGAGAGTCTGAAGGAATCTGCTTGGAATTCACCCCATATTAGAAATAAACCTTTTATGCTTGGTTCTGAGGTGGCAGCATCTTACTGCAACTTACAACTTTCTCCTCTGCAGGTAATAAAAACTCTGCAGTAATTTCTGTCTTTGGCTGATGCGTGTACATCAGATATACTGATACCCTGATTTGTCACACTTTCCAGTGTAAATACTGATGTTATGTAATTGGCTACATTGGAGGAAAAGAAGCATGGTTTGGGTGTAATTTTTTTTCATTCGTAGTATTAAAACTCCTCATTTCAGTTAACTAGAAGGAGTAATAAATACAGTATTAGAAGATACTGAAGTTTCATATTAGGGACTCCAAAGCAAAGAGAAATACAATTTTTTTTAAGCAGATGAAATACAATTTTTGTTTTGTTTGAAGCGGGTGAAGATTTTTGAATTGTTAAATCTAAGCAAATTTGAGTACTGTCTTGAGTTAGAAATTTTTGTAGTTAACTAATGGGTACCCACTAACTGTGGGTATCAGTTTGGCTTATGTATCTTTGTCACATCTCACATACTTAGATTTGTGTTACTCCTAGAATACAGTTCGGTTCATCTTACTCTTGCAGAGTTTAGGAAGATCAGATGTACTGGAGCCTGTGAGTGGAGGCTTAAATCGTGCACAGTCTGCCCATGCTCTTAACTCAACAAAAGACCTTGCCAAGGAAGATGGTTTAAAGAGAGTGTCTTCTGAACCCCTTCTCTCTGGCCAAGGAAAAGGTGCTTTGTTAAAAAGAAAGCTTTCCTTTTCAGAACAGGATACAGTTGTATGTGAAGATGGAAGAAACAAACACAAAAAGCAAGGAGGTAAGCAGTCACTTACTGTGAAATTTAAAGTATTTACTGCCTTGTGCATTTGTTTGAAGAAGTATCTTGTCCTGCTTTTCCTCAGAAAGTACAAAAAGGGACATGACACTGGCTTTTGGAGCAGTCCCAGGAGATTTGATTGATGTATCAGATTTTGAGTGCTCTCTATGTATGAGGTAAGATTTTGTTCTTGATTCAGTATTTGTTACAGATGTTTATCTATACAGGCTGTGTATCTGTTACATGTATAAACTGAATGTATGTATACATAACAACTTGTAAGTTGTTACGAGTTCTGATATCAGTCAACAATTTCAGCTTTTCACTATCTCTGCACTAACGTGTATTTAAATGTTATTTGCTACGATGCTGTATACTGTAGGACTCTTTTAATCAAGTTGCCCTTTTAGGTGACCATCAAAGGACAGGATCTTTTGTGATTAAATATTAGGGGTTTTTCAGTCAATAAAACTTATTTTGGGAAGGCTAATGCTTAGATGCATAGCCTGTGAGCCTTGTATTTTTCTGGGAGACATATATGCTTCAGAATGTTAGTCTACTTAAATGTAGCTGATGCTGTATTTGAAAACTCCTACTGACTAATCTTGATATCCAAATAAATACTGTAAAACATTTGGTGTATAGTGAACTATTCATAGTTATGCTGTAGGTAATACTGCTGCTAAAACAATCCAGTTTCTCAAAGAATCACCACCTGATTTTGTGTATTCGGAATCTCTGTGTAGGGAGACCAAAATCTTTGCATATTGGGGTAAATGTTTAGTTACCTGGAGTTTTGGAATGTATTCAGCTTCATCAGAAAACAAAACAGTAAGTGTTGCAGTAAATGGGAACCAAACTGCAGTATAGAGGAAAAAGTAGAATAAGGAGACTGGGGACTAATTGTTTACTTTGTTATAGCATAACTAGTCTTAAAAAATCAAGAGATTAATCACTGAGATTTTTAGGAAAACACACACTGGCCATGACATCTAACTTCTAATAATTTTGTTTCAGACTATTCTTTGAGCCAGTAACAACCCCTTGTGGACATACTTTTTGCAAAGGTTGTTTGGAACGGTGTTTAGATCATGCTCCACAGTGTCCACTCTGTAAGGAAAGCTTGAAAGAGGTATTGTTTCTCAGTAAAGCTCACAAATACAAATACTGTATAATTTTAAAGGCTGTTTCACTTGAACCCAACAATTTGGGTTTGCTTGGATTATGGATTGCTAAAATGGAAAAGGGTCTCAGGGTCTTAGAGGTTTTATGTTTCTGTGACCATTTACTTCAGTGGTATAATTCAATCCTGCATATTTGTAAGCTTTGGTAACTCTTCAGTTAAACCTCTCTGTGATTTCTATACACTTTTCTTATCAGTATGGCTGTATATACTGGGAAATCAGTTCTGTTTCTCGTAAGCATAGAAATACAAACTGAGTTAGACATTCAAATTGTCAGACACTAAGAACTTACACAGAGAATCTAATTTTCAAATATTAGAGTATCATTAGGTTTCAATTAATGAAACAAAAACTTCAGAGCTGTAAATTTTCATGAGTTTTGTAACATTTCATAGATCATGTTTTTATAAAAAAAGCTGCATTTTCTCAAGCTTTTTGTTAAGATACATGATTTTTTTTTATTATTGTTCACAGTACCTTGCAAACAGAAAATACAGCGTCACAGAACTGCTGGAGGAATTAATAATGAAATATTTGTCTGATGAATTATTTGAGAGAAAAAGAATTCATGCTGAAGAAACTGCAGAACACTCCAAGTAAGCTTCCTGTCTTGAAAAACTTGAGAAATTAGTATGGAAATGTTCTATTATTTTTATAGTCATTAATTGTGGTATATTATAGGTGCAAGAAGGAGTATGAAGCTTGTCCAGGTCCCTCTGGGTATCATCCCATCCTTCAGTTGTGTCAACCACACCACTCAGCTTGGGGTCATCAGCAAATTTGCTGAGGGTGCAGTCAATCCCTTTGTGTGTGTCATTGATGAAGACATTAAACAGGGCTGGTCCCAGTATGGACCCCTGAGGGACACCACTGGTCACTGGGACTCTGAGCCATTGACCTCTGCCCTCTGGGTGGAATCATCCAACCCTTTATTGTCCATCTAACAGCCCACCCATCAAATCCATCTCTCTCGAATTTGGAAAGGACATTGAGGGGAGAACTCTTTACAGAATTGCAAATAAAATTACATCTGTAGCCCTTCTCTTGTCACTCCATCATACAAGGTCACTTGGTTGGTCAGGCCAAGTTGGAGGAGGCTTTGAGTAACCTGATCTCTAGTGGAAGATGTGTCTGCTTGCAGCAGAGGGATTGGAGCTAGATGATCTTTAAGGTCCCTTCCAACCTAGGCTGTTCTGTAGTTCTTTCTATGAAACATGTTTCCCCTTCCGTTTCTCTTTCTGCTTTGCACTGTCAGGGAGCTTTGGTTTTAGGTTTGCTGCTGTTAATGAAATTGTCTTCAATTGACTGCAGAGTCTCAGAGACTTGAATCTCTTGCAAAGCAATTCATAAAAGATACTAATCATATACAGACAGATGTGTTGTTTATCTCACAGAGAGTTCTTCAAATACGTAGAGCATCATGTATTGTAGATATGAATGTTGGAAAGCTATTTAAAACTACAGCTCATGCAACTTAATTAACAGAATCCATCCAGTAGAATTATGTTTTATAGTCTAAAAGGCATTAAAATTAAATACCTAGTAATGTTTTAGTGATAGATTGATTGCATTTACTATTAGCTCTACATACTTGATAAAATAGGATGAAAAGATACTTTGTTTTTCAGTTACCTTGCTGAGGCATATTGCAAGGTGCAAATTACACACTGGGTTGCATATTGACATCTGGAGTCCTTCCTTGAAAATAATCTAAATGGTGACCTAGCTCTATGTAGTTACTACTACATCTTTTTACTTACAGGAAAACTGTGTCTCTGAGGGCTCAAATCCTTTTATAGCTCAAACTAAAGCAAAAATCAAAAAGTAGCTGACACTCCCATCCCAAAGCAGAGCCCTTCATTCATTATGCTAGATACTCACTACCTAGATAACAGCGAGTCTTACTGTCCAGTATGTATGCAAATCAGTACATAGGTATTCAGCCACTGTTACCAGTATGTGGGTTTATCATTCATGAAAGTTTCTACAATATATTTTGACTTGGAAAAGAGTGCTTTATGACCTCAAACAAAGCAGAAATACTGAAAAAAATGGCATAGCTCAATGTTTAGATTTTGAAGGCATGTATTTCTTTTTGTGTTCTCTTGAAGCTTGACCAAGAATGTTCCAATGTTTGTTTGCACTATGGCATATCCTACTGTGCCTTGCCCTCTCCATGTATTTGAGCCAAGATACCGACTCATGATTCGCAGGAGTATGGAAACTGGAACGAAACAGTTTGGGATGTGCATAAGTGATTCTCAAAATGGGTAGGTTTACATCCTAATTCTAAGCTTCCATCTATTTTGTCATTTTTAATCACAAAAAGCGTCTTTTCAGAAGTGTATAATTGCATTACTGACAAGGTCTCTTTATAGTTTTGCAGATTATGGTTGCATGCTGCAGATTAGGAACGTTCATTTTCTACCTGATGGACGGTCTGTTGTCGATACAGTTGGTGGAAAGAGATTTCGAGTTTTACAGAGAGGGATGAAAGATGGTTATTGCACTGCAGACATTGAATATTTGGAAGATGTTAAGGTATCCAGAATGCTGTCTAAATACTTACTAATATTAATATATCAAGATTTTTGCTTGATTTGTTCTTGAAAGTTCTCTTTCAAATTTTCAGGTCCCTAGAAGCTAACTTAATTTTTTTCTATAAAATAAATTAGAAAACAATAGTTTTTGTTTCAACAATAGTTTGAAGGTGTAACTTTAAAAATATTATAATATTGCTTTACCATTCAGTCATTAGCAGTCAAGGTTATGGAGAACACAAGAAATGTATCTAAATTCAGTTGAAATTTATGAATGGTTTTTGATTTTAGCCTAAAGCCCTTAATTGTTTATCACTAATCATATTTTCATAACTTTCCTCCTACAGGTTGCTGATGAGGAAGAACTAAAGAAATTGAGAGAGCTTCATAATTTCGTTTACAATCAGGCCTGCAGTTGGTTCCAAAACTTAAGAAACAAATTTCGCACTCAAATTCTTCAGCACTTTGGACCAATGCCTGACAGGGAGGAAAATATACAGGTGAGACATCATTTAATATTCATTATTAGATGCTTATTTTGAAAAATAAAAACCCTATTGCCAACTGCTAAATATTAAAAGAAAAACTCCCACTTTTTTCACCAGCTTCAAAGACAATGGTGCTTGCATCTTGTTTCTCTTACAGTGAGTAACAAAAAGCAGTTCTGTCACTGGTCAGCAGTTTCTCCAGGAAAGGATGATATGCTGCTGTGGAAATAAAACTAGTAAACTGAAAGCACTTTAAGTTCTTGTAACAGTTAAACTGTTAGTTTGTGTAAAGCTGTTAGAATTCAAAATGAAAAAGCTCTCTATTTTCTCCCTGTGAAAGTAAAGAAACTGAATCTGCCACATGCAGGCAGTTACCTTTGGCTAAGAGGTAATCACAAATAACACTTTACTCCTTTCTGAGCTTTTCATAAACTGCTGCAGCTGCTAGCATTTGACAAATGTTTCTTGAGAAACTAGCTGCAGCAATCTATTTTGATGGTTATTATAAACAATTAATAAAGGTAAGATCCTGAGGGAGTGGAGGCTGTAGAAAAGTAACATTTAAAAATATGTAAGATTGGTTTTCAAAGCAGAGTTTTATGTGAATTGGGATCTTAGGGGAGCTTGTCCCTCACCCATCTGCCACATATTTCTGTAAAATTATATTAACCTGTCTGGGGGGACTATAGATGCTGTAGAGGCTGGTGTGTGAAGTCAGGAGTGATTTTAGAACAATTCAATAAAAATAGATTTAAAATAGCATATTAGGAAAGAGGAATATTTGTGCAAAATCAGAATAATTAGCAGGGTAGCATTACAGTGGTTGTGTACCTGAGATTTATAATAGGTAACAAATGTCTCAGCTGTGTGGTAACAACTACAAATGAGGAAATGTTATCCTGGAATGTACCACTACCAGTAATGTTTTTGCAAATCATTTGAGGTACTTAATATTCTCTGCCGTGGTAGGACATCTACTGAAGAGTATTAAGTCCAGTTCAAGGCCTGACATCTAATGGTTGCTGTTGGTAATTAAAGTACAAGAAAAAGTTACAGGGTTTTAACTGCTTAGAAGAAACTTGCTAAGTAGTCCTGCTCTGTCTAGAGGGTAATGAGAAGGGGAGTGGAATTGGGACGTGACAGAGAATTCCATCAAATAATTAAAATGAAAACATTAGGCTTCAAGAATATTCAAGCCTTAAGAAGAGCATGACAAGTATTAGATTTAATTTTTATCAGGGAAATTTGTCATTGGGTGACTGTCCTGTGCTTAGCCATCTTTTCCCAAGGAACCTATGAGCTTCCTATGTTGTCTTAAAAATAATTGCTTTATAAAGCTTAGTTTAAGTGTACTTTGTTTGACTTCTCAGTTGACAAGAAGAGACCCTTTCAACACTCTTCTAGTATTGTAGCCCTGGGATTCTCTAGTTGGCATCAAACTTAAAAGTAGTCTTGGTCATTGATGACTTTATCTTTTGATATCTTCATGGAAGTCAACTACACAGCACTGGTTATTGGTAACCAGCTTATGTTTTATTTCTAGGCAATGCCCAATGGTCCTGCTTGGTGTTGGTGGCTTCTAGCTGTTCTGCCAGTAGACCCCAGATACCAGCTGTCAGTTCTCTCCATGATGTCTTTAAAGGACCGTCTGATAAAAATTCAACATATACTCACCTATTTTTCTAGAGACCAGTCCAAGTGACTAACCGCCTGGGTCTTCCTGAGAAGTTACTCTGTTCTGGTTGTAGTAGCAGCTGGAATTTTTGCTGCCTTTGCACATCTAGCACTGGTTTGAGAAGTGTAATGGAACTTTCTCTCCACCTTCCTGGCTTCCTGAACCACATGGTTCATTGAATGCACACTTTCTTCAACTGTGAGAGAAGACCATTGACAATTGCACAGTCAATCCAGCTAGATATGTTTTTCACGTTATCTACATTAAAATTTGCACTATGTAGAAAGAACCTTTTTGAGACTTGGTCATTTTAGCAGTTGACTTTTCTAAGCTGTGGAAGAGCAGGAGTTAAGGCCGACAGTCCAAGTTTACAACATTGAGGAGGTAATAAAAGTTTTGCAAATGTTTGCCTCAACTGTTTTTTTGCTGTTTGCACAAATATTTGAAATATAGTATCGAATGTCACAGTTGGATATTACTACTCTTGTTTAACTATCTTGACCATAAATATGGCACAGATTTTTTTAAATTATCTTGTAAATGTATGCATCACAAAACAGGTGACATGAACTGTATGCTGAACTGAGAGCCAACTTTAAGGAACAAATGCAGAAAAAAAAGGTACTTCTGTCTAAAAATACTTAAACTGTGAATATGGTTTACATACCTAGGCCTGTACATTTTAAAGAGGAAACTGAAATCTGAATGCTAGTACCAGTTACATTTTTACTGGGCTTTTCAGGCTGTTCTTCCAGAGCACACACTTAGTTTGTAGAGCTTAGAAGAAGAAATCTTAGAGTGTGCGTGCGTGTGTCTATCGGGGATTGTGCATCCAGGATTCAAAAGCTTAAAGTTTTATTTGAACCTTTTGAGTTGGTGCAAATGTGAGTTCTATGCCTTATTCATATAAATAGTAGAGCACACTGCAGTGGCAAGGTTAGCATCATGCTGCCATTAGGTACTTTTTGTAATTAAAAGTTTGCATATTTGTGAATATGTCTGATACTGGCTTTCTTGTATGTAAATCATTTGTAAAATATTTCTTAAATCTTGCTTTTGCTAATATATTTAATTTTCAATAAAAGCTAAAAGTTTGTAATATTTTTAACTTTGTCAGAAACTTAAAGTCACTTTCCTTTTCCATATGCTTCTATTCTGGGATCTTAAGTAAATCCAGAAGCTGCTGTTTAACCTACATTAAGGTTGTGAGCACTTCATGATGTAACTGGTATGTTCATAATCTGTTTCTGATTATAGTACCTGTCTCAGACTGATTATTGGTCAGAAAAGTTTTTTCCTGGTGTCCTGCTTTTCTTTCTGCTTTGTTTAAATCAGGTCTGAAATTTGCATTTTGCAAAACTTAAAAGTTATAGGAACCTGTCCTTGCAGCGCAGTGAGGTATTTCACTGACTTGCTAGTCAGATACTCTGGCCGTGTTCTCTTCTGGAGTTCAAGGCTGTAGGCAGCCTGAATTCTCCTGGATCATCTTCCAATATCACTTTCAATCTAGGGCAAATTTCCCCTTTAGGGTATGACTAAAGTCCTGGGTGAATATTTGGAAAGCTATATTTGCATAATAAAAGAAGAAAGGGAATCCTCTATTCTTCCACATCCATATGCTATAACCTTAGAAATGTAGTCTTTATATCACCATGATCTTCTTAAGAATGCAGGTGGCAAGACTTTTTTTTCCTTGGCAATGAAAAGTCCCTGTAGCCAGGCTTGAAATACCAAAATAAACTAGTGGTGATTTCTTTTTTTTTTTAATTCTTGCCAAGAGCTTGAGTTTGAAATTGAGTATTCCCTAGTCTGCTGAAAGATGTGGCTTTTAAGTGTCTTTATAAGCTCCCATGACTTGTTAATACAGTAAATTTGCAAGTGTCAATTGGGTTGCACTTCTCTGTGCATAAAGGAGTTTTACTTCTGGAATTGTATAAACTATGTAAGGCAAAATTTCATTGAAGAAAAGCAACAATATAAAAAGCAAATTTATTGTGTTTAACAAATGTGCATTAAGGATAATTATAAGAACCACTCTTCAGTAACCATTCCACAGATGAGCTCTTGGGAATGATAGAAAATTGAGATTGGAGATGAAAGATTTTTAAGAGTTTTCTCAAACTGGATTTTTTTAAGTGAATATTTTGTGTACCAGATTGTCATTTTGTGCAGTTCCAGTGGGATAGAGCAACAAACTCAACTGAACGTTTGCAAAACAAACATTGCAGTAAATAGGTTGGAGAGAGTACCATGCTGTACTTTGTACAGTGTATTTTGAATTTGGGGAGTACTTTGTTACAGTTATTTTTTAAATTTTCTTCCCCATCAACCAGCATAGATTCTTTAGCTATGGAACAATAAAACAGCTGGGTAAGGACCAAGTTTGATCACCTTATACTGTTATAGTAAGGTTAAAAATCAATGTAACTAAGCCTAAATGGAATGCAAGTGATCTAGACTTGGGCAAAAGGGAAAAGGGGAAAGCTCACTTCCTATGAAAGCAAAGTACAACACTATTAATGAGTTTACCTGATGATGAGCAATAGTCAACAAAAGAGTCAACCTCTCATTTTCTGTCAGACTTAAGGGAGTCTCCTTTGCTGGGTAGCACTCCTGAACAGCCAACAAGAGCTACCCTAAATTATTGTTGGGGCACTTTATTTATGAGATTGTGCCTTCTTTGTTCAGTCATAAGATTGACAAGTTGTTGTAGAAATGTTTTTTGTGTAAGCATGAGAACAAAATTAGATGTGTCTGAAAGATTGGTGAGCCATAAATTGCTATACAGTGAATGGGATGTGCGTGTGTTAATATAAGAGAGCTCATAAACTTCAACGTGATGGGGTGGAGTCATCATACTCAGAAATATCTGCCTGGAAGTGATGTGTGTTTTGGCAAGGACTTCTTCCCACTTTTGTAATTCTTAATTTATGATTAATATTTACCTCCAGCCTTTTACCAAACGTCATTTCTTGTAACAGCTTGCTGCCCTGGATGAGCACTGACGAACACTAAGTGCAGAAAGTTCAGTTTTCCTTATATGAAATGGCAACTTCATATTTCTCCATCTAACTTGATTTTTCTTCTGGTAATTGTCAGGTATTTGTCACATTCATTCTAGCAAGTTTTTCTTTGGGACAACGTGCAAAGATGACTGTAAGATATGGGGAGTGATGGGAGTGCAACTTGAAGCAATGTTAGAACATTAGTAGAAAGATGTTTGCTCATGAAAGATGAGGCAAGGTTCAGACATTGCTAAATGCTTTATAAAACTTGGTAATCTTTTTGGTTTTTTAGGTGATCTAACCCATTCCTTGGAGCTTTGCATCAGCATGTGTGGGGTGGGGTAAATATCTGTTAGATACTCAAACTGTGCTTTAGACTGATTAATTACAAATGACAGAGGGCATAGAGTTACCTGCACAGCTGATCCTGGAGAACAGCACAAGGGAGACCAACAGCAGTACCAGGCTGTGCTCACTTGACACTGGGGCAGGGACAGTTCCCAGAGAATGGTTGCTTTTAAGTACTGTCAGGAGCAGTAGACAAACCACATCTGCCTGGCCTGCACCTCACCAAGGCTGAGATGTTTTTTGACTTGGACTATAAAGACCTGGCTATCTACAACTGGATTTATAATGGGAAGGTTTTCTACTTTTAGATGAAATACCTGTTTAAGGAAGATAGTATCCATGGTGTCATGCTGCAATCCGTCCATTATCCTTGCATTTATGCACTTTTCTGCAATTAAAAAAACCTAAAAAACATAAAGCTGTAAAATGTTTAATCATAGGATTTAAGATATTCTAAGGCCTTTACCAAAACCAAACAGAGTCCATTGAGCCTTGGTTTTTGTGAAGTTATGCTTTCCTGTCTGCTCATGACTGCAACTGCTTTGATGAGCAAAGACAAGTAGCAGGACTTCATCATGGATTTTAAAAAATTTAACACTTTTGCTTGTAGAAGTTATGTAGTTAAACTGGAGTCAGAAATGCCTATAGGGATGTGACAGGTTCTCTAGGACAAAATGTTTTGAGTGTTTGAGAGAAAGTAGTTGGTAAAAGAAGTCTTCACAATCCCAGTTGAGATGTTTGGTTTTGTTTGGTAAATAAGCTGGAAGGATGTCCTATATTGGACATAACTTTTAAAGCATACTGAATACAAACCTGTACTAGCTATGAAACTGGCCTTTTAGTAGATGTTTAGTGTTAGAAAAAGGAAATGATGTAATGGGAAACCAGAGGCTGTGCCATATTAAGACAAATATAGTCACTTTCCAATCCAAACAAATTCTCTGGGGCTTGGCATCTTAATTATATTGTCTGTTTGAGTGAGTGTTGGTTCCCTGTGCTCAAGAGCTTTCTGGTCTGTCAGCTCAGAATGTTTTTATCAGCATAAAGAACTGTAGGAGGGGCTTGACAAAGTGGGCTACTAGCTTCTCCCTGACAGTGCTGTAAGGGGAGGGACGATGTTTCTTTTTTTTTTTTTTTTTTTTTTTTTTTTTTTTTTTTTTTTTTTTTCTTTTTCTTCTTCCTTCTTTTTTCCCCTCCTGCATCAGACCTCACTTGATTCTGACTGAGAGTTCCTTGCAGGGGCCACAGCCCATCCTCTTTCCTCTGCCAGCATACTGTTCAGCAGATGCTACAGCTGCCTGGTAGATGAAATCCTGGGGTCTGAGAAGCACCAAGTAAACGACAGCCCATTCTTTTCTGTGAAAAGCTCTGTCGTTTAAAAAGACTTGAACTTAATGCTTGATATTCACAAGCATCTGTTGAGCTTCTGGCAGCTTGTTTGCTGTACTGTTTTTCTGTGAAGATATCATCCTACTGGTGATGGCATCTGTCATCAGGAAGGGAGAGAGAGAGAAAAGCTGTTACAGTTCATTCTTTTACCAACTTCTGTGCAAATGCATCTTCATTCCTTCCTAAAAAAGTTTTGAATTTTTACCTCCCACAGGGAACAAGTCTAAGATCACCTTTGCAGTCAGGGAGTACCCTTCAGGAAGTAAATCCTGTCCTGTGAAAAGCTCCCCACTGTAGCTGAACTGACATTTCATTGTTATACAGAAGACAACAGGACCTGAGTTCTGCTAGGAGAGTCCCAAGGCAGAAACCCAAAGCTCTCGAGGCAAGCTTGCTTGCAGTTACTTAAGGAAACAAACTGAGAGCATGGGGGGGAAAGGGACATCAAGTTCTTCCCACAGATCTCTGTTAAGCACTCTCCTTTGAGGGAAAGGTTATCTTTTGCCCTTTCCTCCAGCAGCAAGGGGATGAAATCACTTATAACCAGCGTGGCTGTTCTAACACGTAGAGTGCATGTTAGGTTTTGTGTGGATAGATGTGCTTTGAAGTCCCAGCTGCAACACCAACTTCGTGTATCCTGATAAGGCTGATTAGTAAGAGCCTGTTTTGCCTTAAGATCTAAAATTCTTATGCAAAAGTGCAAGAGGAGATGCTTAAGTGGCTTTAGGTCCCTCTCACCCAGGTAGGCATCGCACAGCAACAATGAGGAGCTTTGAATGCAGACATTTAGATCACAGGTGGAACAGGGATCTGGGAACTTGGACTGCAATGCAATTCTAGAGGCACTTCAGCTCTGCATGAAATTCTGAGTTTGTATTGGGGTGGGTTTTTTGTTGTTTTTGTTGTTTGTTTGTTTTTTTTGGGGGGGGTGTTTGTTTGTTTGGCTTTGGGTTTTGTTAGTTTAGGTTTGTTTTTTAATTAACCCTCAATGAAACTCATATAAATTTCTCCTCTAGTACATGCTTTGAAACAAGTCTTGAATGTTCCAGCAACACTGACACTTTATTTTTGCCTGAGCCCAAAATGTTCGCATTCTCATGTGTAAGCTTTTGGAAGTTTTGAACAGGTAGTGTCATCTGAATATGCATAGGCCATGCTAACTGCAACACAATCCAAATACAGTGCTACTGGCACCTCTGATTTTATTTTAAAATATGGCTCAGAATTTCTACCACTATTTCACAATTAAGTTGTGGTGCTAAAGAAATCACTGAGACTGTAGGAAAAGGTCCAAATGCCCACCTCAGTGAGGGAATAATCATAATTTTTCTTTGGGTATGAATTACTTTAAAACAGGGACTGCCTTAATGCCATCCCCAAGAAGTCTAAAGCACATTCTCTCCTAGGCCTTCAATTAACTTTTACAGCACCCCACAGGCAGTAGATGTTAAAAACATACCTTCAGTGTTCTGGATAGATGCTTTAACCTTTGGGCTGTGGATGGAGAACAAACCTGTGGGAGCCATGACTGATTTTTCCCTTATTGTTACAAAATGGGGGGGGAGGGAGTTGGGTGTGGCTTTTTTGTGGAAATGAAATTATGTTGGCAACGCTGAGCACCAGCTGCCACTCACCTGTACCTGAAAGAGTATGGGATGTAAAAGTTCTGCCCTCAGCCCTTCCCTCTGCTAAGTCCCAACAGTTCTTTGCTGATAGCTTTAAAGAACATTTACTGTTAAGCAGGTAACTGCTAAGTAGGACATGATCTAATTCAGGGTCCTAGATTCCACAGCAGGTGCTTAAAAGACTTTCATTACAGGTATTCCAGCTCAATTTACCAAATACAAATAAACTTCATTAACTGCTCTATATAATAGTTTCTGTGAAGATAAAAGCACTTCTTTATTCAAGAGTTTGTTAGAATTGTTTTTAAAATTGGACCGAAAAAGCACAAGTGCTACAAGAGCAAATTCTGACTGCACCAATTTTCACTTTATTGCATCAATGTAATAGTTGAAATGCCAAATCAAAGGAAAGTATTTTCATTTCACAACAAAAGCTTTGTGAAGAAGTTTCAGCTCAACTAAACAGCTGACCTTTAGGGCAGCTACAGAAAATCCTTGCAGATCTGACAGACTTTGCAGGTTTTGCCTGCTTATGACAAAATAACACTGTTAATGTCAGCTGCTGTGTCCTGGTGCTTCTTTGCAAGGCAACTGCTCAAGCAAGGATTTGCAACTCAAGAGTTCAATACAGACTGCACAAAAACCCCCAAATAACCCACCCCATCCAAAAGCTGAAGAATGACCATCTCTATGGCAACTAAAGCACTTAGCATGCTCATGCCTCACATAAAGTGGCACAATTTTACAAATGAAGGTAGTATAATCAGGGTGAAAGTAATTTGAGAAAAGTAACTAGAGGCCAGAGTATTTCAGGTGATTCTCAAATCATCATCTATTACTAATTTTTACTGCATAGGGAAAAACTAGACAGCACACCACTGTGGGCTTAAGAGACAGCAGTGAGTGTAGCTGTGTATCCCAGCATGGTGCTAGGGTGGTCAGGTTGCTAGTAAGCTTGTCAAGTAAATTACCCATCAGAGCCAACACCCAGTGTAGTGCTAGGTAGGGCCCAAATAGGAAATGACAACTTCACCTCTTGTGTAACTTCACCCTCGGGTTGTGTATTGTTCTTCAGCTGAGTGAGCAGACTGCTGCCACCAGGAGGAAATAATGCTGCAATCTCCTTTACAGTTGTTGACTCCAGTGCTTGTCTCTTTACAAGAAAAGATGATCCAATTCACTCACCCAAGTCAACAAAAAAAGCATGGACTCTTCACCCATTAATTCTCCTGCTAGTTGAAGTAAACATCAGTGTCTTGGCAGGAGAGCTGTTGGCATGCTTTCGGCTGTGCCTCAGCAAGTACACAGGCAAGTACTAACTTGGTAAATACTTTGCCTGCTAAAAAAAATCCCAGTCCTGAGGATATTTATTTCAAAGTCAGTGCTTCCACAAATATAGCACAGAATCACAGAATCCTCTAGGTTGGAAGAGACCCTTAAGATCATCCACCCAGCATAACCATTCTCCTAGCACTATCACTGCAACCCCTAAACCACTAAACCCAGTACCAGATCCAGACACCTTTTGACCACCTCCAGGGATGGTGATCCACCACCCCAGCTGACCCATTCCAATGCCTGACAACACTAACAGTGAAAAAGAAATTCTAATATCTAATCTGAATCTCCCCTGTCTCAGCCTTAGGCCATCTCCTCTCCTACAGCCCCCTTTCAGGGGATGAGGGGAATGAGGTCCCTCCTGAGCCTTCTCCAGGGTAAACACACCCAGCTCCCTCAGCTGTTCCTCACAGGACATGTTTTCTAGACCCTTCATGAGCCGTCTTGCCCCTCCTTGGGCATGTGCCAGTATCTTCATGTCCTTTTTAAAGTGAGAGCTCAGAACTGGACACAGCACTCAAGCTGCAGCCACATCAGTGCAGGACCATCACTGCCTCAGTCTTACACCATTGCTGACAGAGGCCAGGATGCCATTGGCCTTGTTGGCCAGCTGGGCACACACTGGCTCACATTCAGCTGCTGTTGCCAGCACCCCCAAGTCCTCTTCTGACAGCTGCCCCCAGCCTGTAGCACTGCCTGGGATTAGCATTTGGGCCTGCTGAACCTCCTACCACTGGCCCTAGCCCCTCAATCCAGCCTTATCCCAATCCTTCTGCAGAGCCTTCCCATCCTCTGGCAGATCAACACGCCAACCCAACTTGATGTTACTTACAAATTTGCTGATAGACTAAATGCCCTCATCCAGATCATGCCACAGAGGAATTTCAGCCTCTTTGTTCTTCACTAATTCACACTCTTATCAATATTTCATTTACAGATTTATTAGAAAAGCAACTGCCCTAATGCTTAAGAAAAGAGTTATAGTTCTTTTACTTTAGGGTAACCTTTGACCAATTTTAAACCCTTGCATTCAAGAGACCACTGCTTAGAGCTCTTCTCTACAGATACATGTAAGATGTGGCCACTGCCTGTGAAGGAGGCCAGCAGCAACATTTAATCCAGTTACTCACACAACGGGGCAAGCCTGCTCTACCCACACTAGCACAGAGGAGAACTTCGGGAACAAAGCAACACTCCTGAGACCATCAGGGAGCAGAGTCTCTCTCAGAAGGCGGTTACCTAATAGTGTTCCATGCAGGTTTTAATGCATAAGCTTCTTGCAAGATTATTACCTAATGTGAAGTCCTGAAGTTATGTATCACAGCTGATAAGCTACTTTTGAGTGTACTTATTCAATAAATCTCCACGAAGCAGATATGCATTGAACAGTTTATTTAGAATTGTAAAAGCATAGGTGTTACATACTTTGAATAATTGCATATTTGTTAGAACCTTACGTACTCAGAAGACTGGTGTGTGCAAAGACAAGAAAGTCATGCTTAGATTTCCCCCTAGAAGTTTGCTGCTTTAGTATTTGTTCCCCTGTTCAATTCAGTCAAATTTCCACAGAAACAGAGCGAGGAAATATAGCACAGAATAGCTACTGCTGTTGAAGTCTATGAAGACAGTCCAACATCATCACATATGCCCTATAGAACTACTGAAGGTAGATCTGCCTAGTATTTAAAAGGACAAAGCCTGGACTAGGCAAGAGTTAGAGCAAACAGGCAACAAGCCAAGTTACAGGTCACTCAAGCCATTTGTATCTGTAGCTTGATATGAACAAGCAAATTCATGTCAACTTCACATAATTCCAAAAGGTACCAATGGGGTAAATATACACACACATTTTTAAAAAAGATACATGTATGTATATACATTTTTTAAATAAGGCATGTATTTATTTCAGGCTCTTCAAACATTTTCCCACACTCTTTCCTATTAATACAGTATATGTTGCCATTTTATTGCTAAAGAAAGCATACCATCATTGCAAGCAGAACAGCAACACTGGCTTTAGTCAGCAGTCCAGTTCAGTTAATAAGGTTCAAGACATACATTAATATTTTGGAAGAATGTTGCTGTTACAGAAATGCAGAAGACTAGTTGAATTCTATTTAGATTGCACCAAATAATTCTCTTTACATAGTCTGTAGTTAACAGTATAGACTAAAAAGCAGAACAGCACCATTCTGGAGCAACAGAAAGAAGTACCTGAAATACTACTTCCTCCTCTATACTTAGTTGTTATATTAAAAAAATGCACAAGGGAAGGATGACAACACAACAAACTTCCTATTCTGCTCTAACAATGCTTTATTCTGCAAGAAATGATGCAGGACTTCTGAGGTCATCCAAGAGTAAATCCTAATATGTACGAATATGCACACACCATCATCATTGTGTAACTATTAATAGTTACTTGTTGGTGTGACTTACAAGGAGCACTCTCTAAGTTTTTTGTCAGCTTGCTTCAAGGAGATCCAGGTGTTTAACAGGTTTGATCGCAGTTTGGCCCACACTAAATGGTTGTTTAACCCAAATATCTGGGCAGCAAACTGGGCAGCTCCTTCAGGTGACAGAGTAGTAGGACAGCTAAGACCTGCAGAGAAGAGAATGCCACTTACTAAAGCATTTACAATCAAACCAAACATTTTTCTCTGAAGAACAATTTACAACAAGGCTTGTTTCAGCCTCCAGGAGCCAAATGATCCAGTTTTAAAGCCAGTGAAGTGTCACATGTTTCATTACTTGTAATATGACTGCTTTACACCAAAACCATTATGCAAATGACTCCCTTATACAGAAGTAACAGACTTCTGTGCCTCCACTCACTAACAAAGTCAAAAATCATACAGGTAAAAATGTACTGAATTAGTAGTTAAGAGTTGAGGTTTACCAAACTGATTGTTATGACCTTTGATCATAAAGAAAATGCTTTGATCATAAGGAAAATCAAAATTCAATTACTTAAATTATCCATTATTATTATTTTCAATTTCAAAATGAAATGTTTAGCAAGGATAAGCCAAAGTTTACTCTTTTTAAAGATTATTCTTATGTAATCTTTGCTCTGTCTATTGGGCTTTTTGCCAGTAAGAAGTCAAAGCTTGTATTAACATATTTCCATAGACTTTGCTTGGTACTGATCCAGCTGCTTTTCCAGTGCTTTGCCCTGTGTGTTGAGTAGAACAACAACACAGAGCGAGATCAGAACAAGAGTATGAGTTGAAGATAATCTTACCACTGGGTAGTCTGAGAGAGGACCACACATCCTGAGTGCCCCACTCAGCTGAGAGTGGAGGGCAGTTGACAACTGGGTAAGCAGTGTTACCAGACATTACTGGCCCCAAACCATTGCTTCTGCCAGCTACTGCAACAAACACGGTTGGGATTCCATCTCCTGGTGGGGAGAAAGACATTCAGAGATAAGCATGTTGTCTACCACTTGCTTTTATGGGAACTTTGTCCGAGTTCACAGTTGTTTGCAGTTATCTTTTCAATTCCATTACATGGCACTAACATTTTGTGTCCAACCTTCCCCTTTAGAGAAATATCTTCTAAGAAATCTTAAATCCCAGCTACTGTTTACCACAGCTAAAATTAGCATTTCTTACTCTGCCTCTGAGAGGAAATCTCAGTATCAGAGGAAGAGGTGCTGTTTAGCTTTGCAGAGAACATAGCCATTAAACCTCTGGCTTCTGTATGTGTTCCTCTCCTTAAATCTGAAACAATTTATCTCAATGTTTAAACTATGGTTATCACATTTGTAATTTTATCAAGTAGAATGGTATGCATAGAATGCATATACTCCCACAGAAATAAATAGTTCCTGTTATCTCCTCTGCTAGGCTATAAACACTTTTGAAGAGATGTTAAGTCTTCTTGGCAAAGAGAGTAATTTAAAGCAAGTATCTTTTTCTCATGGTATTGTCTCATGGCATCTAAAGTAATAAGCAAGGACATTTTTATCAAACAGAAAAACATGGTGGGAGCAACATCTGCTTAATGTAACACATAAGAATATTCAGTCAACCTAGAGAAACTGTTGTTCTTCCTTGTTTCAGAAACACTGGCATCATCAGCAAGATGCTACAATAAATCTATTAACATGATCAAGGCTTGGGCAAAATAGTATTATCCTAGTTCTGATACTGGGATAAAAGCAGAGGTTAGATTTTGAGTAATGGACATTGTGGCAGGGCAGGACAGTACATTACTCCAAAATTAGTTAGAGCAGTCATGCTGCTAGCAAGTGTGAAATAATTGTAACAGCTTGGTGTTCTGTTTAATAAAAAAATGGAAAAACCCCAAGTAAATCTTCTAAGTTGCCAAGTCATTCTGAAACATGATGCTGTGTTGATCCACATCAGTATTTCCTGGCATTTACCTTCATATTCTGCTTTGATCCTCAGGGTTTCATCTGGCCCTTTGTGAGCAGAGGTCACTCTTAATTCACAAGGAATTCCAAAGGTTGCACATGCCTTTTTTATTTTTTCACAGTGACCGAGGTCAGAGGAAGATCCCATTAACACCACAACTCTACCTTGGCTCTTTGTTTTTAGAAGCAACTAGAGAAAACGGGAGAGGGAGGAGAGAAATAAAAACAGTCAACAGGACTGAAGGCACACAGTTATCAAAGTCTAGATGTGTTGTTCATAAAAACAGGTACCTCTACTCTTTCTGAAACCCATTCGAAGTTTCTCTTAACCATTTGCAGTGCTTCAGGAGTCACTTCTTTCAGGTCCCGATAGGACTGAAAAAAGGAAAATAAAAGCATTGAAGTGTTGTGGTTTAACCCCAGCCAGCAGCCAAGCCCTACACAGCCTCTCACTCACTCCCCCACCAGAGATCAGGGAGAGAATCTGAAAGGTAGAATTGAAAAAACTCATGGGTTGCAATAAAGACAGTTTAACAGGCAAAGCAAAAGCTGTACACAAACTAAACAAACCAAGGAATTTATTCACTGCTTCCCATGGGCAGGCAGGTGTTCAGCCACCAAGGACAGCAGAGCTACATCACACAAACATGACTTGGAAAGACAAAATGCCATCAACTCCAGATGTTTCCCCACAACCCCTTCCTCCTTCCTCTACACTTTATACACTGAGCATGATGCCACACAGTCTGGAATGTTCCTTTGGTCAGTGTGGGTCACCTGTCCCAGCTGTGTCTCCTCCCAGCCTCCCAAGCACCCCCAACAAGTTCCTTGCCAGTGTGGCAGTACCAAAAGCAGAAAAGGCCTTGGGGTCTGTGGAAGCCCTGCTCAGCAATAACAAAACATCTTTTTATTATCAACCCTGTGTTCAGCACAAATCCAAAACATAGCCCCATATTAGCCATTGTCAGGAAAAATAACCCTACCCCAGCCAAAACCAGCAGATGAAGTTAATGTAGTTTGGGTACACAAAAGACTAATTTTGCTACCATAATTGATAAAAATTACTATTATACCTCAAATTAATTATTTTCAGTTTTTAGCAATTCCAGACATAAACAACCTTCTACATTGCAATTTATGGCATTTGCAACACAACAGACTTTCAGCCACAAGGGTATTAAGGCTTTGGAAGGTTTTCACAGGGAAAATTTAAGGAAAAACATACAACTTCTTTAAAATTGGATTTGTAATGACATGATTGCCTGCAGTAGCACTGTATCATCTTATGTTCTGCATGATGTTATCATGTCCCTTATTTTAGGGAACTGTCAGAGCAATTCACTCAAGCATGCGACTACATATTTCAGGTCAAGTAAAAAACAGAGCAGTTTTGATTCCAAATTTAAAATTAATACCCTTCCTCCCACATACACTTAGAAATCTTCCCCTGTGGCTTATAACACTTTCTGTCACAGGGTCTCTGTTACTAGTCTCAAAAACCATGACAAACTCCTGGCAGCAGCATTCCCAAACCAGTTCCTTCATAACTAGTCATCTGGTAATTCAGAGATACTTGGGAACTATAAATGCTATAACTTTAAATATAGGACAAGTTCTGTTACAAACTTGTTTGCAGGCCTCATATGTGGGCACACTCTATTAGTAACACTTTTGGAGGCAGCATTATTGAATTTATGACTGACCAAAATAAATAACAAAGAAAAGCATCCCCACTGCAGTTCTCTCCTAAGTGTCACCAGATCTCTACTAGTAGAGGACACCCCTCTACATAAACCGAGAAATTCAGAGGCAGACCTGGAAACTAAAGCTTCTGTTCCTCCCATCAATTTGTTATCCAACTATTTTATTATCATCTGTACAAGTCAGAAATCCTCATCACTCCTGGGAACCCCACGCTTCATCATGGTAGCTCCAGTCAATAGTGCTGTTGGGTATTCCAGCTGAGTATATACAGAGGATTTTTTCTACCATAAATCAGATAAACTATTTAACGAGAACAGGCTTGGACACAAGGTACCATACAAACTACTCTGTAAACAAGTTAAGACCATCCAGAAAAAGCCACTCTGAAAACAGATGTTAAAACTGTGGGCTTTGCTTTCTTCATTCTTCTCCCCTGCTCACTTAGAAGGTAAAGATTAAAGCTCCACCTGTTTGTCCTTCTGCTGGCTTCTGTCTCCTGCTGGCCACAGCCTCCATGAATCGTTGTCAATAACATCAGCAAGAACAATTTCTTTTGTCAGCACATTAACACCAAATTCAATCTAAAAAGACAGTAAGAATCCTATTTTAGTGATTATACAGGATATTTTTCCTGTCAAAACCAGGATCATGAGAAATTAGATTACTGTACCTTCAGGTCCACAAGAGTGCAGTTTTGGGGCTGCCATGCTTTTTCCAGGATCTCAAAAATGGCTTGAGTAGAACGAGACATAATATCCACTTCAGTCTGGCCAATAGTAAGTCCAGCAAAACAGAATTTTGCTTCAATTATTTGCTCTTCAGACCACTGTGGATCATTATTAGCATCATCCTGTTAAGAAAACCAGAACAAATATATGATGTAATTTAAACTTGCTATAGAAAGAAAATAACCCCTAAAAGATACAAGGTTTTGTGTGTTGTTTTTTTTCCAAGTAACAAATACAGGCTTCAAGCTAGTATTTTATGATCAGCATTAAAAAAATGACAGTAGCATTGAAAACATTTGCTGTAACACCTGACCACCTTTAAGAATAACAGGGTACACCACAGATACTTCAGCTTACAGCTCACCAGGGACATCTTTCACCAGACATTCCCAAAGAAGTTCAGAATCCTAAATGATTAGCTAGCTACTTACCTTCGCCATGTTTAATTTCTTCAAATATATCAACCCATCTGTTTCAACTGATGCATAAAGTTTATGCCCAATAAGCCCTTATGCCTACATTTTTCTAATTTTAAGTACAGTTTGGCTTGTCATCCTTTGCGTGCACTGTAAGCCACTACTGTATGGACTTCGGACAAAATACTATTGGACAAGAATGCAAGAAAACGTTAGAATGACAAAACTACTGATAGTGAGAGGATTGGTCAGCCACTAGCACTACTTGCTTATCTGTCAGCATTTTAAAGGAGACAAACTCTAGCTCTGCTTAAGTTTGATTAAGATCACAGGAAAGAAAACTTACCTTGTAAAACATCTCAATTTTGGGTGGGTAAAACTTATACCCTTCTTTGACACCAGGGTTTCTCTTGAGGAAGGAGCCAGTAGCAATTCTTCTGCACACCCATTCAATGGGGATCATTTCACAGTGAGCTGCTATGAATGCTGTGTCACTCTGTTTCCTGACAAAAGCTGTTTTGATTCCTAAATAAAAAGGTGGCAGCTTAGTTCCATCAATAGGCACACTCCACAGTTAAAACAGTGGTCACAAACATCCTTAATTTTAATCTTGTTCTTCTCTGGAGTAAAGGGACACACTGAATCTCTTCAGAGTATTTTAAGCCCATTTCAGCCTTGCAAATGACAAGTATACCCCACAAGTCAGTTTTGCCAATTTTATCATACAACACTCAGTTCTAACTCAGAAATCCTATTCTTGAAAATAATTTTTTTCATGGAGCTTTAAAAACTAAATCTATCCTTCACAATGTTTGTTTGTTAAAAAAAAAAAAAAATATAGCAGCAACCAAGTACCCAACCATGTTCTCTGGTCAAAGATTCATTATTGGTCGAACAGTAATTGGAGCCTTTCAAAGGAATAACAGAGCACAGCAGTCTTTACTACTTTGCTTAATAAAAGCAGATGGGCCATAGATAATGGCTTTGTCCTCCCTTTCATTACAAACTAAGTTATTTAGGACAGTAGATCTTGGTGATTTAGTAGGCAAGACAGATTCAGAAGCATGTGTACTCAAACCTGCTGCAACAAGTCAACCTTCTTACATAACTGTAAGATGATGGACCCCATATTAAACAGGGACAGCCAACATGCAGATCAGCACTCTAAGTGCAAAATGGCTCTTTGTTCAATTTCAGTCTTTAGGAAAGTCCCACCTTTCTCCCTGACTGTTGGACATAGGTAAAAACATTACAAAAGGAAGGCCTTGTACAATCACGGCTCAGGTTTGTTACTTTGGCTAAGTAGAAAAGGACTATAGGAAAGTGACTGAGCTGAATTAGAGGTAGAAAAACAAGTTATATAACCATTGTGTGTCCACATCGAGGTGTATCTCGGTTGATTGAATTAGGTTTGTTGTGATTTAAAACAATGCGACTGATAAAGGGCTAACTGCTCAAAAAGGCCTGGCTTTTGCAACAAAGCAGCTCTCCTTTGCAGCTGCCTCACCTGATGCACTCTGCATCACTTTGCTTCGCACATCTGACCAGGGCAAGACAACTGCCAAGCCCAATCAGCATCTGCCAGGAACAGAAGGCAAAGGAGCTGCACTCAGTCAAACCAAGCAGTTCTATTCCATTCCACTTCCAGAACCATAAAGGAAGAAAGAAAAAGTCTTAAAACATGAATACCGACTCTGAAAGTTTAGTGCATTTCCTTCAAAGGCAGAATGATTTAAGTAATCAAATGCACATTAAGGCCACTGCCTGGTTCACTATTACATTTTTCATCAGTGCAGATCTGTGCTTTTGCAAGGCTGACATTAGCTCAAGTATAAAAGGGAGAGAAACTTTAACAGAACTTTGTAAATCATCACCTCTGAAAGAGTAGGTAAAGAAGAGTTGCACAAGGCAAACAAGCAAACACCCTCTTCAATAAGGCATTCCCACTATCTGCATTTACACTACTCAAATATGGAAACTGGAGAAGAACTCTGGAAGTTCTTCTATAATTTTAAAATGCAGCTGTAGTTTACTCTGAACGTTTTTCCATGGCACCTGGAAGTTATGAGTACAAGCCACCTATGGATTTTTGAGAAGTCAACAGAATGGCTTCTTCATGCATATCTGCAGGATATGAAGTAGTCTGAGTGTTATCTTAGCAGTTGTCATTCAAGAACTAGGCAAAACATCTCACTAATTGCTCCTAAATGAAAATTAGAAGTTTTAATCAACTACAAATATAATCAAATACCTAGGAGGCTTCTGAGTACTGTATGCACAACAAGCTTCCCAAGAAAGCCGGTGACTCAGGATTACACTGAACTACTTGGTATATACTTCTGTGTAAGGAGTTCTTAGAAGACAAGCTGGTTCTCTAACTCTAGAGAACCCATCTTTCTCTTCCCCACATGAAACATGCTAGGACTTCAGTTTGTTTGAGAGCTATCACCACACCTTTTAAGAGGTAATACAAATTGTAGAGTAATTTAGCTGGTGCCTGAAGCAGTCTGTGAGAATGCACACAGCTATAAGCAATCTCAGCTAAGCTTACTAGTGCCTGTATTCTAGTACTGTTAGCAGACTCACCACCAACACAAATTTCTCTCTGCAACTTGCAAACTACTCAGTCAAAGACACTTCAAAATGCTTTCTCAAAGCAAAGCTACTGGCTCCATTTTTGGAAGTGTGGTGCAAAACTTACTTGAAGTGACTTAAGTTACATACTCCGTGAAAACTCACTGCTAGCTTCAGAAATACTTTGAATCTTTTACAGATTGAGCTCCTGATACACTCAATACAGACTGATAAATGTATTTTGCAATGTGGTCCTCTTAAGTGTTACACGCAAAACTTACAGGAAATTTATGCTGCTATAACACACAACTGAGGGGGGGAAAAGACACTCTAATTTTATGTTTCAGCTTACATACACATATTTCACACAGCCTAGACAGAGTGTGGTAGCACCACTAGCTAGAAGTGCATTCTATGCATGCAGATGTAGTAAAGCAAGGCAGATGCATCCAGCCCAGAGTTACAGGTAAGGAAGAGTAGGGTATGGAAGAATTGATAAAAGCAGAGGGGAGGGGATTAGGGACGTGTCCAAACAAGCAGGAGAAACTACTGCAGTTATCTGCAACACTAGAGATTGCTGGAGACACTCTCATGTTCCAAATGAACAAGTCACTCACCCAGCTCTAAAGTAAGAGACAGAAAGGCATAATTAAAAGCTAACAGAAAAAAAGACTAAAAAAGCACGAGAGCCTCAAGGCAGGTTAAACTCTTTTATAAAGCAACACTATTTTGTAATAATGTCTGTAACATACAAGCGTACACACTCTACCTTTAAAACACTTACCAGCTTCCTGAAGCAGCTGAAACACACAGCTTGTCGTTGTGTTGGAAATGGCAGCCTTCCCTTCCATTCGGTCCTTCCTGGCTGCATTTCCCGCCGTTATTTGGTCTTTGGACTGCATGAGAACACATCCCGGGATATCTGGCAGCTCGTACACTTCTTTCGTTTTACCTTCGTTAACTTTTTTGCCAAGCTTCAGGTCTAGAGGAACAAAGAAACAAAACAAAGAGGTAATTTTTGACTCGCAAGGAGTTGTTTACTTCCGCGGGCAGAGCCGTGAGGCTCCGCAGGCCCCGCGCTGGGGCCCGTGACCACGGGGAGCTCCCGAGCCCGGCCCGGGCGCGCTGCGGCCGCGCTCCCCCGCAGGGAGGCCCAAAGCCCCGCTCAGGGCTCCCGCCCGGCGCTCCTGGCTGGAGCGGGGCGGCCAGCAGCCCCCGCGGGTTTTCACTTTTTTCTCCAAACTTGGGGGCGCTCCCGGAGCCCGGCGACAGGAGCGGCCGGGGCGCTGCCGCCCGCCCGCAGCATCCCGCGCTCTGGGGCCGCCCCGCCACCCTCCGGCACCGCGCCCGCCCGCGCAAACCAGCCACTGCCCACGGGAAAAAATAAATTAAAAAATAATAATAATAAAATAAAATAATAATAATAATAATAATAATAAGAAGAAGAATTTAAAACTTAGGCCGAGCAAAAAAGTTTGTTCCCAAGCATCTACACCCCAAGCCGCTGAGCGGGCACTGACCGACGGACCCGGGCCCGAGGGCGCGCGTTACCTGAGGCTGCGGGGGCCATGGCTGCGGCGGGAGCGGGCACACACACCTAGGGCACAGAGAGAGCCTGAGCACGCCGCGGGGCTCGGCCGCCGGGGTAAGAAGAGCGGCGGAAGGGGCGGGCAGCCCGGGCAGCGACACCGCCCGCCAATCGCCGCCCTACGGCGCGGGGCGGCCCCGCCGAGCCCCCCGAGCGAGCCCCGGGCGGCGGCATCACCCCCCTCCCCGCCCCGTGCAAACACTGCCCCGGCCCTCTGCCCGGCCAATGCCCGGGCCCCGGCTCCCCGCGCCCTCACCCCGCGGGCAAACATCCCCTGGGCCCGGCGCGCCCCGCGGGGTCGCGGGCAGAGCGGGATCCAGAGAGGCGGGGCCGGGCGAGGCGGCGGAGCGGGCCGGGGGTGCGGTGTCGCCCCCCCCCCGTATGTAAATGAGGGCGGGAGGCGCCCGGCGGGCCAGCGGGATCCCCGGGCGGAGCGGCGCTGGGGGCTGAGCGGCCGCCGGCAGCAGCGCGGGAGCCGCCGAGCGGGGCCGGGAGCGGGACCGGGACTGGGAGCGGGACTGAGAGCGGGACTGAGAGCGGGACTGAGAGCGGGGCCGCCGCGCCACCACGTGCTGCCCGCGCCATGGAGCTGGAGGAGCTGGGCATCCGGGAGGAGTGCGGCGTGTTCGGCTGCATCGCCTCCGGCGCCTGGCCCACGGAGCTGGACGTGCCCCATGTGCTCACGCTGGGGCTGGTGGGGCTGCAGCACAGGTAAGAGGGGCGCGGGGCCGGGCTGTGCCCGGACGGGCCCCCGGACGCGGCTCGGGGCCGGGCCGGGCCCTGCGGCTGCTCTGGGCCCTGCGGCCGCACGTGCTGCCCGGGAGGGCCGCGGGTCCCGGCGGCGGGAGCTCCGGGAGGGCGGGAGCGGGGAGCGTCCCGAGCCGTCTCCTCCGCTCCGCTCCGCCCCGGCGGACAGCCCCGGCAGCATCCCGGAGGCCAAGTGCGAGGAACATCCCTCCGCCTCCCGCGCCGGTCCCGCCGCAGGAGAGCTGTCGAACGTCTTTGGATTTCGGCGGCATCTCGTCTGAGCCGCATCCGCTCTCGCCGCCCGGGCGTTCGTCCCCCCTGCACGGAGCGAGCGGCGTGGCCGCGTCCCGGGATGAGCCCCGGGCGGGGGGATGAGCCCCGGGCGGCGGGATGAGCCCCGGGCGGGGGGATGAGCCCCAGAGGGCGGGATGCTCCCGCCGCCCCGTCCCAGCCAGGCCGAGCGCTGAGCTCCTGCCGGAGCCGCGGTAAGGCCCGGCCGTCATTCTCGAGATGCTCACCTTAAAGTATAAGTCACACAACTCGAGCCTACCGGAACGGAGCAGTTCTAAAGCGTTTTTAGGCTCCTACTAGCGGAATGGTTTAGAGTCATCATCATGATACAATAAAACCTGTACCTGGCGCGTCTACGGCAATGTACAACAGACCTGATTCACTGTCATCCACGTGGATGCAGAGCTACAGAATGAAGTTTGGGTTCTGCTTCCACTTGGTTGGTATTCGAAATAATAATGTTATGGACTGACCTATACCAATCATTTTTTCAGTGGTGCCAAAAAGGGATATCCTCCCCGTGGGAACACATGCACAGCCATGCACAAGCTCATTTAGTAGTACATGCTGAGCCTGTTTGCTGTGCTTGACTTCACAGCTGCAAAAAGTGTACTAAATAAACATTCCTGACAGTCTGGGTAGGTGGGCTACCTAGGTAACCCGGGCACAGGTAAGTACACATGCACTGAGTAGATAAAATACATTCTTTGCATTTTTGAGGTCACAGACATGCAAACCTTGCTCTGAAATTGTTTTTGGACCAATAATAGGAAATCGTTTTTGTGGAGATTTTCTGTTTGTTACAGTAGAATTTCATATACTTTTCCTGGTAAAATGCTGCATCCCTACTGACACTCATATGGTAATAATTCTCTTTCAGCTGCAGGTATATATATTTGCCAGTGTCCACCAAAATATTTTTATTGTGAGTGATACAGCCAAAATTCCAGGATCAAAGCCATGGTTCTCATGTAAAATGAAACAATAGTCTCATTTGAGCTTGCATCATTCTTCTGCGAAGAGGGGGGGAAAAAAATCTTCCCTTGTTTGTGCTTACAGTTACACTGGTGGACCTGGAGTATCTTAGGTGGAAATAAAATGAATAATGCATTTTCATTAGTTTGCATCCTATTATCTCAATTTTCCTTGCAACCTTATTTCAACTTTTTAATATGCTTTGTTTGTTGTTTTTTGTGGGTTTTTTGTTTGTTTTTTTTCTTTGATGGGCACTTGACAAATATATTTAATTTGCCATATCAGATATCCCCTGTGGAGGACACAACTCTACACAGCAATATTATACTATGATTGAAATTCATCGTTCATTCACAAATTCTACAGGAAGCTACACACCTAGAGGCATATATACACTACCTTTGATTCTGATCTAACTCAGTAACTGTCAAAATTTTTAAGGGATGCTTTCCTAAAGGCATAAACATTGCACCTGTAAAAGTGAAACAGTCTGTTCCATTAGGTATATCTTAGCAAGTAGTCAGTAAAATTTTGTTAAATAGCTGAGATCTTAATGTTCCTATTTTCTTTGCTAATGTTCCTCTCTTTGCATTCTTCCTGTTACAATGGGTAAAAGTGCTGGGAGCCGGATCAGGAAGTAATAGGATAACAGCTATTTTTCTTTCTACTTTTTGGAATGTCTCTTGAAAACCAGAGTTAAAGTTTAGCATTAACTGAATCAGTAAACTGCATTAGGCCCATGGTTTTAAAGTTAAAAACTAAGACAGATCTCTTAACCACAGGCCTTTAAAAATCAATAAATATGAAAGAAGGTTGTAGTGAGTATTAAATGGCCTATCCAAGTCAGGCCTGAGTGAGTAACAGAAGTTTGACTGGCTACTAGAAAATACAGTCCTTCACCTTCAAATTAGTAAGGATATTTATGTAATGATTACTGGCCATTGATATAAGCATGTTCTTTGATATACAAATTAGTCCTGTGCAATAAATCAAATTACAGAATTTGGCCCTTGTCTTAGATTTTAAAATTCAGAATATTAAAGCATGGCATTGTATCAAGCTGCATTTCTGAGATTTTTGCCTGGGGCACAAAGAGGAGAGCATGTTATAATTTCTAATCTTGGAAATCTTACCTGTATGTGTAAAAATCCAGAGTATTTGTTAGATGCCACAAAAACATGGATTATAAATTCATTGTGCTTTGTGTTCTGATACAGCTGGTTGCAGCAAGGTGAATGACTTTGCTGTTTCTGATAAATGGCCAAGAATGAGCTGATCATTTGTATTGCTGTGGCACTGTAGAGATTTTCTTCAGTGGGGATGTTTGCAGCTGAAAACTGAAAACTAACTCTGTTAGCTGAATCAAGCCACCAAAATATTTAAACATGTCTTCAGTGGTGTGCATGAGCGGTGCTCACTGCTTCACTCACTGAAACTGTTCTGCATGAAAAGTTGATGTGTATATGTAAAACAAGTTCAGGAGCCCACAAGTAGGCTCATCATCAAAGACAAAAGATAAACTTGTAATTTCATTACTCTGGTATTAGCAGAAACAACTTTCAAAGTTGTTTGGGGCTGCATTTTGTTTTTAGCAATTAAAAAGCAGTTGCTAGTTGTTGAGACTTTAATTCTCACTCCTTTGTTGCAGAAGTTAGAATATAGCTTTTTTTTGGCTTTAACTTCTTAATGGTGAACTTGAACTAAAGTGAAACCCAGTATATTCCTACTCACAGTCTAATCAAGGCCTTTCACACACTAAGAACACTTTATCATTTTAACTTGACACCACGGTAACATTTTGTAGCTATGTTAACCATGAATGCTCATTATGTTTAAAAGTTTTAATTCCGCTCGAGCAAATCATGTTACTCTGGCATCAACATTAAGAAGGCTTAAAAGTGGATGGTCTAAATCATCTCTGCATTTTGTAAGCCAGGGAACAAAGTCACTGCAAAATCCACTGACAGCATGCCAAAATAAAATCAAAAGGTATTGGTAAGGAGAGGATTTTCTTGGGGGCGGTGGGGGAGGGAGGAGGAGTTACTCTAAATTTCAGATCTATTAGACGTCATTTGAGTCCTTGACCAGGACAAATTTGCAAAGTTAATCTTCAAGGAAGTGTGATTTCTGTTAACTTTTTGCAAAATTCTCTGGAAAATGTTTTTGGCAGTAATACTGTGTACTGAAACCTGAGTGTACCAGCTCTGTACTAATTTTTAGAAGGTCTTTAAAAGCCCTTTTCTATGAAGGTGGAAGTGCCATTAAGTCAGGGAATATTCCTTTTCTCAGCTGGGCCTGTATATGGAAGTTGTTATCAGTGGAGGCTTGGCCAGTGTGCTTTTTGATACCTTTCCTGGTGCTGTCCATTATTAAAACCCATGTAACAGAACCCATATCATCACCAATGTAAGTTAAGACACTTCTCTTTCACTGTAGTAAAGTCACTGGTTCCTTCCCGTTAGCCATTCCTCGAAATACCTGCATTCAATATGGCATAATCAAAGTGTTTATGTGTGTTTTATATACATCTTGGCTACAATATAGGGTTTTTTTAAAAGGCTATTTAGCAAGCCATTGGTATTGTGACTTACACTTTGAATGAATCTTTCATTTAAAAAGCTTAAAATTGCAATAGTATTTGGATGGGAATTTTCTGAGGAATTCAGATATACTACAGATAATGATCCTCATATTTTGATATGTAAGGTATTTATCTTTTCGTTTCACCTCAAGAACACATTATGAGTTCAACATATCCCTCATTCCCAAGTGCAGTGAAGTGCACCTGAAGAAGTGCAGTGTTAAATGTCTTAATTGTCTAAATATCAAATTTTGTAACTAGTCCATATTTCTATGTAATTTCCCTATGGAGTATACAGCGTAAGATGTTTGCCTGGCTAGTTACTGAGTCTGTATGCCATTTTACAAGAACATTAGTGCTCTATGTGCTGATAAAACATTCCTGAGTACTTTCAGATACGGAATGCAGATGTAAAACCCGTTCTTTTAGTTACATCTTGGTTGAAGTTTTATGTTAATGTGTGCTGCAGGTGATGGCAGCCTGGCTTAATTACATTCCGCAAAGCTTGCTCCTGCAAGAAGAGGGGAGGAGCAAGGCTTTTTTGCATTGGTGAGCTCTTCCATCTGTAGGTTGTTTTAGGGTAACATCTGCAGGGTTCAGGTTCCTGCAAACTCATTTTTGGGAAAGTGAAGAGAAGCCAGATTTAATTTTAACCAAGTTGAAGTCTCTTCAATATACATGTCACAAAATGCAGTTCAGTCTAAGCTCTTATCTCTGCATGTGGAGTAACCAGTTGAAATGAGATCATGTAAGAACTTGGAGTGGAAAAAACAGGAGGGAAATGGTGCCAAACAAGAGATACAAGAAAACATATCTAAGGCAGCTGTTACGTTTATTGTGGCCAACACACTTCCCATAACATAACCTAGCTAGAGAGCTGGAATGAGACTGTTCATTCTTCACTTTGACTGTAGATATGTCATCCATGTAGGCATTCTACAGCCCTCCAGTAATTTTCACAGGATTGCTCGGTTGGCTTGTCTGCCCACACCTTAAATGTGAGCCTCATGCATAGAGGGAAGGTTGTATGCAGCAACATGTGTTACCACTGGGTAGTGCAGTTCATATAAACTCCTGGCTTCACTATCTGCCATGTCTTACATTACCATTTCCACTCTTAAAAAAAAAGAAAAAGAAAAAAAAGCGCAGCGTTGTTTGGAGGGCTTTTTATTAGGTTAATTTTAATTTAAATGAGTTCTGTCACTTGGGTAGCCACTTGGCCATATGGATGCTTGTGCCAACACAAAGGAGACCTAGCTGCATAAGAAACAATGGATGACTCTGAAGACAGAGTCTTTAAAGCCAATGATGCAGACAGTGTTTGTGGAGCCACCATTAGTGCATGCATTTGTGCTTCCTGAATTAGCTCATTCTCAAAGCCTCTGGCCCAAAGAGGTTCTCGAATTATCTAAAAGGGCATTCAGAGGACTTTCCAAAATAACAGCCCTATCAAAGATGTGTAAAGTGACACATTCATCTTAGTGAATGAGTATGCTTTAGAGAAGAATGAAGCTTTTTAATGTAGGCCAGAGTGGTAATAGTTCCATTTATCTGCTACATCTCAAAAATCTCAATATTGCCATTTGCAAACTGGGGAGGAGACAGATTTGCCCTCATACTAACCTTAATGGTCCTCTGGCAATAATGCAGATGTTTGAGGAGGGAGAAGACCAAAAATCTCTGTTATTTATAGGATTGATGCTCTTGCCATCATTATTTGGTTTTGGTTAATAAGCTGGAACGTTTTCATTATGTAATTTATATTAAGATTCCCAGGATCAGTTACATGGACATGATGAGTTGGTCTGGTATTTCTGTTGAGGATCTATGTCTGAGAAGAAAGGCTCTCCTCCCAAACCACTGCAGTCCTGTGGTAGTTCCCTACACATAACCATTTAGTATGTGTCAGATGGTGTCCCACGTTCCATGTCACTGGCCTGTAGGTGTGTCTGGACTAAATATTGTGTGACTGTAATAAGTGTAAAGCTGTGATAACAGGCAGCAGAGCCACAGCAAAAGCGTACATGGATATAAAAATACACTGGAAAGATGAGTTGGATTAACTAATACTATTTCTGAAGGGACTGTTTTGAGAAATTCTTTGGCCTAGCAACATTCTATTTAGCCCATTGTCACTACCCCTGGGGATGCTGTCCAAAGGAGACAGATCATAGCTCTAGACAACCGGCATTCTAAATGCACAACATTCCTGGTAATTTTGTCTCTAAGCAAAAAGTTCTGTGGAATAGTAACTACAACCACAGTGAAGAAAGGTGGTATTGATACCATTTTATCTGTCTCAGGAAAATTAATTGTTATCTGTAGAAATGGGAGTAGCGCACAAATACCAGATGATGCCAAGTGCCCCATCTTGCACCTGACTTCTCTTACCATCTTTGATCAACAGTAAATGAACAGCAGGGCAGAAGACAGCTTTCTGACAAAGCATTTACAAAAAGCAGGCTATGCTTTGCAGTCACAAAGCAGAACAGAAGAGGAATCCCACAAAAAAGGGAAGTCCTGGACTTTTGTCTGGACATTTGTCAGATAAATCCTACTCTCTGAAAAATTTTCTGATTAAAAAAACCCCTTTACTTGGAAAGTAAACACACTTGTGTTCTTTTTTTTTTTTTTCTGTCAGCTCTTGCTTCATGTCTACCACCTAGTGTTGACATGAACAATTTCCAAGTAAAGACTTCAAGTGTGCTCTGCAATTCTCTGCTCTGACCTGCTAAGAATTCAGCAAGATGTTTGCCTCAGTGCTTTAGTGTTGTTCTCACCTGAATATCAGCATTTAAAAACAGATACATATTCTTGAAAGGTCTGCTGATTTTAATGAATTAGAAATCTTTACTTTTTATTTTCTGGAAGGAGATAAAGGGGTTTTTTTGGGGTCATTGTACTGAATGACAGCAAGGTTTGGAAAGCTTTGGATTCTTGTGCATCATGCAGAATTTAAAGTGAAGTTTATCATCTCTGCAGTGCTAACTGCTTCCCTCAGGTTAGTGTTTCTTCTAAACGGACAGGTACACTGCAACGAAAACAACTTCTCAGCTGTTCAGTTAGTCCAGGCACATCTGGGAACTTGCTGAGCTATTTCAACTCACACGGAAAAACCATTTAGGGTTTTTTCTTACTAGATGGGCTAGTCTTGTGTGAGGTTAGTGAGATGAACTGGTTTATAGGGCATCCATCAAGAACTGAATTACTCAGAATAGCATGGAGAAAAGGAGAATCTTGTTGAAATGAGTTATCAAGTCAATTTCAGCCTTGCACTCATGAAACAGAAGGTAGAGCAAAACATGGAAGTTACCCATATTATTTTCGGGTCAGTTACTTCAAATAATTTAAATCATAATTGAACTAAACTTCTAAATGTACTGGTGCGAATTATGGTTGGGTCACACATTTTTCTGCTTCACATGTGGAAGGAGTAACCTGTGATTTCAGTAGTGTGGAAATGGTGAGGTGTTCAGCTGACTCAGCATGTTCTGTAGGGGTACATGACTGCTGTGATGGCAGGGGCAAACCTTGTCCTCCTTCCAAAGACAACACTTCTGTATGCAAGTAATACAGTGCTAGTTCAAGGATGTACCTTTGAGCCAACTCATTATAAAGAGAGAGAGAAGAAAGATTTTTAAACCAATGATGATACTAGTATTGTTGGAAATGATAGTTTCGGTGACAGTATTACAAACTAAAGAAAGTTTATACTGAGAAATCACTGTAAAATATGAAAAGTGATAGATAAGCATACACTGAAAAAAATGTGTATCCATGTCACTGTGGATCAAATTAACATGATCAAAAAAATATTATTTTCTAGGGATCTCTCCTGGCTTCTTAGAATTGTTTTAAAAATGCTAGTCAAATGGCAGATTAAATCCACCTTGGTCAAAAGTATTTGCCTTCATAATGTCTCTCATAAAAGAATTGACAAGGAAATAATTAAGCATAGAGCAGGAAATAACGCATTATATCCAGTAATTTTTTTATGTAAAATTTATGAAGAGGCCCTTGGATGGAATTTAGGCCTCTGTATGTAAATAAACCTGGTGGCTGTTAATGCTGCAATAAGGACTTGAGTTTGCCCAGAACTGACCTGGCTTTGGCCGGGCTGTGTAGGTCTATGCCCAAACATGACTGAGATCCAGAAAGTTGTTTTGCTGGAATACACTGCAAGAAAAACCCTGCAAATGTAATACAGACCATAAAGTACTTACACAACCACAAAACGAAGTAGTGGCTAGTAGGATTTTGCAGAATATCAGTTACGATATGGTGTTTGTCTCTTAGCATGTCATTGTTCCCTGCACTGTTTCTATGTTTCCTGTGGGTTACTGGACATAACAGACCCCTTGCCCAGTATGGAACAGGGACCATAACTCATGCCTGCCCTTCTACTTAGGTATCAATTCTGTGTATTTTCTTTCTGGCTCACTGAATTCTCCAGTTCAGTGCTGCACATTGCTGCAAGTCTTCAACCGGCAGAGGGGCACATTTCCCCACACCAGCATAAGCAGGGGGAGAGGCTAGGAGGAGGGTAAATGCTGGTTGAAGAGTTAAGAGTTGTGTTTTCCCCACCAGTTCTGCCTAACCAAAAAGTTCTATGGCTTCAACTGTTTGGTTAATTGCAGAGGACTAACTTGTTAGGAAGACTGTGGAGATGGTAATTGGAAATGATGGGATGAAATTTTAACTGTACATGTTTTCTTTGATCAGTTAAAGTGTTATTTTCTTTCAATTAAGACTTTAATTGTGGCATGTAGGTGAACCAAGATATATAGGCCGAGATAATTCTTTTTATTTGACTAACTGACATCACTGCTAAAAGCTCATAGTTAAGGATTATGATAGAAACTCACACTTCGTTTTAGTTCAGATGACTGAAGGTGACTATATTAAAGGGAAGCAAGCATGTACTCATGTGGGTAACCTGCACTCTTAAGTATTTCATTTCATACTATCGTACAGAATCTATTTGCATGTTAATTTCATAGTAAATTCATGAAACCAACCTGTTGTACGGCTGATGGATCAGCGTACAGCTGTGTTCTGTTGAGGTCTTGCATTTCTTCCTGCTTACAAAGCCTTTCAAACAGTAACTTTTTCCCTTCTGTGTGCACTCTCTCTGTTAATAGTTTTTGGAAGTGGAGTATGGTGTTTTCAGAAGCACTTTTCTTAAGTGGAACAGGTGACACCTCTGTGGACAAAAGCAAAGTACGTGGTTAGAGTGCACAAGTCAATGAACTGCTGACACTGAAGTTTAGCACATGCTGGATTTTCCTAAAGCTGTGCTTCTGATCTGCTCTTTTGGCATGAACTGCATGGTGTTGTTTAAGGGATCACTGTATAATGGAGAGTAGGAATGCAGCAGACCTAAAAATCACTTATATCTCAAGCTTTCGGTTTTGCCTAGCTACAGCCCTCTCCAAGAGGTACTTACATAATAGGCAATAAATGAAAGTCTATTTATTCACACAGAGTGATTAGTTAGTACAGTTTGTGGTAGTAAACTAAATGGGTTGAATTCAAAAATGTAATGTTCAGATCATTTATCTTCATCTGTCTGTGGATATCATTGTAGTATTAAAAACAGTGGTCAGCTCCTTAAAACTAAGTTTTTCGTTCCTCATTCTTTGATTTTCTTTTTATTTAGGGCCTGTCAGTTTTGCAAGAAGAAAAATAAGCTGCTGACCTTCCTCATATCAAATCACATGCCACATATTTCTACCCTTCCCATCATTTTTCTTTCTCCATGATTCTCTATTCTGTCTTGTCTTTGACACAGCTGTCTTAACCTGTTTTCTTGTGTACAACACATTAGACATGTTTACAGACACAGTAGTGTAATAAGAGGAAATCACATGACTGTGCCTGTCCCTACTTTGCCTTAAACAACACAATGGAGACATCTTGTTTTTTAAATACTATATTTTCTTTGCACATGATTCTTATAAATCAAGTTTTTCCTGATGTTTACCTCATTTATACCAGGGATAAGGACTGAAATAAATAAATTGCAATTTTCCTTAGGCCTACATTTTTATCAGAATTCTTCTTTGCTGATTGTTGTGGGTGAGAGAAGAATGTTGGTTTGGAGCTTGGTGTTAAGTTCTAGGATTATGGTTTTTTAACTGTTTGAATACTGGATATAAGAATCTGGCATCCAAATTCAACAGCAGTGTATAGATGCTTTTTAAAGTCTGGGGTTCTTACCATCATTCCTTGTTTTTCTCTTGGTACTCAAAGATCCTGTGTTTGCTGTAGCATCTCCCACTGAAACTTAGAAGAGAAAAACAAGGTGACTAAGTGTTTTGTTGATGTTCTCAAGGCACAGTTAGTCATACACCGAAGAGTTTTATAGTACAAAAGCAAATACCCTCGGACAAGACATTTATTTGGCAGATGTCTCAAACAGATTAGTAACTGAAACTTCTTTTCTTAAAGGTTATTGTTTTACTGGCTACTGCATCAGCATTCACAGATTACACAGTCCTTTTCCAGCATGCTGAAATGTAAAACAGGCAGGTTGGTTGTTGGTGTTGTTGACAACATTCTTGGTGTTGACATATCCCATTTATGGAGAGTAGAAAGGAGCAGTAATATATTCAGTTTCTGTATTTGGAAGAAAATACATGTCTTGAGAATGTGACTGAGCACAACGCTGAGGCAGGGGAGAACTGTCATCCCACAGCTCTGTGGATGTAATTCCAGCCACTACTAATGCACTAATGGATGGTGCCCTTGGACACCACGTTAGGGCTCTGATTCATGACTGAGAACAGCTGGCTTAAGGCTGGTTCCAGCAGTTTCTGCTCAAGCCATCCCTCTGACCTTTGCTGCAGAAACAGTTCAAGTCCTCAACTAACATTTGTGCTGTTGCAAACTATTATCTAACATACTGAGTTCTGCTTTACCCTAAGTCACTGAACAGCAGTTGCAGAGGTTCAGTTACTTCTACAGGAGTACCTAATTGGCCTGGAGCAGGGGCAGTTGTCCCTGCAATCTGAAGCAGCTGGCCAGTCATGAGAACCCTTACAGCAGACACAAGATTAGCTCTGTGGTTCTTAGTTCAGAGGGGTTTTGATACTAAGACAGAGGCAAACTCTATTTTGAAAACTGAATCTGCTTTAGCAAAATTAGTACAATTATTACAAGTGGTCAGATAAACATTGCTGCCCTGGATTTTTCTCTCTCTTGACTGCGATGTGTATTGAATTAATTTAGTTTGGGGTTTTTGGAGTTCTTGCACTTGGCTTGATTGCTACTGATTTCTGCAGTTCCAAATGGTATGAGCTTGCAGCTCTCTATCCATCAGACTTTCCATGCCTGCTGTATGACCTCTAAAACCTGCCATGTGTTCTAGCACCATTTCACTGTATGTCACTTAGGCTTTCAAAGACGAAGATTCTCCAATAAAACTGAATACTTCAGTGCTTTCACTTTTTGCTAATACTCTCACTTCTACATGTCTCCACAAACCAGTTGAGTTCCCTGAGTGTTCCCTATGTGACCACGCAGATACAGCTTCCCCAGTTATTTTCCCTGCCCATTTCTGGCCACACATTTCACACCTACAGCATGGCTCAAACAGGCAACTTCAGAAAGTTCACTTAAAGCTTTAAGCTTTATCTCATCACTGAAGTTTCTATTACCTGATAGGAGACTTGAGCTTTCACATCCCCAGCCTGAGGTTCCAAGAGGCTGTCTTCTTAAGATACAGTCAACTTCATCATAAAATCTCATTTTTCTCCTGGGATTTCCAAGATGCTCATTTTCTTTCTGCAGTGCACGGTATTCGTATTTTAGGTTCTTGTACTTTGTGCGACATTGTTTCCAGTCTCTGTCTATACCACGTTTCATTAGCCTTCTGGCAATTTCCTCAAATATTTCTTTATTTCTTGTGGCTCCTTCAAGCATTTGTTGTATCTTTTCATCTGACCATATATTTATCAGAGCCCTAACTTCATTATCACTCCAGTGTTTTCCTGCTCCAGTATCATTAACTGTTACTACTTTAAAGTGATTTTGTGCTTCTTCCAAGGGAATGTGATTGTCTGAAAATACAAATTAAAAAAGCAACTAAATGTAAATGCTATAAATACATGTTAAATATACATATATGAAAGCATAATTGCAACTAATGATTAATCTTTTAACTTTATAATTTTAGTATCCATACACAATTGTTTTAAGTATGCAAAATACATAGCAAATGGACTCTGGTTTCTCCAAGGCATCTAAAATTCAACATTTTGCCTCTATAATTGCACCACTGTTATTGTGAAATTAAAGACAGATGTATTCAAGTGTTACATATAGGAAAGCAGTAATCCTTAAGCTTTAAAGATCTCCGCATTGGTGAGAAGTGTGGTTTCAAATTAAAATGGCAATGTGCAAATGAATAGGCTACTCAGGATTCAACAGAAATCTTCATATTCAAAAATAGTCAGAAGTAGGCAGATGCTGCTCATTAGATATATATATATAGAAGGCAAAGTTGAACTACAGTATTAATAAAAGTTTTGGTCATGAAAGGAAAAGAGCTATGAAACTAATTTTTAAGTTTACTAACAAAGCTAGAATGGAATCAGGAGCAGAAAAGTAGAGCTGTGTTTACAGTAGAGATCTGATTGCTCCAGCTTTGGTACTGAAATTACAATGTGATTTATTGCATAATAAATGCATGGAAATTATTACTCACCTGTCCCAACCATTCGTTTTGCTACTGGCGTACAAGATCTGTCTTCTGAGGTAGTGCTTATAGAATCATCATCTATAGAAACATACAGTTTTAAATAGACTTGGATTTAGACAAATAAATTGCTAGTATTATTGTCATCCTTTGTCCACCTAAAAGTGTCCTAAGGCCTCAGTCTAACTCCATTAGGCAGAGACTTGAAGAATCATGGAATCATTTAGGATGGAAGCGCTAATCATTTAGGATGGACTTCGCGTTGCCAAGTCCACCAGTAAACTGCATACCTAAGTGCCCACATCTACTTGTAATTTAAATCTCTCCAGGGACAGTGACTCCACCACTGCCCAAGTCCAAGGTGACAATTCTGACCTCCCTCCTTACTTCAAGAACTGAAAACGCTGCCATTTTGTGATCACTTGTCTCCAAGAGGCTCCAGCCACCCCCAGTCCTCTGTTCATAAACACCAGGTCAGTGGGTCCTTCCCTGGTGGGCTCCTTCACCAGCTGTGTCAGGCAGTTGTCAGCCACTCCAGGAATCTCCTAGGCTGTGTCCTCTGCTGTGTTGTATTTCCAGCAGACATCTGGTAAGCTGAAGTCCCCCCAAGGGCCAGCGACTGTTAGACTTCTCCCAGCTGCTTATAAAATATTTCAGCTGCCTCTTTGCTCTGGTTGGGTGGCCTGTAACAGACTCCCACCAGGATACCTTCCTTGTTGCCTTCTACTGATTCATACCCATACATCCTCAACCCTCCTGTCACCATCATGAGCTCTAGACAATCAAAACACTCTCTAACATACAGAGTATCCCCCAATCTCTCCTTCCTTGCCTGTACCTTCTGCAAAGTTTATAGCCATCCATTGCAGCACTCCAACTGTGCAAGTCATCCCTCTGTGTCTTCAAGATGGAAACTATGATACAGTTTTCCTGCTACACAATGGCTTCCAGCTCATCCTGTTTGTTGCCCATGCTGTCTGCACTGGTGTAGATGCACCTCAGCTGGGCTTTTGGTCCCACCATCTTTCTGGGGGAGAATCTCAAATTTCTACATGATCATTCTCCAGTGCTTTTGTGATTTCTAATACATCAATAACCCCTGTATGTCTTTGCTGATCTCTATCCCCTGACTACTGAGACAGCAGATTGAAGGACTTCTCTAGAACACCATCCCTCAAACACTGGCATGTTACCCCCAGACTCTCTAGTAACTTTGGTTTTATCTCTTCCCACCTGCAAATTTAGTTTAAAGCTCCTTCAACAAGTTCTGCTAACTCCTGTGCTAAAATCCTTTTCCTCCTTTTGAGATAGGCGTCAGCAAGTCTGGTGTCATGGAATGACGATTAAAAAACCCAGTATTTTCCAGTGTCACCAAGCTTGGAGCCAGATAGCGATCTGCTAGTATCTTCCTGGTATTTTCCCACATCGTTCTTTGCAACTGGAAGAAGAGAAGACTACTTGTACTCTTGATCCCTTAACAAGATGTTCCAGGGCCCTGAAGTCTCTCTTGATTGCCCTCAGGCTTTTATTTACAACTTCATGGCTGCCTACTGAGAAATTCTTGAAATCATCTATGAGCATCAAAACCCAGCTTTGCTCGTTCGGGTTCATTTGCTCATGCTTGGACTACTCTGAGACTGAAAGTTCACTTTTGTGTGGATTTACTTTTTGGGTTGGAAGGAGGAGAAAGATTAGTTCTCATTGTTTGCTATGGGATGTCATAGACTAATTATGTTCAATACTGGTTTTGGTAAAGGGTAGAAGTAAATATTCCTTTTATGTTTTGAAAAACTGAGTGCTTACTTAGGCTATGACAGAAATAGAGATTCTTTGTAAATAAGCACGTTCATTTGATGTGCTTTTTATAATAGTACTTGCCAATACATGCACAAACTAGTACTTGGAATTCGTATTTGCTCTATAACTTGTCTTCAGTCATTTGGAAAACACTTGTTTTTCATAAGATGTGTGTAAGAATATATTTTGTACCTGTGGAAAACTTGGAAATCATACTCTCATCAGCATGTGTGTGTGATTTACTTGGGGTGCTAGGAAAAAAGTGAGTTTTCTCATAAATAGGCATGCTATAACTCTTGAGAAAATTCTTGCATCATCCTTAACACTTGCAGCTGTTGAAAATGGGCCAAAACAGAGGTCTAGGTCTACTGGTCTACTGCTAGGCTCATAAGAGATTCCTTTTTTTTCTTTTTTTTTTTTAAACCATTACCAACCTCCCCATGGCTTCCATTTCTCTCAACCATTCTGGCTCATTCTCTCAACCATAGTGGCTCTCTGACCTCTTCCTGTCTTTGGCAATGGCACTTGTGTAATGCTGACTTGACTTGCATGATCACTGTGTTCAATTGGATATTACATGATAGGGAGTTTGTGTGTATGAGGCAGTCAGTTGAGCTGCATGACATTTCATTCTTCGGTTTGCATTCATGTGACCTCACTATGTCTCAACTCTCAGGGTCACAGATTTACTTTATCCTCAGTGTCACTTGTGTTTTTTGTGTCATTGTTGTGGTGGCATTGCTCTGATGTTGTCCTCAGTGTCACAGTCACTACAGTTGTCTTTCATAATCAAGATCAGCCAATGCAAACAGTTGTAAAGGATGTATTGCACAGGGTGTCTCAATATCCAAACTACAGATAACATAATTGCTGAAAAGGAAGCTCTTGCCTGGAATATGCCTGATGCATACAATAGAAATATTCTTATGGTAGAAGCTTTCAATGTCAAAGGCCAAAGAATTGCTGTTCATTGAATCACCAAAATTGATTTTATTTTCTATCAACTTCTGCATACTAACAGCATTACTGTAAAGAATATTTTGATCCAGGTTATCAGGTCACTATATTTCAATGCCTCTGATGTCTTTTTTTCATGATCTTCTATGGGTTTTATGCTCATTTATTCCAGAATATTAATAACCTTACTGTGTTCTAATGTTAAATTTTCACATTTTAAACAAAACAAATCTTCTCCTAATCACTTATTGTTGAATACATGACTTCTACATATTGCGGAGGTGCTGATTTCAGTTATATTTAAAATAGTTCAGAATATATATGGAAATTCCTTGATAGTAAATCATCTGATATTAAATGCAGTCATGAAGTAGTTTGAAAATACAGACAAGGTATAAAATGTTCTGAGTTTCTGAGACAGCTGTTTACCTTTCCATTTTATCCTTTCTAGCAACTGTGTAAGAAAAACCATATTTGTATACAATCAAATGCAGATTAATCATATTCATCATAAAAGGAGCATGTTGTCTGGGAAAATGAGATTTTGTTATAATTATGGGAAGAAGAAATAAGTGTTCATACATTTCTGCACTATGAAATCAAACAAAACCCATAATTTATCATAACCTAGAAGTAGTACAAGTGTAATTCACTGGAATAACATACGACGCTTTGGAATCTGCAATGCCCAGTAAAGTAGAATGTCCTGTTAAAACTTTCATGACAAAGTCCTGACCTACCTATATCAATCATCTCCTTCTTTATTTGTGTAGCTTCCAGAGCTGCTGGGGTGGAGCTGGCAAAGTCCCCCTCATCTTCAAGGATTTCTGCAAAAAATAATCATTTATACAGAGTTCTTATTAACTAAACACATCTTGAGTGATGTCTTGAGAATCTCCTACTTCAGAATGCCACTGATGATAACTACTGTTAAAGATTTCCTCTCTTAATACATTAAAGCTGCCATTTATCTGCAGTAATAGGCTTAAGAGCAGAGTGTACCCACTTACAAAGTAAATCCAGAACATCACATAACAGCTGCAGTAGATAAGTTTATGGGTTACATGTGCAAACTCTTAAGGTATTTTAACCTGGATCAGAATTTGTAGAATGGTTCACTGATGGTGGGTGTAAGATATCTAGTTACTGGCAAACATTCGTGCAGCAGAACTGGCAAGACAGTGACTTGCATAAAGGGTACAATATATACTGAAATTATTGCAAGACTCCCAAGTGACTGATGCCAAGAGTGTTTGAATTAGCCCCAAAAGGAGCAAGAGACTCTGACACATCAGAGTGCTGTGCTTAGACAATTGATCTGCCTGCCTGACGGAGACAAATGTACTAAAGCCTGCCCTGAGAGCATCTCCGTTGCTGCAGTTGGCAGGGGTTTACATCACACAGCTCAGTAACAGAGGTGTCCCTGGGCTCCCCTCCATGGGGAGGAGATCTCCACTCCTCTGCCATTGGCCTGCTGGTGTTAAGGGAGAATTCCACCCCTCTGCCCTGGGACAGAGGTATGGGCAGGTGGATGATGCAAGTGGTCTTGCTGATCCTCACTTCCCAGTGAGGACACGCACTACAGAGATTAAATGGTGAAGGCCACATCATGGATCAATGACAGCAGTTTTCTGGCTCCCAGCCTGTTTTCAGTCCATTCAATAATATTGCCCCGAAACATTGAGCAATAAAGTTTAATCTAGAGCCATTTTATTAAAAATTACCCCCAAATCAATACAGCTTTGTTTGCATCAGATGTTCTTTATGATGTGACTAGCATCATGTGCCGGGGTTTGTTGGTTTTTTGTCTTTTTTTTCTTTTTTTTCCTTTTTTTTTTTTTTTCTTTTTTTTTCTTTTTTTTTTCTTGCAAGCCAAGAATGTGAGTAGGGAGCCTGGCTTTTTTTCTAAGGCACCTTTCAGAGTTTTGGAGCGAGCACACAAGAAGAGTAAGACTGAGCCAAACAGAACAAGCCATCAACAGTTTTTGGCATGGATAAAACACAGTGGCTCCATCTGCATTGTTAGTGAAGTTATAGACAGTTGCCAGCAAATATGCTTAATCTCTACTTTGCGTTTGAAGCACTGTTCACAAGGCCACCCGAGCAATGCTGTCACAGTCTTTCCTTTCACCCACTCAGACTGATACAAGCTCTGTTCTCTTTTGGCACTCTGTCACCATCACTAATTACCTTGTTTTCTGACTCATGAGGCAAGATTAGTAATTTGTCTCCTAATCCTTACTCTCATGTGTGTCTTGTGTAGTATAAAAAGGAAGTGGGATATGTGAAAACTAGGGAATATTTTCAGTGTGTGGCTTATGTTTATGCTCCAACAACTTGAAAAGTTGCTGCCATCTCTGTCATACAGATCTGTGAGAGTGGATACAGTAAACTGTGGATGCACAGTTAAGAGTCTGTGTCTGCAGCCCAAAAATGCATAGGCTAAGGCAGTAAATAATCAAGAACTTCAGGGTTTGCACTTCTCTGAAACACTGTTTAACACTACTAGCCTGGGGCATATGTATGAAAACTTTATCTTTTGACTTCATATCTGTATGTTTTAAAATTCCATGCACACAGCAGCAAGTGTTCAAGCCAATATTAAGTGCCTGAGTATGTACCAACTTGAGATCTTTAAACAACAGATTTTTAAAAAGCCCTTGCTTAGGAATGTATCTTGAAAGTGTCACTACTTATTCCAAATTTGTTCTGAGAAGGACATACAGTAAAGTGTATGGGGCATCAAAAATCCTAAGAAAATAAAGACAAGGAAAGGAATTTGTTTGAAGTAAAATACTTGCTGTAGGTATTTTTAAGAACATCAGGCTCCTGGTATTACTTAGAAGCCTGTTTTCATCTCCACTGTTGTTCCCTGGTACTTCAAATTTAATTAAACACCTATACGTACACTCTATGGTGGTACTGCTAAGTCTGACACACCTGGAATGTACATGGAGTTTGGACTGACAGACTATATAGACTAAAGTAATTACCTCTTCTGAATAGATTTCTGTAACAACTAAAAAATCGCACGAAATTGAAAAATCAGTGAAAATGACTAAATAAGACTTTATCTGCAGATCAATTAAATGTGTGGGGTATGTTTTGCCAAGAGAGAGAGCAACCCACAGTGTCCCCAGCCTATCACAAGATGCTTTAGCTGAAAACCCACGACTTAGGGACTGTTGAGGTTCTTCTGCTCCCCCAGCTGGGCAGTGCTGACAGCAGCATGTCAGGAACTAGGACAGGCTGTGCAGGGAGCTGCGAAGATTTATTTACCTTTGTCTTCTTCTCAGATGGGCATTTGCTGCTCTTTGAATAGCAAATTCATACGGGCAGAGGAGAAAAACAATACCATGGCACATCAAATAACTAGGTGTTCTCCTGAAACTGGTGTACTTGTCTTTTGACTTATACTATCTTAGTATTTTTCTTATTAGAGTATGGCAAACCCAAATGGGCTCTTTATAAAGACTGGCAGTGGTGACTGTATACTGTGGCTTGTAACTCAGATTCAGGTGTAAGATCAGGAGAAGCATGTGCACTCTGAAGCAGCTTGTGCATCTTCTATGCATTTACGTATCTGCAGCTTCCAGAAGGCAATGCCTGCCCAGGCTAACTCATATATATGTGTATATATATATATGAGCAAGTGCATATGCAGCTCTGGCTGCAGACTATATTAACTGCATATCCCGATACGGAAGATACACAGATATGAGTTTACCAGAACTTCTAAATTCTCCTTTATGTCAAATTGGGGTTTTCTACAAGTTTTTTTTCAAGGCACACAAGTACCTGTAAATTTAATAATTCCATGCCTGTTGAGAAACACTTTTCTACAAAAGTTCTGCTGAATATGCAGGAGCTTTTAAAAAAGTCACATCCTAAATGCCAGTGATTGTAAGACATTACTCATATCAAACAACCAATGTAATGTATCACTGCCTGTTTGCCTTTTTCACTATTTACCAGCGCCTATATTTATGAGTACAGAGGTACATACCATCTCTTTACTTACCAGTTTTTCACTTCGAAATTATTTGACTGTTTAGGAAAGGCATGTATCACAATTAGAGAACAAAGGGTCTCCATGATATTGTAACGTAAAAAGTGCATTTTTTTCTTTGCTTTATACAATACCTAATTATGTCACCATTAATAAAATTTAAGACTAGGTGTCTTTTACTACCTGCAAAAAATTATTTAGTGTGTATTGTTTGTTTTGGAATGAGAGAAAGAATTTTGCAAACTGAACTTGTTTGTTGGTTTTGCCTTGGAGTGTGGTTTTGCCTTTTTCCTCCACAGAAGTTTAAAAAATAATCTTAAGAGGGAATAGGCTGAGCTACAGACACTTCTGAACCATTCGCAATTTAAATTTTCCCCACAAAATCATATTGCATTTACAATTACCTAAAACAAAGTATGCAGTTAAAATACAGATATTTGAAAAGGGATATGGTAACCAAGGTAAACTACAGATGTCTTTACATCTACACTTATCTTAAATGACAGAAATGTGTACTCAGAACTTTACTAGAAATATTCATTTAACTTCATCTTAAATAGCTTGTTTGGAAGAGTGCAGTCCAAGAAGTTACAATTTTATGTAGCACCAGGTGGTTGAAAACTGTTAGATGACAGTTGAGGAGCACTGCTGAATCTTTGTACTACAGTATCTTACTACTGTCCATGTGTACGTAGTAATTCTACTTGTTGATGTGGAGAAAGGGAATTTAATACATTTTTAGGCAGTCTTAACTGGATCCCACAAAATGCTGTTTATTTCTTTCACATTTGTCTCTGAAAAAGAAGTCCCTATAGGCAATGCACTTTTCATGACAACCTGTTTTTCTCCATGGAATGAATCAATGCCCATAGTGAGCTGGTAAAAGGTCAGGTTTTTTATTTGTTAGTAAATTTAAATTTATTAATGTATTGCTAGTGAATGAAAAAATCAAAAACATTACTGTCTGGTAAACCTTAAATTACCTCTAATGATCAAGCATCTCTTTACTTACTTGTCATAGCTGTTTCCTTTGTTATATGCAGAGCTGCCCGATTCTCTGGAGTAGTATTTACAGTAACATCATCTGTCAGAAGATTTTTAATTTGATATTAAAATCTTTCAAGTTTACATTAGACCATTTTAAATTCTGTAAGACTACTCCTTAATGCTTAATTTAGACCATGTTCTGCCTCACTCTACTGAAAGAGAACATGAGGTGCTCTGTTGTGGACAATAAAACCTGTCGGCCTGAGAGACTTTCATGTGTCTCTAGCTGAATGTTGAACTCCTGCTTCCCCTGAAATTTATGTTTTCAGATGTAAACCATTATCTTTCTTTGTAAAGAGCAGAGCATATGACCTTCATAGTCAGTGTGACTCTTAAATGAAGTTTCATCCCCTGACATGAGCAATTATATCCTGATCACATATTATGAAAAAGAGATGCTCTATTAGTTCATGCACAGGAGACTGAACAATTCTAATCCTTGGGAATACATAGTTTAAGTAAATGTAAATGCAGTAGGACATTGCACTCAACTTGATTAAACCAGTAGTTTCTTTTCTACATTCTGCATCACAAGTCTTTGAAATGATTACTTACTAGGCTGATTTTATCAAATTTAGCAGGACATGGTAGATATGTACATAAGTACATGATGGTTATCTCTATGACGTTATCTCTTGGTTTTAAGTTTTCTAGGTCTCTGAATTTCCTACATGTAATTACAATTTGGGCTTATTTTAGAAATTAATTTTAATTTAATAAATTTAGGTATTTATATAAAATAGAACACTTTTCAGATTACCTGAATCAGAAATTTTCTTTATATCTGCAACCTGTAGGTCTTCTGACATATTACTAACAGAGTCCTCTTCACCTGTATCTCCAGGCATTTCTGTGTAAATAATGCTAAATTAATGAGGGCAGCAAATTTTTATACTTTATAAGAACTTTATAAGCTGTGGTGTATCAAATTAAAAAGTCCATCCAGCTTTGCATGCTCTTAATGCCAGAAGGCAAAGTAGATGCATTAGCAAAATGTTTAGAAATGGCAACTGAAGAGTGAACCTTCCCCCAAAATGTTCTCACGGTTTTTAGCCAGACTGTCTTCATGTAATATTTTTCTTGACTTCTCCCATTACTTTACTAACTTCTAGTCTTACATTTGGCCAACATAGTATCATCCCCTCACCTCAACTAAAAATTTATTGTTTAATTCTGTTCTTAAACAACAAGCATGTTTCTGGTTGTATATACCAATAAAAATGTTTTAACTCTTGGGTAGCGTAGGTTCATCAGTCTACTCTAATTCTGCATTCATGATCCATTACCATTAATTGTCAATAACCACCCAAAACCAAAGGCAAGTTCTGCCAGCATTCTTAGTGCTGTTCCTTTTGCTATTTTCACTGTCGTCTCACCAGTTTGGGAGTCTTGCTCCAAAGGCCAATCAAAATGAGGTATTTGGGACCGTAAGACGGACAGTTGAGATGTTAATTTTTTTAACCAATGTTGGTTACTACAGATTTCTTTTGCTCAGTGTCTTAATTTTTCTAATAACATAGTCTGACTATCTCTCTGATCCATTTCTGTTATCTAAACTGGAAACAGTCTCCTCTGACATGATTTTGACTGGAATTGTCTTTCTGTATCATTTTATCCTATGGCTTCATCTTTTATTTCCTCCTTTTGCTTCTCAGTTCTATTAAAAAAAAGTACAGGGCAATCACTCAATCTGAAATATTACTTTATAACAAAACACAAAGCTACTGGACAAAATAGTAAATTTCCATTCAGTGTTTTTCCACCCCAGCCAGTTGGTTAATCTCTCTGTGCTTTTTGAGGTTTTTTAAGGTCTCTCTAGTGCTGGAAAACTAAAAATTTAAATGATAGTTGAAGTACTTACCTAGAGAATCCTTTTCTGATTTTGCTTCTGTCCATTCTGGAGGCCTCTCACTTTCATCATTATCTGATTTACTTGCTTGTTCCATGGTGCAGTGCCCCAGAATAGCATCCAGTTCATTAAAAAATTTCATACTTTTACTCGTACTCCCTGAGTCTTGGGCACTTTTTACACTCTTGTATTCATGTTTCAGATTTTTGTATTTTGTCCTGCACTGCTTCCAGTCCCTGTCAATTCCAAACTTTTGCAGTCTAGCAGCAACCTGTTCAAATATTTTTTTATTTCTCACTGTCCCCTCCAGCTGTTGCTGGATGTTTTTATCTGACCATATGCGTATCAAAGCTCTGACTTCATTAACAGTCCAGTGTTTTCCTCCTTCATTTGCTACTGTAGGAATACAAGCCGGTGGTTTGGAAGCCTCTACTGCTGACGCTGGATTACCTGCATTGTGTGGGGTAGGGGAGAGACACAGATATTTGTTACCTGCATTTTGGGTGGTTGGGGTAGGGAAAGGACAGAGAGAATGGGAATGAAGGATGCTGTTTCTCCAGAGAAAGATGAAGCATAGGTGACATTTTTGTTAATTCTGATAAAATCTTTGCTTTCATTTGAAGACAGCAAATGTACATTTAAGATACTCAGATAGCACATGTACATTTAATCTAAGAGGAACATTTCTTTCTTCTGTGTCCTAATACTCTTAAGTTTTTACCTGTGAGACCTTTGGGAACAACTGATGAGCTACGTTGTCCTTCAGACATTAGAGAGAAGAAGAGTACTGTTGGGAAGATGGATGTGCTGCATGGGCATAATAATAAATTGGCCCCGAATCACTGACACTAGAATCAAGACTTAACTTTCTGAATTCATGCCATACTTTAGTTTTTACACACATGGAGAGATTTAAAAGGATCTAAAGAATCTGATCCTTATTTCTTAACAAAGTACCTCAGTTGTGGGGAGCAGAGGAATTGACTTCTGCTTAAGTCAAACATTTGTGTGATAGAACCCAGTTCTCATGGCACAGAACCTGCACCTTTCTCAGGGCAGATCAATCAAAAATATTTGGGGTTTTTTAGTGAAAATCAGTGTGAATTGTCTTTACTTTGCAAAACTAAGACAGTTTTTAATTTTCTCCAGTCAACAACTTTATTTTTTTAACATTATGAGGTAAATAAAAGGTTGCCACTCATGCAATAACTGAAAACACCAAAATATTATATACTTTAGTTTTTTAAAAACTATATTATTATTTTAGTTTCCTTGTTTCTATTTATGAATTTGCTTTAAGGCTTTGTTTTGGTTATCAGATTAGTTTGGAAAACTATTTCTCATGCATTTTCTAAAGCTTTGCAAAAATAACTAAAAAACTCAAATAAATAAGCCCAAAACCAATTCCAGGGCATGATTAAATAAAGCAGCATGAAAATGAACAGTAACTGACAGGTTTTTACAGTCATACTGCAGTGGTAAATGCCTTTGTCAGTGTCTTTTTCTGAAACAGCAAACCAGATTACGGGGGTTTGATACTTTATATCTACTGAGATGTGTGTGATGGCAATCGTGTCACACCCTTGATTGTGCACAGAGCTTCAGTGGAGAATATTTATAATAACCTATCTGGGGACAAACTTGTCTTAGATAAAGCCATTCTTTGCTACTCTTCATAATTCATTCTAGTTGTCAATAAATTGTTCTAACAGATATCTTTTTTTTTTTTTTTCCTTATAGTCCTGGGTTAATCAGGACTCTGTAGCAGCCACCTCATAGGCAGCATAGTTGAGAAGGGTAATTTTCAGGTGGCACATCAATTACGCTTTCTCCATTTCTTTCTGAGGGAATGAAAGAAAATGCTGATTTACTGATGAATCAAACCATAGGAACTGCCACAGATGATAACTGCCAACATCACATAGGCCAGAGAGGAAAGGACTAGGGAAGATGACAAGAAGAGAGGACAAAGAATGCAAGGAGGTGCTCTCTACAGTTCCCAGTCAAAGTCAGAGATCATGGGGGCATCTGGGAGGAATAAAGTTTCTTTACTCTTTGTGTAGACCAGTATTTCTCACTAGTCGGTTCATTTCCAACTGAGCTCACTTTTGGTTGTGGATATTAGTTCAAAATGAGTTCTGGTGACTTGGTATATTGCTGACTTTTTCTGCTGTGTGCAGAGTGGAAAATGGTGAGTTTGTTTGCTCCTCATTCCCTTTAAAAAACATGGTGATTAAAAATATCCTGCCTAAAAGTACTGCTTTGAAACAAAGTTGTTATGGTCAGTGCAAAAATTTTCCTTATCGCTTAAAAGCATTTTAGTCCTAATTTGTTTTTAAAAAAAAGTTTAAGCAGGATATACTTTTTTTTTTAATCTGAAAGATGCATTTATGCTGTATTTAATCCTTTTCTAAACTTCCTCAAAACTGAGAAAGCTGCTGAAATAAAACCAAAATATTAGGTGTTACAGGTACAAAGAGGCCAGCATTTTTCTTTCAGTGGTTTCTGAGATAGTGCCTGAAACTTACAGACTAGAAGAGGTACTAGGGGAGGGCATTTTAGTACTAGTAGGTACTTGAGAGCCCATGCAATTGAAAGTTATTTTGCTGACTTTGTAGAAAGGGGCTTCCTCAGAATTGAAGACTTTTCTGCTTGGCAGTATGTTGAACACTGAGAAATAAAAACATTTTATTGTGAAATTTGATTCAGATACTTTCTGCATGTTTTGTTTATGTGCATGAAGTATTTTATATGTGCATAAATTCCATGTGACATTCTGGTCTCTTCCTTAATTTCTTTCTATGCCAGGCCAGAGTGGTGTAATGTGTAACATAATAGCCACAGGCTATGGTGATAGCTATTATAGGTTGTGCCTTGTTTTCTTCTTGCATATGGCACCTTGCAGATTTTGTAATGGAAGTTGTAACTGGACTGGAATGTATACTAAGGCATAGAGCATATATAAAAAATAGAAAGAGCATGTAGGAAATTCAGGACAGCTGCTGTTCATCCAGGCAACAAATCAGCACATCAGTTGCTTAAATCTGCCTAAAATGTGTTTATATTTCTCCATTTCCAGTAGCTGCCACTTGAAGGGGCTGACACCTAGGATGCTCTTCCTCCTTCTGTCTTGCCAGATTTATGTCTTTGCTTTGTAATTTTGCTGAGGAAAACTACTAGAGTACGACGTGTTCCAAATGAGTTGTATGGTTGGTTGGACTAAAGTATTGCTGACCACTCCTTGCTTGGAGAGATGACTTTGAAGGTATGCTGGAGACCACTGCAAGTCTGGATTGCTCTGCATCTCTCTCTCCTGGCTCACACCACTCACTCATGCTGCTTTAAGCATCCATGATTCGAGAAAATGGTCTAGGGAAAAGCCATAAGCTGACATGGGTATCCCTGCTAGCATTTGGCATACTTTCCACTGGCATTTAAAAAAATTTCTGTGGTTAATGAAGTCAACATGATTAAGCTGTAGCATGGGGAGTGTTTTGCATGTGAATGGGGGTCATGCAGGTGTTATATCATACACAGTGGTCAGTGTCTAGAGATGCACAACACCACTGACCACAGCAGTGCTAACACTGCCAAGGACGTTGTGCAAGTCTGTGGCTGTATTAAAGCTACACTGATCAGAAACAGAATGACAGTGTTTTCAAGTTATCAGGAAGTGCTCTGACACCCGTGCTGCTTTTTAGTTTTTCATCTCTCTGTACCGTTGTACTATACCTAGTTGAACTGGTCTGGCATGAGATGTAAAAAGTAGTGGATCTCCTGGAGCATCCTCATCATCTTCTAAAGAAACTGGTATTTCACCTGGGAAGGAAAGAGTTTTTAGATGAAAAATAGGTATGAACTAAATTAGCTTAAATTAGTTTAAATTAAAGTGTCCATACACCATGAGAAGATCTTTAACTTGAAAATCTCGACACTTAATATGTAGTTAAATTAAATTTTAAATTAATTTAGCCTGTCCACATAAGGGGCACATGAGTTATAGCAGGCAAATCATTTTATGTCTTGTATATGAAGCCTGTTTGAAATGCTTTTAAAAATTCTAGTTGAAACTGACTTCATTCTAGTTACTTGTATGCTTTTCAGACTCAGTATTCAAGGTAAAGTAAGAGACATACAAATAAAGGCAGACTTTGCACACAGATTCATAAAATCAGAAATCCATTTATGTAACAAAAATAAATTCCTAGAAGAGTGTGAAGAAAACAAGGATGTTCTGCAGAGAGCTCTGGAAATCAATGGAATTCATTAATGGTATGGGGAGGGAACCAAAATATTCATTGTGACTTGACAACAGATGTATTTGTAGCTGACAGGATTAAGTCTAGCTTTTTCCAGCATAGCTTTTCTACAGTTGTTCAAAAAGGAACATTACAGCAATTCTTATGTAAGTTTAAAAAGCAGCAAATGTTCATCAAGTTCAGAACCAGCTAGATTGTCACAAAGCACAAACTTGTAAGTTATCCTGTGGTGGTGTGCTGTTTTCAACATACCATGTTGACAGGAGGTTTGAAATGTTGATTCCTTGTACAGGAGCTGAGCTTGTGTGAGCTCCAGCCAGGCAGGGCACCCAGATCAAAGCTCGCAGCTCTGCGGTAGTTTGTCACTAGGTCGTCACGGGGAGCAGTAATGAGGTGCCTTAGGATGCAACCTCCCACCCCTGACGTCGGTGAAACTGAAAACTGCGCATGAAAACATTATCCTAAATCCTCCTGACTTTCAGCAAAGCTCACGATGACTCATAGATGCAGTGGCCTGATCTGTGACTGCTCCCAGCTCTCTGCCTGGCTTCCCTGGCAAGAGCTGCTGCTCTTGCCTCCACCTCCAGCGACAGGACTGGCATTTCAGATGTTTAAAAGCAGCAAAGCGAACCAGGGAGAAAATAATAAGTTCTCTGCTGGAAGGCTTCTGAGTGTGCCATAGGCAGTAGCATGAGCAGGGTTAATTACATTGTAATATTAAGAGAGAAACTTTTTTTATTTTTAGTAAGTAAGAACACTTACCACAAAAAAATATTATTATACCAGAAAAGCTACTGAATAAAAGTATTGCACATTTGTTTAAAAAGAACTATATAAAATACTGTTAATTACATGTTGAAAGTGCAAACATGGAAAACTATGTGTAAGTGGCACTTCTCTGTCAGCATTTCTGAAGGATCTTCCTGCCTTTTAGTAGCTGAGTTTTCTGCCAGTCATTGCTGATGCATTTCTGCTCAGTGATAATCTTTCTGCATTTGCTGAGGTAAAGTGAAGGTCAAGCAAGGTGACCAGTGCCTGAATACTTAAACATAAAGAAAGAAATATAAAAAGTGTAAATAATTTGAATTACTAGGCAAGTATTTTGTAAATAATGTATTTAGTTTATTAATACTTGATTTAACTTGATTAACAAAATGAGAAGATCATTTATTTGAACTCTAATGAAAGATACCATTTTTCATAGCACTCACCATCACTTTATGTAGATTTTCTTGCTTGTTGATGAGTGTGATAATACACAAACTAGACTTGAAGAGAAGTGAACGTGTTGACTTGTATCTTTTTTAATGATTATTTAAGCTACAGCTCTGCCTCAGAAACGGGCTTTGGGAGGACAGCATGAACCTCTCCGTTTACATTTCTGCATGTGCTTATGCATAAAGTGTTGTCTTTTCATGAACAAGCTGAAAACTGGTATGTGTTACTACCAGCTTTGTCCTGAGACCCCTCTCAGATTTGATTGAGATTTTCAATAATAATTTCTTCAAATACACTTTCAAAAGAAAACTGATTCTACCACGTATGAAAAATCCTCAGGGGAACACTATTGAAATACCATTCAGTCTTATAAAAAAAAGTAGTGTCTTCTTTTCCTGCTGCTCTCCCTCCCCAGCAATCTCCCAGTAGCTGAAATAATGTAAAGACATGCTTTGCATCTTTACATTAAGCATGCATAGGAACATTGAGACTGAGGCTAAACAGAATGGTAAATATACTGTGAATTATTTGGGAATATGCTCTGTCCCCTGTCATGCTTTTTAAGAAGACAAATCAGTATAGCTATCAATTTCTTATAATAAAGTAAGATGTTCATGGTGGACACATGCTATTAATCACAGGTTTTAGTTTGCTGATAGCATTTTGTTCTTGCTACTCAAACTGTAAGCCTAGACATCCTCTATTCCTCCAGCCCCCTCAAAAGGAGATGTCTCTGCCTCTTTTAAAAGAGGTGAGGGCCCATTTTTCTCTCCTCTCCTGTAACACACTTGGCTGAAAGGGAGAAGGCCAGGAGGGGGCCTGCAGTCACTGCTGGGGCAGGAGCAGGAGCTGCCTTTGCCTGTGCCGGGAATCGCCTTTCACTCTGTGGGAGCGACACCAGCAGCTCTGTCCCTGCAAGACAGCATCAGCTGCAGAGCCACCGGTGCCAGTTCTGTCTTACCAGTGTTCCTCAAAGTACTGGGCTAGGCAGGCATCGTACTCTGACTGCAGGTGGAATAGGACTGGCCCTCTAGTACAGTGTCAGTTGCTTGACTCACATTCTTAAGTAAGAAAGTTGATCTCACAGCTGTTCCCTCAGCCCCTTGTTGTGGATGTGTGCATTCATTCTGCATAGCTGCAGGACACATTTCTTTCTTAGTGCACTTTCATTCCGGCTCACTTGTGGTTGTTGTGAAAATCTGCATTTCAATTTTTGCATTATTGTTGCATTATTGTTGCATTATTACAGTTAGCTGCATTTAATTTTTCTTTATCCATAAAACCTGTTTGCTTTTATTTTTCTGGAGGGAGTAAGAGAAGTGCTTGTGCAATCAAGAGATATTTAGTTATACCACCTTTAAAATCAGACTGTCCGAATGCTTCAAAACAAGGCATGTCTCACCCAGGGGTAATTATTTTTATAGATACTATAGTTTGGGATTCACAATTGAAATTAACTTTTGCTGATTTGAATTTGCTAGAGGTCTAAAGCAAATAAGAATTAGAATTACCAGGTGCAAACTACATTAAAACACAGAGGATAATCTAATGGCAGATCCTCAGATGTAGGACACTATCTTAATTTCATGTTGTCTTCAAAGTGTATCAGCTTGTATTAGCCTCAGTTCTGCAGGTTTAAAAATAAAAATGGATTGCAATTCACAATGCAGAGAGCATATTACAATACTATAAAATTGTCATTTTCATTTGAAGTGACTTTGACAGATTAGAAGCTTTCTGATAGTGATGACAAATTAAGGCCAAGCTTTTTGTTAAGGTAAACACTGGCAATGAAAAATGGTAATTTCTTTTCCTCAAATCTGTAAAACAGCATTGTAGAGGGAGACATGGAATGGTACAAGGACAAGCTCAATGTCCAGCTTCTTTCTATGCCTTTGACAATATCCCCTGGCAATAATGTTGAGTTTCTTGTTTTCTTAAAAAAGATTCACAATTTCAGTTAATGTAAATTGCTATATACCATGGGAACAAATTATGCTTTTAATTTCTCTTTTTAGTAATCTTATTTTAGTACTTATAACTATCATTGGGGCTTATGCTTCAATGACATTTAGGATGTGACAAGAAGATTTGAGTGATGTCAAACAGCAGATTGACCCTAATGAAATGTTAAGCAGAGCTTAAATGCATATGTAGAGAAGGTTGAATAAAACAAGAGATGCAAATAATTTAGTAAAACTCACTTCAGAATAAAGGCAGCTGTATTCACTTGGTCTACTGCAAAATAGTCTGATAAATACAATAATTTTTACTTTCACTGCTAAACTAGAGTTTTTAATGAGAGATTAGTAAGCATCTGTTTCTTGAATATTTAATTAAAACTGCTAATAAAATAATTTACCTTAAGTCATCACACCTAAATATCAAGCTGATATATATATGAGAAATAAGAATAAAAATCCTAAATTTCACTTGTATCACAAGAAATACCGATTTTTACAACACTCTGACAGTTCCAACCTTTTCTTTTTCTTTACATTTACATCTGAATTGGAGCTCTACAAATTCTGCTTCCAAAGTACTGCAAATGAAAGGCAAAGGGGAAAAAAAAGCAGCTTATTTTAATTTAGCATTTCCACTCAGTGCAGGAGCCTGGACACTAGCAAGTACTCACCGAGGCTGCAATACAGGCAGTTAGCATAATTTTGCTGGAATTACGCTGTATTTACAGACTTCGACACTGGTGGGTGCTAACATTTTATTCCCCTGCGCGAGGCGTGCATCCAGTCACTTGTAACCGCGCTGAGCAGCCTCCGCTCCAGCCCAGCCGAGCCGGGCTCCGGGTTTGTTCCCTTTGGGTTTGAAGCTAAGAGAGAAAAATAGAAGCAAAAAATATCCTTTTTTTACCTTGCGTGCTGTCTGTTGTGGGGCTTGTGTTCGGCTGCGTCTCAGTCGCAGAACACCTGCCGTTTTCTTCTGCTGCTAATTGTGTGACAGGCTCATATCGCAATATGGCATCCAGATCATGGAAAAACTTCATGGTTTTTGTGACATCCCCAGAGTTGTGGGCATATTTAACCGTTCTGTATTCGTACTTCAGGTTTTTGTACTTTGCACGGCACTGTTTCCAGTCCCTGCACACTCCCAACTCCTGTAACCTTTTAGCAATGTAGATAAATATTCCTTTATTCCTCAGGGTGCCGTGCAGTTGCTTTCTGATATTTTTTTCTGACCAGACGCTTAAAAAGGCTTTAACCTCCTCCTCAGTCCAATGCTTCCCTGCTCCACTCTCCATGTTGAAAGTGACCTGGAAATGATTCACTATTTCTAGCCAAGATTTTGTTTCCTAGGAAACCAGACGGCTGGTTGTCAGTAAGCTCCGCCGAGATGAAAGGATCTAGTTTTACTGGCTCAAGCTGCCTGAGGGGAGTAACTTGAGACGCTGCCAAATAAGCAGGCTCGGCTCCGGGCCGGGGCTGCTGGGGCTCTTCTTAGGGAGTCAATGCCAGCACCGGGGTGTGAGAAGAGAGGCAAAAAGAGGCTGTTTCGTTTCTTTAGAAAAAAACCACAAAACCCGACAAAACAATGCAACCTCACGCGCCCCCCCTGTGGCCTGGCCTTTGCCGGAGGGGGCCCTGCCGCGGGGCTGAGCCCTCTGCACCAGGGCCGCGCTTAGGGCCCGCCTGCCCTACACCTCCACACCTCTGCGCTCTTTGCCCCTCAGCTGCGGCCCTAGAGACACGTTTTATATATTAGTGATGTTTTAATAAAAGCTGGCATACCTAAAGTCTGGCTCAGCTAAGAAAGTGATGCAAGCACTGTGGTAGTGAAACTGAGAATCCCATGTGTTTTGTCAGTGCTAAGTGAAAGATGTAATCCAACGCCTTGACCAGGGCCTTCCCTGGGGCGTCTGCTTCCCTCTTCCTACTGATTTAGTTACTATTTAAAGAGACCATGACAGTATTAAATTGAAATTTCCTGTGATATTAACATTGCAATTACAAGTTGCTGAATGCAGTGCATCAACCCTTAAGTCTTACTACCAGTCTTCTTGTTTATAAATGGAACATCTTCCTGAGTTAAAGTAAATGGCTTTAAGAATGTCCTCATCTCTGAATTGTGTTGGAAGAACTGTGTCACTAACAGGGTTAATTTGTTCAGATATGTGGGAAGTTTGGTTTGGTTTGCTTTCTGTAAGCAAGTGTTCTTTAAAATTTTTGCTTTACATCCAACTGGGACTAGTAACAAATAGAGGGATTTTATGAACTGGAGAAAATTGGTAATGAGCATGTCAGTTGTAGATTAGCATCCATTCTATTGATTTTTGTGCCAAATTTTATTGTTGCTTATAGTAAATAATTCCAGTGACTTAGCAACTGAGTTAAACCAGTCCAATGCACAAATAGGACATTAGTTATCATTCCCTTTTTAAGAAAAACATCTTTCCTATTCAGACATTATTATGTATGAGCGTGGGCAGGAGCTCTCGTGTCCACCAAAGTCCGGATGAGTATTGCAGGCACAGGCAGGCACATAGCAGCTGTTTTGTTACAGGCAATACTGCCTTATTTCAGGAAGTCTTTCAAAGGGAGATGGAGCAGCCTGAACTATTATCCATAAAAAACCATCCAGTCTGCAAAGCAAACCTTTTCAATGGATAAGGGCTGGATTACAAACCGTGGGCAGGTGCCTGCCTTGGGCAGGGCAGCATCAGGGGATCTGGGGTACACCCAGGAGAGCCAGCAGGGGAAAGGGCTGGGGAGGACAGGCAGCAGGACAGGGAAAACACACGTATTTCAGCTGAATCAGCTCTTCTGCTCAACAAAGCACAACTGCCAGCCCAAGGCTGATGTGCTGTAAGAGAAGTATTTCCACTTGCAGTGACACTTGTACCTCAGACTTGTTTTGCCTGAGTTCAGAAGCTGAGATGCCCAACATTAGGTGTATGCAGTCATACGCTTTCACCAGAGGGTCCGTGTAGCTCTTAGAGGTGTAAATGCTGGCTTGTCTGCCTAAGTGCAAAAATGCAAAAGCTTCTGCACAGGTGATCAGTGGAAAAGACAATCCATTCCTCTAAGCAACACCATCAGTTTTTAGTAACATGTCACAATCTAAAGCAAAAATAGAATAGCACTGTAGAACCTAGTACTATTGCCTAGAGTGTTTTGCCTCTAGAAATGGCTTTTCCAGTTAAGCATCTGCTTTTATGCTATGCCTGTACTGAAATGGAAGTCCAGTAAGACCCAGAGCCAGTGCTTATTAGTGGAAAGATTCTCACTGAATTTAGTGGACTTGGGCACAAACTTTATGTGACTGTCTTGAAATAAAGCATACCACAGGCAAGAAACCTCCAATTAACACAGCAATTACAAGTCTGTAAAATGGAACAACAAATAAGCCTACATTAAAATTCCATTAAAAAAATACCTATCCATTGTATGTTAAAGTGTTTCATAATCATGTCAATGCTTTATGTTGATTTTATTTTGTCCATAGGGGCCAGGAGAGTGCTGGAATTGTGACAAGTGATGGCGAGTCATCCCAGACATTCAAAGTGCACAAGGTAAAATGCAACTAAATGTGTTGTATTTTTAAGGTAGATGTATGTAAGTAAGTTTCTGCTAAGAAACAGTGTAGTTGGAGAAAAAGTAACATGTTTGATGGGCTCTTTGTCAGTGAGAGTATCTCATTTTGTTACCTGCCTTGAGTGTATGCTTGAAACAAACCTGCCAATGTTGTCCTGATCTGTGTTTCGGTGCATACGGCAGCAGGCACACAGAAGTTACCCAGATCATGCTAATGATGTCACAAAAACTTTTTACCAGTCACCCTGCACCTCAGGTGTTAACTCTGCAGATTTGGAAGAGCACCGATGCTCTTCTTGATCTCAAAAAGAAAAAAAATACTGTTACAGACTATGCACAAGAAAATGGATGACTAAATCTTACATTAGTGAGATTCAAGAAAGTGGTCACTACTTTACCTATGTGTAGCAATAAACAGAATCTAATACAGAATGGAGGCCTGAGGAGGTAACACGGACTTTCTCAAGCTGAGACAATCACAGGGGATGTTACAAGACATATAATGACCACAGCCTTAAAAGTATATATTTTAGTCAGGGAATAGATTGTTCCATGAAAATCCTCAGCACAAAAATGTAGATTGCTTTATTTAAAAATAGAACTAAAGGGATCAGATATACCACTGTGGCACCTACTCCCCTTCTTTCTTTCCTATATCTTTCAGGTTATTTGCCTTTTTCTTGAAGTTCCATTAATACTATATTGGCATGAAGCAGAAGAAGAACTTAAAAAGTCACCAGGAAAATAAAACCAAACAGAACCTTTTTTTTTTTCTTTTTCTCCCAAAGGGAATGGGTCTTATAAATCACGTCTTCAATGCAGACAGCCTGAAGAAGCTGTACCCTTCAAACCTTGGTATTGGGCACACGAGGTACTCCACCTCAGGAATTTCTGAGCTGCAGAACTGCCAGCCTTTTGTTGTAGAGACTCTCCACGGGAAGATCGCTGTGGCACACAATGGGGAGCTAACAAACGCTATACGACTCAGAAGGAAGGTTAGTACCTCCTTTGGGGGCTCTGGCATTGTTTCTTTCTGAGTGTGAGGCAGAAGTGAGCAATCTGGTTGCTGTCACTTTTCCTTAATACCAAATTGTTTGGGGTTATGAAAGGGCGCCCTAATCAAAATAGATCATTTTGGGGGGAAAAGATCCTGTGAAGGGGATTCTGCCTTGATATCTCTTTCTGGATCTGTTATAACCAATTTCATATTTTCTCTTCTATATTTTAACTCTCTTCCCAGAGTATGTACAAAGCTAATTAAATGGCCTAAACATGAATTTAAACCCTGAATATTGATAGCATTAATTTTGGTTGCATGCAGAGCAAAGGAATGAGATGAAAAGGGAAAAAGAGTACTAGTGTAGAAGATTGTCCAAACTCATTTTACACAGTTGGCTTGTTGGAAGAAACATGACATTATTATGCTGTGATCACCTGAAGCACTGTAAAACATTTGTTCATTGCATCAAGATGTTGTTAGGTTCAAATCTGAGCAGTGTGATGTGAGATTGTTTTTAATGCTGGTAACACTTTTGCTTTGTGTCTTGAAAGCTTATGCGGCACGGTGTGGGACTGTCGACCAGTTCTGACAGTGAACTGATCACCCAGCTGCTGGCTTTCACACCCCCGCTGGAAAACGACGATACGGCCGACTGGGTGGCAAGGTGAGGAGCATGAGCTTCACAGCCAACACCAGCCATTAAACCTCAGCATGATGTGCAGCTGTAAATGCACACAGCTGTTTGTGTGACTCACAGTTATGTTCCCCTATGTCTCATTCCAGAATAAAAAACTTAATGAAGGAAACTCCAACTTCGTATTCATTGCTAATTATGCATAAAGACATAATCTATGCAGTACGTGATCCATATGGGAATCGCCCGCTCTGCATTGGTCGCCTTATTCCAGTAGGGGACATGAATGGAAAAGGTAAACTATACATTTATGTATGAATCTCCATATGCATAGTGTGTGTGTGAAACCACTGATACAAGTAATTAAAGCTACACTTAACTCAGGTGTAAGCAGGAATATGTGATGAAAAATCAAAACCAATAATGTTGGTAAGAAAAGAATCTTCTATAGGAAATGTGTAAAATTCCATTCCCAGATACAGGTAATCTCAGTGGCCTAATGATAGCCACAGTTAGGTAGCTCCAACTGTAATACAATTTAAATAATTCTCATTGCTTAAACAGGAAAGCAGGGATGAACAGAATCACAGAGGGTTTGAGGTTGGAAGGGAGCTCTGAAGGTCATTGGTCCAAATCCCCTGCTCGAGATGGGCCACTTAAAACCAGTTGCTCAGGTCAATGTCTAGAAACAAGTCTGGTTTCTTCCTTTTTTCTCATATAGTAAGGTGGGCAAAAAGTGCTGGATTACTTTCAATGTATCTCTGAATTCCAAGCCACCCAGTCACATGTAGTGACTGGATCACTAAAAATTCCTTATGTTCCTGCTCAGCCTTGTTGAACATAAGGAATTCCAATTGTTGATTGGAAAATCAACAATTTTCCATCAAGTGAGATTAAAATCTCTTCGCTTGTTTAAAACTAAAATAATTCAGTAGCAAAGCAGTAAAAGCTTCCATATCTTCAGAAAACTTTTAACCATGAGAAAAAGTACCAAGATTTTTTAATGCATACAGACATTCTTACCCTATGTGACACAATTAGATCTTCCCTGTAGTTGACTCTCAAAACTTTCATTGGAATTCAACCCAGCATCCATTGTAATCAAAAGCATCTATCTATCAACATATTTAGCATAGGAAAAGTAAGGAGTTTCTTGTGTGAACAAAAGTAATTATGTCTACCTAAAGTCACTGAACTAGAATTTGAAATGTTTGAAATAATGCAGGGATAACAAAGGTAGTTACCTGAACTGTCTCTCTTCATGAGCTGTGAATCCGACGCTGTTACTTCCACTTCTGCCTACAACAGGTTTATGATGTTTATTATGTGGATTTGTTCAGGATTTTTTAAAAATAATAGAAAGGTGGAAACAGTGGAATGGTATACCTTTTAGTTAGAAATTACAATAGTCTTTAATTGCACACTTGGCAACCATAGCAAGCCAGATACTGCAGCAAAAATGCGATTGGGGGGGGTCATGGTAAAAAAATTTGGGACTCTAACTGAAATCTTTTATTTCAGGAAAAGATAACACTGAAACAGAAGGATGGGTTGTCTCTTCTGAATCCTGTAGCTTTTTGTCTATTGGTGCAGAGTAAGTGGCCTGATTCTCACTTTATCTGAAAGCTCTTCCTTAGGCAGTGATTAAACATTAAATCCCAAGTTGCCAAATATCGTAATTGTAACATGAAAGACACCAAGGTTTAGTTTGCTGTGGAAAATGTTTTTGCTAGTCCTGGTTTTTGCCAGTTTATTTTCTCAAACAGATGATTGTAAAAAAAGAATTATGTGTGCAGAAAGTAACAAAACTATTAAAACCACTATTTACACAAAGTAAATGCCTCTTACTTGATGCATTTTACCTGATTACCCATATAACTTACTCATTTTGCCCTCATTTTCAGCAGCATACTTGCATTGCAAAATAATTCTTCACCTACAGAAAAGTTACACTGTAACTCACAGGCTGAAATAACCTGAGTTGTAGCATATGCTGTCTGGTAAGCTGGCCTCCTTGTTAGAAAAAAATTAGCTGTTTTCTGAAACTTCTTCAAAATTTCTATTAAGAAGAGCCCACTACGTAGGACAATCAGCTGAATAGTATGTGTTTTCAATAAAGCAATTTCATCTAAATTTCTGCTGTAGCTGCCTGTGACTGCTAGTATCTGACCAGTGAATAAACACAGATTTGCTCACGTCTGACTTGTATCTCCAGAATATTTCAGTATTTTAGGATAGATTTAGATGTTAGAATAGCCACCTGAGGACTCACTAAAGGATCCAAAAAAAAGTTTAATAGGTTTAACATAATATACCTAAACTATTCCATACTTAAACCTAACTATTCCATATTTATGCAGATTTAAGAAATAGAAGGTACATTTTTAGTCAGCTTTGTCATTTGGGGGTATCTATCTGTCATCTCTAGATAGATATTTCTCTAGATTTGGCTTGTGAGGCAAGATTATTTTGGCTACCACCTCTATCCTTAATTATATTTCTTATATTGCACTGTAAAGTTTATTAGCTTTCATAGAAAAGTTCTCTAGTATTGATATAGGACTATATTATTAAAATATATTCAATCTCAATTAAGCCTGTACAGTATGTCTCACACATAGGACAAATACATTAATTCTCTGGTACTAAGTTTATTTATTGCTTTTGGATATTAATTCAGACTGTTTTAGTAAGGGTCAGTTGTCTTAGCATGTTGGTCTTAAAATGCTTCAGGTCAAATCCTACGGTGGAAGCAAGTTGCCATGTTAGGATGTTCAAAAACATTTTTCCCTGTCAATTGACTCTTGTTTGCACTTCAAAATTATCCTCCAGCTGGAGGACATTTCTAACTTGTCTGTATTGCTTTTTCAAGGTACTATCGGGAGGTCCTTCCTGGAGAGATTGTGAAAATATCCAGACATGATGTCCAGACACTGGATGTTGTACAAAGATCTGAAGGAGATCCATCAGCATTCTGCATCTTTGAATATGTTTATTTTGCAAGACCAGACAGTATTTTTGAAGGTAGAAAAATATTGTGCAAAAATGTTACATACAGAGCTATTCCTGAAATAGTGCAAGATGTTATTCTAGAGCACAATAAATAACTCTGGGATCATAGTAGAGTACCACTGAATATAAGCTTACAGAGCACAGCTGGGACAGAATGGGCTGCAAAGCTTTCGAGATAAAACTCATCAGGAGGAGCATGTAACATCACCTTCCTGTTTCTGGATGTGGATACAGCCTCAGATTGGCTGCATATTCCTGCAGGAGGGATGAAAAGGTTCACAAACATGATCAAGGTAGATGAAATATCTTTTAAAAGTGAGAGACTGAAGAAAGGAACTTTATTGGTTCTTGGGAACCATTTTAAAAATTAGACTTATGAAATAGGATTTACAAAATAACTTTGATATTTTTCTTTGCAATAAGTGTCATTTCAGGAAGATGCTTGTAATTTAACTTGTAAATCTATGCCTTATCTAAGTACTTGGCATTGTCAGTGTAATGCTTTTATTATTATTTCAATAGAAGCCATCAAAATACTAGCCAGGACTGCCATATCTGGCAAACAACCTCTTCATTGCTTTCTAGGGACATGTTATCCATTGATCCAGTACAATTCCCCACCCTTATTAAGCCAGTTTCACCCCAAATTCCTTTTTTTTCATGATCACCTTACCCTTCAGTATTCTCACTTCCCACATTCCTTGCTACTGCTGCTGTAGCTTTTGCTGTGCCTCGTCTACTATCAGTTCTTTCCCACATTGCAAATTTTTTCTGACCCTAAAAGCTTCTGAGTCCCCTTATCCCCTTACTAAATTCAGGGTGAATTTTGCCAACTGATTCAAAGTCGGTAAGTGGACAGAAGCAGACAGAAGAATTGCATAAATTTTGTTTGTTGGAAAAAGCAGTCTAAAAATAGAATATGCACATTATGAAGAGCCAGGCATAGATTCTATTTCTTTCCTCCTGCAGATAGATTTTGTAACATCCACAGGACTTAAGTTAATTTCCCAGTTAGGGCAAACTGGATTTTAATTCTCCATGTAGTGATACAAATACAAATGTTAGAATGTGACATTATGGAAGGAAATAAAAAATGACCTTATGCAAGTGACTGCTTATTAGTTCTGGAACTTTTCTCATTGACTTTTATGCCTGCAACTTGACACAGAAATTCTTACAGGAAACTGAGAAGAAATCTGAATCATGCATACCAAGAAAAACACTTCTTCCTATTCTTAGGTCAGATGGTGTATTCAGTCCGCAGAAGATGTGGGCAGCAGCTTGCTATTGAAGCACCTGTGGAAGCAGACCTGGTCAGCACTGTTCCAGAGTCTGCAACCCCAGCAGCTCTTGGTTATGCTCAAAAGGTATATGTTACCTTGCTCCTTTTTGTTTTCCCCAAGCATACTTATACAAATCTCTTTTTGTAATGGACTGTAAAAGGCTGTTAAAAGTTGCATATTGATAAAACTCTATATCCTCAGTACTCAGGCTATTCCTATTGAATCCCCTGCCTTGTTTTTCTGTCATTATTCCTCTATATTAAGGTATTTAAACATTTTTTGGTTACTGTGAAGTCATACTAAGTCCTAAAGTCACTTTAAAAAACTCAGTAACTGAGACTAAGTCCTTCTATATTAATTCTGTTTAACTGTCTCCTGTTTGCAGTGTGGACTACCATATGTTGAAGTACTCTGTAAGAATCGATACGTAGGGAGAACATTTATCCAGCCAAATATGAGGTTACGGCAACTTGGTGTTGCAAAGAAGTTTGGCGTTCTGTCTGATAATTTTAAAGGCAAACGGGTTGTTATCATTGATGATTCAATTGTGAGAGGCAATACCATTTCACCCATAATAAAACTACTGAGAGAATCAGGAGCCAAAGAGGTAAGTTCATTTTAAGTCAGTACAATACAGATGTAAATAGGAGTTGATGGGGGGTTAAAGCACAGGGGCTTGTCTTCATTTGTACTCTACATTGTTGCCTTATTTAAAAGGGCAAATGTGGAAAAAAATGGCTAGTGTGTGTTTATTGTGAACATAGGTTAAGAAGGTTCTTTTGTATGAGTGTGACTTTTGGGTGATCGAGGTGACAGGAACAGGTCTCCATTTACAAAGTACTATCTGACAAATAAAAAAAGAATGGAATAGAAATAAGATCAGAAGACCAGGTATTCCTGATGTATGACTTGTAGGAGTGCAAAACATACAACTATATACTGCTGGAAATACCACATATCTTAAGTCACCAGAGCACCATTTTTTTAATTGATAAAGATTTTTTAAGCAAAACACTGTGCAAGTCAGTCACTGGAGCAAAACTTTCCTGTATAATGTTTGATTTTGTAAAGTGAAACTTGTTTATCAAGAACTGAACACCATAGAAGATAAGTAAAATCAGGAAGGAACCTTCTAAGAACATTAGGAAATATTGTAAAAAAAGAAGTTCTAAAACTGTCTTACTTTATGCCTCCTGTGTTGGCATTTGAAAAAACCTTTATCTTACTTTTAACTCTTGAATGATTTTTGTGTTCTATTTATTATCACTGTGCAGAATTGAGACCTTGCTATTACATTATGATCTGCTGACCATCAATTTATATCAGCCTGTTTTGAAACTATTTTTATTCAGGTGCACATCCGTGTAGCTTCACCTCCCATAAGATTTCCTTGTTACATGGGAATAAACATTCCAACTAAAGAAGAACTCATTGCCAACAGACCTGAATTTTATGATCTTGCAAACTATATAGGTAAATGCTACTTTTTTTTTTCTTGTAAGAGTTGTCAACTGTATTTTATAATCTACTTCAAAATAAAGCAGAACATCAAGGCATCAGTGGCAATACTGACTACAGAACCGGTTGGTAAGCGAGGTTTCTGCATTGTGAGTACTCTGGGTCAAACCAATTCAGCAACATACTTTTTTTAAAATACAGTTAGGGAGCTGTATTTTTCAAAACAATAGAAAGAATAATTGCATAAACATAATTTGCAAATAAAGTATTACAACAAAGCTTTCCAATACTTAAAGCTTCTTTGGAGAAACTTGACAAAAAGGAGCTACTGCAGTCAAAATACCAGGAAGAAAATAAGTAGTGAAAATCTGTCCTATAATGAAAAGTGGGTGTAGTTTCACTTTCATGAGATACTCATTAAAATATATTCAGAATTTGTAAACACCCACTGAATTTTCTACAAATTGACATTTATGTAAATTATTTTAACTGCATTATATATTTCACTTTGAAAGAAATGACATTTGAAATCAAAGAATGTTAAAAACCTTCTGAAATTTCGAGTTGTGTTTGCAGCAGAACACAAGAAAGACTGACAGTTTATGTTCCACTGTGAACTCTGATTTCCTGTGTTAAATACTTACTTTCACTGTCTAATACTGCGATGAAATCTTTTCCCCAAAACTATTATGAAAGCTTATGGAAATATTTCAGGTTTGTAGGATCTCGTCTTGTAAGTATCATTCATCACATGAGTGATGAAAACTAATGATATGAAAAGGCTATCAAACATTCCTACTGCTAGAAAATTGGCATGAATTGCATCATGATTTTTTTTAACACAGTAGTCTTCCCTTCCTCCAGGTCCCAGAGAGGGCTTGCTAGTCCTTGGTGCTCAGATTTGGGAAGCACTAGCCACACACACATCTACTTCCAGACCTGAACTAAGGTTAACTCTGGGAGACTACAGTGAGTCTTAGTACACACTGAACTTGGCTTCTGTTTTTGCAGTTATGTGTCATGTATTTGTTCCCAACAAATAGAACCTTCTGTCTAGAGTTCAGTGAGTCTGCTCCCTGCACAAAGCATTTGAGAAGGGCAAGACATACTACAATCTTAAAATTTTTCAGTCATTCTCTTTCAGAATCGATATGATAATGTGACTGCATTTCCAAAGAGCATTGCATTTGGTATTATAAAATAGTAATAAATATTGCAGCTTTAACTGATGACCTTTAATTTCCTCTAGGAGCAGACAGTGTTGTCTATCTTTCTGTGGAAGGGCTGGTATCATCTGTGCAAGAAAGCATCAAAGAAAGACAAAAAAACAACCCTACAGCCCAGAAGCCACCTGGAAAGATTGGTCATTGCACAGCATGTCTCACTGGAAACTACCCCGTTGAGCTAGAATGGTGAACTTTCAGTGGATGGACATAAGTTCATAAGTTGTTGAATGTACCTTTTTCAATTATGCCTTCTTGCTAAATAGCCTGTTTTCATTTAGGTCAAACAGAAGCCTTATGACAGCTAACTAATTACTGTTACTAAAACACATCTTTAAGTAAAGACTCACAGAAAGTCTGATGTGCTGATGAAAACAATGTAAACAGATTAAAATACAAAATTGTGTAGTTTTGATGCACAGTTGTGCCTTCTATTTTCTCACAAAATGCTATAAAAACCAAAGTTTTTTTAATTATGTAGAAGTCCCAGAGTTTGTTGTTTTGGTCTTGCCCTAAAAGCTTCCCCGTTAGACTTACTCACAAAGCACAAATCATGTGATGATGTAATTTCAAATTATCAAAGTCTTAATGCAAAAGTATCTTAAGTTTGCTTTTCTCTTTAGGAAAAATACCAGATTGTGAAGAATAAAATTGCTTTTCAGCAGTTGTTGCTTAGGGTTTTTAAGAATAGAAGTCTCTAACTTTTGCATACAGTCTTTTTTAATTGAGGCCTTTGTAACAGATTCTACGCACATGATGTCTAACATGATTTTTAAAAATGAAGACTCAGGGAAATGCTCAGCCAAAAGCTATCTAGTTTTGTAACTTTAAAATTCTGTTTTAGAAGTCATGTAATTACATTATCTTTGTCTGCTTCTATCAATTCCCAATTCATTGTGAAAGAAGAAAAAAATACTTGGAACTGCCATTCTTTTTTCTGTTTTACACCTTTTTTTCTCTGGGATAAGTTTGACAATTTCTGAAGTGTACTTTTCATTTGTCAACATCCAAAGTAAACTAAAAAAACCCCCAACTTTCCATACTTAACAGTAAAAATTATGTATCAAATGAAGATCATGAGTTGTTTTGGATATAGTCTTATTTTACTACCTTACTGGTGTTAGAATAAATATAATGTTTAAAAAAGCTGAAGTGTTCTGAAGAACCGTTAGCTGTTAAATGCATTGTGTTCAGATGGTCACAATCACAGTTACTGGTATACAGGAAGATCATTTGTACAATGAACCACTAGTTGAGCACCTTTTCAAAACTACTGCAAATTTCCGCACAATTTAAAAAATATTTTGTATACCTCAGTTTTTCTCACTGAATACCAGCAACTTAATTTTCTATTTAATAATGTGTATGTTGGCCTTATAATTGTTTGTGACACTGTTCAAAAAATAAATAGAAAAGTTTAAGAGCTTCTTCCTTCCCTATCATCTTCCATATAGTTGAGAATTACAGGATTGCTAATAAAATTCAAAAGGGAGTTTTAGGTGGGATTTGTAGCAATTGTGTCTGATTGACAATCACAACACAAAAGTCCTAGTCTTAAAAAGCATGTAAATACACATGCTTTAATGAAGTCAAGACTGTGACTTGTGCAGTGGAATCAGAACCTATTTGCAGCCAAACCTGTGGGAGAACCTAGATGTGCTGAGCATGGGGCTCTTACTGTGCTGCTTCACCAGCGCCCAGATCTCCATACTGGGGGACATGGATCTTCTAAATAGCATGTTTGGTTTTTTAACAGAACTGTAACAGTTTGTCTGGACAGTTAAATGGAACAAAACCAGAACAGAATGCACCCTGACCACACGCTCTTCCAGGTCAAGCAGGAAGAAGTATGAAAAAAACAGAAAAACTGTTGCGAACATTTTTCACTGTTCTTCTTTCCCACCCTCAAAAGAAAATGTAGAAGGGCTAAAATTGAACTCTTAGATTACAAATACATGTGAGGTGTCCTTTAATATGTGAGATAAACATTTAGTTGCACAGTATAACAAGTCTATCTGTCTGAAATTGTCCACAGGACTAGAAATGAAACTTGTGCAAATTCTCTTTGAATGTGCTTTCAACAAAATGCTATTTTTGAAGTCTACTAATAATTGCTTTATCACTAATTAATGTGATTTGAGCATTGGTTGGCATAATTCTGCTTTCAAAAAAATTTTCCTTTTTCCCCTTCCACATTATGCAAGTGAAATTCTGTCTGCTACTGTCAGCACTGTAATTTTTGGAGCTGAAGGAGAAAATCTGGCTTTAGGTGTCGCTGTTTGCATTACTGTTCTACTGTGAAACCGTTTCTGCTGTATTACCAATATGCAACTGAGCCAAATTATCACTTAGAGAATGTTAGCTTATGTCTAACTTCTCCCATGCAAACATTAAAAATGGTTGTGAACCGCTCCTCTCGTTCACTCCCTGTGAGGCATCCCCGGCACATACACAGAGGCTTATTTAATAAGGACACCTTGAACGCGCCTCGGAGCCAAAGCAAATCATTTACTGTGAGGGTAGTGAGGCACTGGCACAAGCTGCCCAGAGAAGATGTGGATGCCCCATCCCTGGGAAGTGCTCAAAGTCAGGCTGCACGGCCCATTGAGCGACCTGGTCCAGTGAAAAGTGTTCTTGCTCACAGCAGAGTGTAGGAACTAGAGGATTTTAAGGTCCCTTCCAATCCTTGACATTCCATGGTTCTATGACTGTATGTCATTAAGTCAGGCACGCCGCACCAGGGCAGTCCCGGTGCCCCCTTCCCAGCACGGCTCCCGCTCCTTCACCCTCGCTCCCCGCTGGCGGCCCTACATCGTGTCCGCGGGGGAGCGCAGCTCTGGCCGGGAGCCGGGCACGGGCCGGCTGCGGGGCCACTCCAGAGGGTAGCGCAGGCACGGCTGCCGGGGCCGCTCCTGGGACGGCCCAGGGACCTCCCGCTCCCGGCACAGAGAAGGGCGGAACTCCCGCCCCACAGCCGGACGTGCCGTCCCCGCCCGCCCACGGCGCTGCCACCGGCGGGAAGGCCCGTGCCACCTGCCGGGCCGGAGGGGGACGGGCACACGGGGACGGAGAGGAGTGAACTGTAAACGTCAGCGGGGAAACCCTGCCCTGCGCCCGAGCCACCTGCACTTGTTTTAGCCCCTTTCCCACGTCTGCCGGGGACGGCGGGGAAGGCTTTGGCGCAGTGGCTGTTCCTGCCTCCCTCCCTTTCCCTCCGGAAGCAATGGTGCAGAGCTCTGACGGAGCAGGCGCTGCTAATGGATACCCAAACGGCGCTGCGGCCGCTGGCCAATGAGGGCGCGGTATTACCGCGGCCCGCCAATCGGAGGCGCCGCCCCGGCCCGGCAGCGGCGGGGCCGAAGGGTACCCGGAAGTGCCGCGGGCGGCGGTGCCGAGGAGCGCCGGAGCCGCCGCGCTCTGCCCGGCCCGGCCCGGCCCGGCCCGTGGGGAAACGGGGTAACCTGAAAGAGCAGAGCGGGAGCCATGGCCCGGATCCGTCCGGGCACCGGCCCGGGTCTGGCGGGAGGGCTCGCGGGGCAGAAACGGGCACCAGCACGAGCAGTGCCCTAAAAATTCACGTGTTGGGGGTTTCTACTTGTGAAGGAAGGAGTCTTATTTTACAGTTCCATTGAGAGTTACTATTAATTAAGCTGTGTTAATGAAGTTAGTAATTCAGTGATGCCTAGCTTGAAAAATAAAAGTGTAACGGTGAGGACTAAACTACCTCTGTACAAGTCAAGAATCCAGCTTTGCACCTTTTGCATTCTGAGGTGTGGTAGAGCTGGGTATTCTCTGCCGTGGAACGAATTTTTTCTTCCTGCCCTGCCCTGCCCTGCCCTGCAGTACTCTGTGTCCCTTTGTAGTCCGACTGACGAGTTAACAGTGAGTTAAGGGTGTGCTCTGTGGTTGTTCCAGGGCCGAGGCGATGCTGCTGCAGGAGCTGGTGTCTCAGGCCGCGGGGCTGCACCCGCACAGAGCCGCGGTTTGCTTTGATGCCTGCACTGGGAAACCTCCAGCGTTCTACACCTACAGCACCGTGGTGGAGCTGGCCGTGGAACTGACAGCCTTCCTTCAAAAGCACTGTGGCCGCCGAGGCAAATGTGAAATAGGCCTTTACTGCTATCCAGGAATAAACCTGCCGTCTTGGATCTTGGGGTAATGGTTTGAATGCTTGCAGTCTGTGTTGGTTTTTTAAGGGTCATCTCTGTTAAAGCGAATTTTACAGTTTGTTTATATTTTTAATAACAGCAAAAATGTAGGGATAGCATAGCAGTGCAGTCAAGGTGCTGGAGTCTTGCATCATTTAGGGAAAAAGATTGTCATATTGCCCTATGACAGTCTTTTGAAAAGCCATTGCTAAAATATGTCTGAATCTTAAGTCTTAAAGCTGTAAACTGTCTGGAGCTGCATCCCTTCATTAAAAGTAATTTAGCATGTTTATAGAAATACAAAAAAACTAATTACTAGTATCTTTGTTCTGCTTGTTTAAAACTGGAAGTGATCTGACAAAAACACCTATTGAGAAAAAGACTGTGCAGGTTTTTTTAATGTATTGTCTTGCTGTGGCAAAAAAAAAAAAAAAAAAAAAAAAAAAGCTCTGAATGCAAATTCCATGTTTTAAGCTAAATGAACATCCATTTAATGTTCCATTACAAATATTACGGAAAGAAGTAATGAGCAGAGTTACACTAAAGTGGTATTGATTAGCTAATGGGTAGGAAGTTGAAATGCTTTGATCTCAATGCTCTGGTTAATCTAGCAATTTTTAAAATTCTGCTTCTGCTGATGAATTCTAATGTTTGTATCCTTTATGTAGGTATCTTTTGTATTCATAGCATTTATGATGGAATAGGCAAGCACAGGATCACAAACATGTTTTTTTCAGCTGATGAATACAGCAGCAATTGTGCTTCCGGGGGGCATGGCCTGTGTCGGTATTTTCCTGTTGTTCACACCTCATGTAAAATACACAGTGGCACCAGAAGAGGTGCCACAGTGGAGTATAAGGATTTCAGTGGAGTGAGGCGTTTTCATCTAGCTTTAATCATTTCCCTTGCTGTAAAAGACCAAAAGGCAACACTGATTTTCATCCTACTTTGTTACCGACAAGATCTTTAAAAGTCACATTATGACTACGTTTTCTAGCTCAACTAGAAAAACATTTTCGACAACAATAAAAGTATAAAAGAAATTTTAGCAAAATCTAAGAGGATTTTCTTACTTTTTTGTTTTAATTGTTTAAAATGTTTGTGTTTTATTAGAATCCTTCAAGTTCCAGCTGCCTATTCACCTATTGATCCAGATGCACCACCAACTATATCCACTTACTTCATGAAGAAAAGCAATCTTCAGTATATTCTTGTTGAGAATGACAAAATAAATGTAAGTGTTCAAGCTTCTATAGGAAGCATTAAAGGACAGTTTAGACGTTCAGATATGCAGATTGCATTCTGTTTTAATAAGATTAGATAGAGTGCTTTTGTTTTTTCATGCCAAAAGGTAGTCTTTCTTATTCATAAAAGAACATCTTTAAAATCAGAAGTACAAAATGTTTCTCTCTTCTTCAAAATAATTGCCATCTTTCCTGTTACACTGTTGTTCAGGCACCCTTGTTGGGCACTGATACTGGAAGACTTTTCCAGACTTGTTTCTTTATATGTCAGTGCTAAGAACTGGAAATCTGCAGTAGTTAAAAAAGCTCCTGCATTTAATACTTGGGTTTCTCTTTGTCTAACTCATCCCAAATCTTATACCCTCACTCATTGCAAAAGGAATAGACAAGTTACAATTCAGATTCCTTGGCCTTCTGCAGCATTCTTTTGTATACTTCCCTTTCTTATTTTCATTTGCTCAGATAATTCTTTATTTAGCATTTATGAAGTCTCTGTTCACTTGTACTTAATTTATGGAAATACATGAGCTTATAACTCTCTGATATGTGCCCTCCAAGAGTAGAGGTATGAAAAATCACAGCTTGTTTGTATGAAATGCTGTTTTCTATTTCATTGCATGCGGTAGAACAGCAGTGCCTCCTGAGTTCCACTGTTTGAATTGTTCATTTTCTCTTGCAGAAATTCCAGATGTCCCATGCTGGCTGTATTTACCACAATTCCTCTGCCATAGAACATATTGGTTTAACTCTCTTCCAAATGAGCTCAAGCAACACTGATTTCAGTTCAGAAGTAGGCAACATGAAAAGTAAATGTGAACCTTTCACAACTGTGGATAACTCACAGCCAGGATTTACCATTTGCCCAGATCAAACCAAAGTAAAAACATCAGAAGCAGGATACATGGATGCTGGCCAGAAAGACACTTTAGCATATGTCTTGCATACATCAGGAACTACAGGGATCCCCAAAATAGTCAGAGTGCCTCATAAATGTATAGTGCCTAATATTCAGCATCTTAAGTAAGTGTGGTTTTCATTTTTCCTTTCAAATGCTTTTACAAATTTGATGCTTTTAAAGTTTTTTTTTAAATACCATCAGAGGAGAGTGCATAGGCATTTTGCTGACACAGCTTCACTTCTTCCTCCTTATCCACCTTTGTGGGGTTTTTGCTTTTATTTCCAAGTAGAATCGTATCATTTTGTTTCTCTATCAGTATTATACTTAAATGATGCTTTGCCTTCATTTTTGAGGGCTGGGCTGTGCTTCAGATAGTACACTGTTGCTCTAAGTTTGGTACCATCATCTGGCTTGTGGCGTAAAAGAAATAGACAACAAAATTAATCATTTGCTCATAATTATATTTACTGTGTTCTGTAGTTCTTAAGTCATAATTATTTTTTAGGCTACCCAGGTTTCTTTCCGTTTCATGTCATATTAAAACAATCTATTAAGGAAAATGCAATATTTTTTCTTTCTGGTCTTTCCTTTCTTCTTTACTTTTTCTTTCTTTATATTTATCCTTTTTGAATGAACATCTGTTAGTTGAAATATGCCTTTCAGGGAACTTTATTGGTGTGTAATATGGTGGGTATCTTCATAAAACACATCATTAGTGAAATCAGCAGTTACAGTCCAGGAGCTCTTGCTCAAATTACCTGTCTCCATAATTGGATCCCTTAAGATCTGAGCTTTGCTAATGCATTTATTTCATGCTTTTATTCTTTTAGTTGGGAAGGGTTTTTTGACTGTGTGCATCAGATTTGTAATTCCTAGCTTTCTTATTTTAGATCCATATTTGAGATCACACAGGATGATGTGCTATTCCTGGCTTCTCCTCTCACATTTGACCCATCTGTGGTTGAGTTGTTCATGGCTCTGACAAGTGGAGCCTCTATTCTTGTTGTACCAAACACCATTAAAATGATGCCCGTGGAGCTCTCAGCTGCTCTGTTTCACCAGCACCATGTGACAGTGTTGCAGGTAGGCAAAATCTAAGTGTCTCCAGTGGCTTGCTTCTCACTTTTGCTAATGTCTACTACTTTTTCATCAGCCTAGAATCTAATGTTAATAGGACAGGAATGTTCTTTCTCAAAGGCAATGTCTGTCTTTTTTGTTGTGGACTGTTAGCTGTCTAGAAAATTACCATTTGATCAAAACCTTAAACATTTAGTGATAGAAAACACTGGGCTAAAGATTATTTTAAAAAACTTTTACTTATTAAGAATTAAATGAATTATCTGTTAATTAAGCCTTTTGTTCTGAAGAATCTGGTAATAGAGTAAACTGTTACAGACACTTTAAGCACTTTTTAATGGGCTTGATCTTGGAGTCTTTCGTCATGGACAACTTTTAAGTTTTAATGTTGGTTTTTATGCTAACAGTACAACTAAACCAGTGCTATATAGAGAGCGGTAAAATGTTTCTCATTTTTACAATAATGAGAACAAGGTAATTACTGATTTCAGAGCAATACTTATTGTTTTCATGTTGCCTGCTTATATGAGTCTTCATGTGTCTCTTATGTCTTAAAATAGGTTATCTCCTATATGATTTCAATTTTAATAGTTCAAAGGTTTGCAGACTTTCTCCAGGCTAAACACCCTTAGTTCCTTCAGCTGCACCTTGTGGGATTTGTGTTCCAGACTCTTTTTTTTTTTTTTTTTTTGTAAAAATGGTGACAGCTGAGATTGTAGGGTGTAAATTTAAGATTAGTGAGTAGCTGGCTGAGGATTCCACAACAGAAAAAAATCCGTTAGTTACAAATCTTTTGTAACTATTCTCTGCTCTTATCTTTGTTAGGATTGCTATAAATGGTGTAGATTATACTATGATATACAAGTTTCATTATCAGTTTTCCTCAGTTGCTTTTATAAAAAGAACAATCTGAGATATTGATCTCTATGAGCAAGATTTTTTAAGTGTCTTTTGAGACGTTTAAAGATATATTTGTTAAGCGTGTTAAGCAGTAATAGAGAAAGGCAGAATTCATGGATGAAGATTTTTGAAAAATCTTTCTAAGAAAAGTTTGATTTGGTTTGTTTGGTTTTTTTGATCACTGTTCTAATCAGTGAAGGAAGGGCTTCTCAGCTGAATAATTGACAAAAATGTTCTCCTTACAGTTTAATTGATGGATGAGTAATTTTAAGATGTTTCTTAAAGAATAGAAAGACATTACTTCTCTGCCTTGAATTTTTGGAGCAGACTTGAGAAATCCAAAAATAATTATGAGGGAGGGAAGAGTATAAATTTTTCCCTTTTTTTGTTTTGTTGCTGTAATTTCATTAAAGTTAAAATTATCAGTTGCAAAAATATGGTCTTCATCTATTACTAGAAAAAAAGAACCTGGTAAGAAATAATCCAAATAATTTTCCTGTTCTTTTACTAGAAAAGTAGGCAAGAATGAGAGTGAAATGTGCCTGGTAAAATGATTTATTGTTTTTTTCCTTTCAGTGAAAGGGCTCTACATCGCCAATTGTTTTATAGAAATTGTTGTTTAAGGAAACTGGTTTGGGGGATTTGGGTTTTATATCTTTTCCCTCTATTTATTTTAGTGAAAGCTTTGCGAAAAACTAATTCTTGTAAACTGTTCTATTTACATAAATCAAGGACAACCTAGAATCTGACATCCTAGGAATTTTTAGTGTTATGTAAGGTCTTTAAATGTTCTATATGCAGATTAGTCAGATGTATGAGTTATATTTTTGCTGAAACATTCGGGAAATAAGAGAAAAAACGGTTCAAACAGTAACCTGAAGAGAATACTGTGTTACTTTCTATTTCCAAGTAATAAATGTAAAACTAATGTGTATACGCTTGAGGTAGTAGCTGAGACACAAAAGGGAGCCCATAACACAGCTGGGTAAAGAAGAAGCTTGGCAGAGGAGCATAGACTGATGCTGATAGTACTCCTTAAAGGCCTTATACGAAACAAAGACACCATTGTGATGATTGATACATAGATGTTTTAAAGTGCATCCATAATACAGCTGTGCAGATAGGATAAAGCAGGAAGAGCGGTACGCATACACTGATAAAATGTAACAGGTCTTTTTTTTTTTTTTTTTTTTTTTTTTTTTTTTTTTTAATATGCATCATACAGGCAACACCAACACTTCTCAGGAGGTTTGGAGCTCACATTATTAAATCAAGAGTGTTGTCTGCAAATACTTCACTTCGTGTCTTAGCCCTTGGTGGTGAACCATTTCCTGTACTGAGTCTCTTGAAAAGTTGGAAGCACAAGGAGAACAAAACAAGTATTTTTAATCTCTATGGTATTACTGAAGTGTCAAGCTGGGCCACTTGCTACAAGATTCCTGAGGAGGTTTTTAGTGCTGATTTTAGGTAGGAAAATTCACTGTTCTCAATGGCTTGGCCAATCATGTGAATGATGAAAATCACAGAAATAGAACCTCAGTCCCTTGTTACCAGGACTACTGAATCCTCATGAGTGTTTATACTGGTAGAAGTTGCATTTGGGTTTTATCTGGAAACAGACTAATCTGCTATCTCACTGCCCCCCCCCCCCCCCCCCTATTTTAGTAGTGTGGATGACAGAAATCAGTCCAAAGTGGCTCACCCAAGGTTTCACAGTAATTTTACTTAAACTTCAAGAAGTACTTTCTTTTTTATCATTCTGTCATATTTCACTCAGTTTCTGACCTGTTTGGTTGTTTGGCATTTTTTCTTCGCATTTTTTTATAGAGTCATGAAAGGTACTTCCTGTTATCTCACTGTTTCATTTTCTCTCTGAAATGTGTGATTATTCCGTGGCATAATAATTATACAGGCAGTTTGAGTTAGATGTGTCCTTCAAAATGGGATGGTTTGCACAAATGATGTTATATATTAACCTGGTGCTTAAACCCTTGAAGACTAAAGATGGTGGATTGTCATGAAGTGTTATTAAGATCTCATGTAAAACTAATTTTCTCTGAGTTCAAACATAAAATGTAATACTTCAAAATAGAAATTGAACTAGAACCCATGCCAAAGCTATTTAAAGTTGCTTTAAGTTTTAAGGTTTACTTAAATGAGGTCCTGCAACTGCTTGAAGAGGCTGGAGAATGATGGGAAAGGAAGGAGTTGGTCTTTAGTTCAAGAGAAGTCTATAATAGATACATGACATTGAAATGACAGTTTCTTATATTTCAGTCTTTTTTGAACTGAACATTTTCTAAATCCTTTTCTGAACTTTTCTTAACTGTACTTATTAAAATAGTGTAAAAGCTCAAATTTGGGAAAAATGAGTTAGAAAGCAGTTACACATGCTTAAATTGGTTGGCTGGATGTTTCAATCTGGGAGATTTAAAAGTTAACTGAAATGCTTGGGGTTGTCTCAGAGGGGTCTATTCAGGCCTTATTTTCTATAATTTTGTGGGGTTTCCTGGTATATATTAGTGACACCCATGCACACTGATGAGGTTTTTAATTTTTAATAAGTTGATAGGTTTTTAAAGAAGAAGCATTTGTAGAAGCATCTACCTTTCCTCTAGTGCCAGTCCTTTAAAAAACTACATGATACCTGGTTTCTGGGACAGTTGTTTTGTGTCCAGAAGAAAAAGACTTCTATACTGTTTCTCTCTAATATATTTAGAACAGATTTTCCTATACCTTTGGGATCACCACTCCTTGGAACAAAAGTTGAGGTCAGAGATGCCAATGGATCTGCAGTTCTCGAAGGCGAGGGACAAATATTTATAGGTTATTTTATGTTTCTAATTCTTCTAAGATACTCGTTTTAATTGGTTGAGTTTTAATAATATATTGATTATTTTACTTGATATTTTCCTGTGATGCACAGATTAATATAGCATTTTAAATTCTGATTGGGCTGGGAATCTTCTGATAGTATTTTAGATTGTTGGAATGATGAACGGGAAATTACCATCATTTTATCTGCAGACTATACCTTCATTATATTGATTTCTTTTTCCCTTCTTGTATTTTTACATTGACAGCTGAAGTAATTTCTGTGAATTAACTGAATTTCTGTGAATAACTGAATTAACTGCATAGCCAAAACTGTACCTTGCAGAAGTTTAGACATTGATAATAATATTTCAATATTTCTTATAATGCACTGTAAAGTTTAAGAGAATTTGATAAAACACCCTTTATAATTTTCATTTACAGTTAGCTATTTAATATAGATGACTGCAATCTTTTTCGTGTAGGTGGTGAAGAACGAATCTGCTTTCTTGATGATGAAGTAACTGTGCCACTGGGTACGATGAGAGAAACGGGGGATTTTGTAAGAGTGAAGAATGCAGAGTTGTTCTTCTTGGGTCGGAAAGACAATCAGATTAAACGCCATAGCAAACGTTTTAATATTGAATATCTGCAGCAGGTAAGTGCTCACATCCACAGAGTAGAGTATGCCACAATAAAAAGGCAGATATAAGGAACACATTGTTATCATCAGAAATGGGTATTTTATTTGCTTGTTTTCAGATGACTTTTAGGAGTCAAAGGAATTTGGAGGGTGTATTATAAAAAATCTAGTCACATAATTTAGGGAGGAGTTTCTTCCGAGTTCTTGGGAATCTGTTTTATTGTTTGGTTTCTTCCAGGAGAATTGAGAACTGTATGAACATCTGAAAAGTACTGAGTATAGTGATTGTTCTACAAGATTGAATGTCAGACTCCTGGATTATATCTCATTCATGGCATTTTGGCAAATACTACAAATACCTATGAGTTTGTTTTTATGTGAAGTACAAGCTTCAGCTACAAAAAGAAGATATCTCATAGGATGTTATGTGGGATTATAACACAGTTTTTAAGGGTGTGCACGTTTTTCATTGTTTTTTGCTTCTTTTACTCTATAGATGAAAGGCATTTCAAAGCAAGATTAATGTTTTTTAATTACAGGTTGCTGAAGATCTTTGCCAGGTGGAAGCTTGTGCAGTTACCTGGTATCAACAGGAAAAACTTATCCTGTTTGTTTTACCCAGAGATGATTTTGAAGAGAGAGAATCACTTAAAGAACTCCAGAACCATCTACCAGCTTATGGAGTCCCTGATGAGATTGTAGTGATTAAAGCTTTGCCTTTAACATCACATGGTAAATGAAGCCATTCAGAACCCTTGCCACTTGTTTTAATGGTATCCACTGCTTTTTTACTTATTTTTTATTGACCAAAATCCAGCATCTGATTCATGCTCTTAGAATATGTACATTAGATGAGTAATGCCTAGTGAGAAATAATGGCCATATATTATTATGTTCTCAGAGAGTCAAAGAGTAGTGGAAAATTCAATTTAGTTTTAGCACTGCACATTTCTTACCTCAGCTGCTCCCGAGCCCTCACTTCTGCTGAGGAAAACCAGGCCTTGAAGGTGGGATTATGTGGGAGGGGTAAATTTTCAAAAAACCCTACTGTATTTTGTGTAGTCGATCAACTGTGTAAAAAAGTGCAGATGCAATAGAGTACGAATAAGGAAATGCATACAAGAATATAGTGACTACTTGGGCAGAGCAAGTTTTGAAAGTGCTAATACTAAAAGAGCAATGAAAAAAAATCCTCCTTTATTTTCTACAAAGGCAAAGTTGATATATCTGAACTGAACAAGATTTACCAGAACCATCTAAACTCCAGAAGGCGTGACAGTAAGCTGAATGACAAAGAGGAATTGTGGGAAAGATTGCAGTATTTATGGAAGGTAGTATTTTGAGCTGCCTTTTTATCTTTGCAAGTGGATCATTATACATATGTCAGGAATTAAACAGTTTTAAGAAGTATGACTAATGCAACCAGAACATTCTAGCTGCCTATAGATTTAAGCAGTACAGCTCTTTCCTGTTCAGCTAATACTTAAATATAGCTGCTCTGCAGTGGCCAAGAGGGAGTAATTTATATTTCTCTATCAGATAAAACTGCAGGCTATGAGGTATAAGCTATTAGCATAGAAACAATGTAATCTGTCAGTAGTTTTTTGAATGCCGCTTCACATGCCAAAAGAAGGAATCACTAAAGAAAACAAGGAACTGGGACATGGAAACTTCATTAAAAAAATAACTATTAGTAGAGTTTCTTATTTCTCAAGATAATTATAAATTGAAGAGTCCTTTTTTAAATAGATGGCACAGTTGCACAACTGTCTCTCAGACTACCTGCTTGGATTGTTTCTAAATTCCTGTCCTGAAGACTTATTTTTCAAGGTACTGAAATACGATACCAAACAGTATTGCTTTGTTTTTCAAAGGTGGACTTACAAGTTTCACCTGAAAGTGGGATTAACTGTGGCCTAGGACTTGAACAAGTAAATGTAGTATATTTATTTGTCTGTGCCAATCCTTTTCACATTGATGGCTATGAAGTGATAGCCCAGGGGATTGGATGTGCCCTGGACCTATTATGGACAACAGAAGGTGGCTTCCAAAACCAAAGGGTTTGGATTGACACCCAGACTTAATAACAATGGAGTGCAGTGAGATACAATGTGGTTATTGCTGTTTGTTGCAGTAACAATGCCAAATGCAATATCTTTCATGAACTGCATGAACTGAAGGGCTTATAACTTCAAAAGTAGACAGGTAAGTAGGTTATTAAATAATTCAGAAGTAAAAAGGAACAGTTTATATAAGCTTTATTATTAATATTAAACACCTGAACTGATTTTATCAAAAGGCATCTGTTTTATCGGCAAAGTTGTCATTGATAAATGGTATTGAACATGGCCAATCAATATATACTGCAATTCCCTTGAATTCCTTAGACTGCAGAATTGGATTTGAGCAAGACATTTTGTAGTACAGAATTAGTATCCCTCTATTTCCTTGTTCTCCCCCAGTTCTTGTTCTATTAGTCTCTCTTTTGGCACTAACATTTTCCAATTATTTTTTGAGTAGTGAATTTTCTCAGTTGTTGACATTTAGCACAACTTCTAGGTGTTTCAGGTGGATTCTACCCCACCTGAGGTTTTATGTGTGTGACATGGTATAACACCTATGGACTGGCACCTCTCTCCTTCTTTTTTTCTCTAGTCTGTCCTCAGTCTTCCATGTGATTCCACTGGAATACCCAAAGAGGCAGTATTTCTGTATAGTGGTGGAGACTCCCTAAAGGCACTACGATTTTATGAAGAAATTGAGATGTTAGTAGGCAAAGCTGTGCCTGGACTCCTTGAAGTTATTCTCAGCCACTCAATTGAAGAGGTTTACAGACATATTCTTAAAATACTGTTTCCAGATGAAGAGCAATTAATGAATCCTGACAATGTTGTGAAAAGAAAATTAAGAGGGAACAGTGGAGAGGAATTCCGTGGAAAATATATTAAATTGACATCTGAAAGAGATCTTGAGATTGCTTCAGGATTGATTCCATTTATTGCACTGAACAGAGGAAATCATTTTTTCCCTATGAATTTCACCAAGTCTTCTATACAGCCCAAAAATACAGTACGGGTAGGAGTGGAACCGCTACAGCAGCCATCCTTTCTGCATTCCAAGACTCCAGGTGTAATGAAAAGCCATGTGCAAGGGTCTGAACTGGAAAACAGAATTTTAACTGTTGAAAACAAGGCACATAAAAATGACTATTCCTCTGTTCAGCAAACCCATGCAGAATGTAGTCATTCTTCAGTGGCTGAGTTGGCACTGTTTGTGAGGTGGAAGTCAAACACAAGAAAATGTGTTGATGCATCACCACTGGTTATAATACCAGCTAAAGAAGAAGTATCTGCATCTGTATATATTGGCTCTCACTCCCACGCAATGCAGGCAATTGATCTAGATTTGGGAGAAATAAAATGGGAGAAGACCCTTGGAGATCGTATTGAGTCTTCTGCCTGTGTATCCAAGTGTGGAAATTTCATTGTTGTTGGTAAGTCTTTTGTTTCAGTCTTCATTTTAAATTCTTTTTTTCTGCTAAATACAAGGTGAATGACGGAGAATCATATTTCTTATCTCTGGTTGTCCTCCATCCATCAACTTCCATATCTACCTCAGAACTAATTTATTGTAAAATAGAAACAGAAAGAAGTAATTTAGGTTTCATGTTAACTAGTGATGGAGCTTTTCTAACATAAACACTTGTGGTTTATTATATCTCAGTTTATTAATAAGGAATTATCAATGACTACAGTTAGTTTTTCAGTGGTAGATTAGGGTGTGGCATATAAACATGGTTTTGAATTTTTTTAAAGTATGGAAAGGTAATGCAGTCTTAAAATGTCTTTTTAAGTTGATAGAGTTAGAAATTAGTACATGGTACCTCACACTGTTTTTCACAGAGTTTAATTATCTCATTTGATTCTTCTATTCAGAAATGTAAAAATATGTTTGGGTATTTTTTTTGTTTTGTCATATCTATGTTGAGTGGAGTTGCCATTATATATCTTAGTGTCATCTTTTTAGCTAGTACATCTACATCACTTGTTAGCACAGATGTCCAAGTGGTGAGGTTGTTTAATGCAAATCTAAAGTTGCCATCTTTGGTTTGTGCTTTGGTTGCTGTTCACTCTTGATAATAAAATTGAATATTTCATTAACATGAAATTCTATGATGACAGTTTGGTTTTCATTAGAAAACTTACAAACTTTATTCTTTTAACACCTTTGTTTTCAGAAACAAAACCTAGACAAAGGGGTAATTAGAAAAATTTGTATTCTCCATTTTCAGCAACTCACTGTTTTCTAATATTGTTACTGAAAAAAAATGATGGAAAGGTAGTGAAATAAGTATATTCTAAATGTAACTTAGAAAAAACCACACAGAACAATCATCTTTGACAGTATCAGCAAAACCTTTGAGCTAAAAACATAGGAGGACCTTTCAAACATATTTTGAAACTCTACCTTACAAATAATCTTATTTCTTTCCAGCAGTGATGCAACTAGCAGCATAAGTCACACCATAAATGCAAATAATCATTATTTTTTTTTCCCCCATGATGTTTTGTTCCACACAGGTTGTTATGATGGCTTAGTGTATGTGCTTCAAAGCAGTAATGGAGAAATACACTGGACTTTTGCCACGGAAGACACTGTGAAAAGCTCTGCAGTTGTAGACCTTTCCAGTGGACTGGTCTACATTGGATCACACGACCAACATGTGTATGCCTTGGATATTTATGTAAGAACACTGACTAACTTTTACATGTAGAACAATAAATATCCAATTTAGACTCTATAGTGCACCGGAGGAAGTTCCAACTGGTGTTAGTATTTTTAGGAGTCCACAGTCACACTTCTGATAGTTAGGCCTGCTGTAAGTGGGGCTAGGATTATGTGACAGGAAACCGTTTCAGTGGCGTTCTCAATTGTGGTTCTTGTGTTATTAGTCCTGGTTGAAACCAAATCTTAGGTTTCTTAGTTACTAAATTCTCCATGGATGTTTCAGAATGGAGTGCCTAGCTAGAAATAGAACTGTGATTTTCTGGTGGGGAAAGAATCTCACATTCTAAATGAGAAGATGGAGGGAGATGGAAAATGAAAGGGACAGATACTGCCTTTTTGTTAGCTGAATTTATTTTATTTACTGGAAGAAAAAGCCAATGGCACGTGTTGCTGTCATATCATGTAGATTGTCTTCACTTCTTAACTAGTATTTGCTGAGTAAACACAGTACTTGATAATGTTTGACATTCAAAGGTCTTTGTGAAGATGATGAGCTCTAATTCCAATTGAAAAATTGTTTATGATTCTTTTTTCTTGTACTCAGAAAAAGGTGTGTATATGGAAGTTACATTGTGAAGGTGGAGCTGTGTTTTCATCTCCTTGTCTAAGTTCCTTTCCACATCATCTCTATGTTGCTACACTAGGAGGCCTGTTATTGGCTGTTAACCCGGTATGTACCTTTGCTTATATGTCTTTCATCCTGGTCTCAAGTTTAAATGAAACCAGATGTATTTATGAATGTAAGATTGCTATTCTAATGAAAGGGAAGATGATCATATGTTACCATGAAATATTTTTCACTTGGGGGCATTATAATGATATACAAGGTTACCATAATACTTCTCATACTTCAGAAATCTATCTGCTGATAAGGAGAACTGAAGTGACTTGCTTGAATTCACATCCTGACCATACGCCAAAGTTGCAGTCAGTTTCTTGTCATTCCCACATCAGTAAAACCAGTGAATGAGAGCAAGTCTATAGATTTATTTCCTGCCCTCTCCTCCTTTGGCAGTAGGATTGGAAAAAAAAATATACAGAAATCAGATGAGAATGTAGAAAGAAGTCCCTTCATTCCTCTTACTGTTTCCCTCCCCATATTTAAGAGCTGTCCTTTTAATCTCAGTGTGCAGTTCTGTTCTTTCCACTGGGGAAATGGCATTGATAGATGTGGAGCAATTTCATGGTTTTCTGAGGCATTGTTGGCTTACAGATGGTCCTGCTTGATAAAAGGAACAGGGACTCGAAGCAGTTGTTTATGTTTTTGTACTCACACAACAGAGAGCATCAATCCTAATCACCTTTACCTTCCACCCACTACAACTGTCCTCAGTAATAACCAGTCTACCATTAGAAAACCAGTGCATGGTTTTGCAGCATGAGTGGGCTGTGCTTAAGAAAAGTTATTATTTTATTCTGTAATCCACAGTAACAGGTAGTTGAGAAAGCCACCTAGAAGTGAGTGTGTGCCTTCCTATTTTTATGAATAATCCAAAATCCTGGGGAATGTGCAGGATACACTAGGAATGCATTGTGACATGCATAGACAGTGAATTGCAACATGTCCTGGAGTATTAATATGACTTAATTCCAAGGTATCTCTGCTTCATTGGCCCTTGTCACATACTGAGCAGCTGGGAATAAAATAAAAAACTGAATCTGGCATTTATTAGAACTATTGCTAATACACTTTTAATTATCATTATTACTTTGCCTAGAGTAAGGAAGAAAATTAGTTTTTGATTAAATTTTTGTTTTGGGGCAGGGGTTTTGTTGTTGTTTTGGTTTGCAGGTTTGGCTTTTTCTTCCACACTACATAAAGGCTGGGTCGGGCAGTAATGGAAGGGTTGTTTTGTGCTGGGGGAAAGGTTGTTTCTTATAGTTGTGTTAAACATCAGATATTCCATGCTGCCATTTGTAGGTAACAGGGAGTAAAATTTGGAAAAGCCAGCTTGGAAAACCGCTCTTCTCCTCTCCTCACTGCAATGAGAACTACGTCTATGTTGGGTGTGTGGATGGAAACTTATATTGTTACACTCATTCTGGAGAAAAGGTAAAAGTGTTTTGGGGTTTTTTATGTTCATCACAAATCCCTGAATATGATACTGTATTAAGACTGTTTTCTGAGGCTTAATGATTGGCATATACCTTCCTGTGAACCAAATAGAAGTGCCTTCTGTTACAGAGGAGAAAGTAGAAAAACTGTTTGCCTAAGATAGTCCATGCAGTTCATGGCAAAATCACAAACTCAAGTTGCGTGATGCAATAGGAGAATTTCTAGTTCAGACCTTATGCACAAAGTAAATTGTCAAATGTAGTTCCAGCAAATGAAATTATTTCATTTGGAGCTTTTCAAGTATATTTAAGTTATCTCTTCTGTAAGATGGTGGTTATTCAGAAGTAAAGGTTTCTTAGAATTTTTATGCATTTATCAAAAAACTGCTAAATCATAATTTAGTGTCAGTAAAATATGTGTCAGCCTTCACATTAAATTAAATGAGAGTATTATTTAGTTCCTCAGAGATAAATGTAGTTTGTATCTGGTGTTAAAACAATTGACACCATTCATTTGTTGGCCTGAGTTGCAGTATACGTGGCAATTCCTAAGCCTTTTCTGATTATAAAACATGTGTTAAGTCTATCCGTGCACTGCTCTCTGCTTGCAGCAGTGTTGCTGAACTCTCTTGAGGAGGGATCTACACATTGTTAGCATAGCCAGAGGAAATCTGTATTACAAAAGGAATATCTGCCTTTCTGGCAAAGAATGGCATATTAACAGGATTCCTGATGTTCATTACTAATTGTACAACAGCCCAAGAATATTCTTTTCCGAAATTAGTCGGAATTACCTGGGCCTCACCAAAGGTAGTAACTCTTCCCTCTTCCACATCTATTTTATGAGACATTTATTGCTTACTCTCTGTGTAAAACCTAATTTATATTTTGACAAGGATTTGCCAGTCCTCACTGAAATCTAGTATACTTTTGAAATGAAATGCTCTTTTATCAAGAATGAGTCTATTAAAAAACTACAATTGCTGTAAAACTGATAATGTAAAAAACCTTTGATAATGGATGCTTCTGTTCTTTCTGTAGGTTTGGCAGTTCTCCACTAATGGGCCAGTGTTTTCATCTCCATGCCTCTCAAGTTTAACTAAGCAAGAAATATTTTTTGGCTCTCATGACTGCTTTATCTACTGCTGTAACATGGAGGGTAATTTACTGTGGAAATTTGAAGCCACTTCAAGTGTATATGGAACACCATTCGTTTTCCAAAGCGATGACTTAAATAACAAAATTCTCTTGGCAGCAGTATCTACAGATGGCAAAGTGTGGATCCTGAATGCCAAGAGCGGAACAGCAGAAGGAGTAGATAAGCTTCCAGGCGAGGTTTTCTCCTCACCCGTAGTATGGGGAACAAAGCTTGTTGTTGGCTGTAGAAATGATTATGTTTATTGTCTAGATCTGTACATAGCAGGAAAAAACAGCAGCTAAAATGTTGGGCTGCTTCATTTTTATTGTTTACATTTGTAAACTAGGAGCTCACAGGTGCTCCCTACCCCACTGCCTATTTTGCTGCAGGCAAGAGCTGCTCCTTGCAGGCTTACCAGGTAGGATTTTGCATCAGGCAGTGTCCAGTGATGGAGGGAGGATAGCTGCTCAGCACCTTGCCAGAGAGGGGACAAAGTGTGTAATGTGCCATATTCCACAGCTTGGATAGCAGCCTTGCCTCCAAGGGAGGAGTGTATTGCTTTCTCCAAGTCCATCCTCGCTGTTCCTTGCACCAGACTTTGGTGTTTGTCTGTCTGTCAAGATTTCTGTGCCAGGCAAGCTTACCCAAGTCCTTTTTTGAATTTAACTTGATTTCTGGAGACATAGCCTGAATTTCGTATCCCTGAAAGAAGCAACCTGTTTACTACAGTTTGTACAAACAGAGCAGTTCATCTTTTGTGGACCTAGGCCTGGCATGGCTTCATTAATCTAGTTTATACCTTAGGCTCCATTGAAGTCAGTAGGAGTTGCCTGTTGTATTCTAAAGTGGAAATAACACTATAGATATTTATTAAATTTCAGTGACAGGAATGGTATGAGTTCTAAGATGAAGTGTGCACTGCTGAAATCAACCACTGTCAAATAATTTTTTAAGATATTTGAATGAATGCTGTTTACATTGTCTTCACAAAAACTATTAATAAAAGGTTATGTAAATTGGGTTTTGTGTTCTTTAACATCTTAGAAATAAGTACCAGGGGTCTTGGTAATGCAAATCAAGTACTTGCAGTGGCAAAAGTGCTCTGCACTTTTGCATTTCCTAAGAGTGTTCTAAAAGAAGTGTAGTAGAAACTCTTACCTTACTTTCTCTCATGAGCCATGTACTTTGAAACCTGTGTGGTGTGTAGTACATTTGTAGCACTGTAAAAAGTTCTGTTTGTAAGGCACATCTGAACTACATGATGAGCAAATGAGACACAGAGGACATATATCAATGATTAGATAATTTTGACCAGGTTATAGTTTAATAAGAATTAAAATGACAGTATAATAAACAATTGCACTTTAAAACATTTGAAAAATTAAAAAAGTACACAACAAATACCCCACAATTATACATCTTGTAGTTTTTATACATTACTATATGAACATAGAGGTTAATCATATATAACCTTGTCAAAAGAAATGGTATTTTGTGTTTGTATAAGTTACAAAAAATTGAGACAATATACTACATAGTGGTTTATTCAGTTCTTGAAACATTTTTGCTGTTTTCAACTGGGTAGTAGTGTATTGGATTTATTTTTACAGATTTCCAGTATTTTATCAGAAATGGTTGCAACAAAGCTAAAGCAAAGTAACACTTCACCTCATTGGTATTTAGTGCAAATCTTTGTTAATTTATCATGAAATGTCACTGTTGCACATGTACACTTTAGAAATGTTTCCATCAAGTACTGTACATAATACAGTTTCCATTATTACACTAGATATCTTTATGGTTGGAAAAAAACCCTCTGCTTTGAAGCTTTAGCTTAGGACCATCCTTAACGACAGCTCTATGTGCTATAAATGGATTGTATTGGAAAATTGCATCCTTATGTCATGCACAACAGCACCTAATTTTGCTATGCTTTTCAAAATACCAGTATCTTTAATCCTGATTTACTTCACCTTCTCTGTATTTCTACCTGGCTCCCCCTCCCAAGAAATAATTGGAAGGACAGATTTCAGGCAGTTTAGTTATTACATATCCATACTGCAGGCAAACAAACTTGGAAACAATGTAAATTTAACTTGAAGATGCACTAATTTCTGGTGCTAGCAGAGCAAAATTAATTACAGGGCCAGTTCTTTCTTGAGATACTGAAAGCATTAAGTTGGGGTTTTTTTCTGAAGCATTTGAGAGCAGCATTGTCTCATTTCTGCTTAAAACATACTAATTACTTACATTCATGGTAAAGGTTACTTTAGAGATTCTGGTTTTAAATATGAAACTGAGCAAAACTGATGGTTTAAGACACCCAAGAAAGCCCATCTTGCTGCTGCACATGTACTCCATCTAACACATGTGTTGTGTTTGTGCTACTGTAACCATGATACTGCGCCCCGGTTTTCTGTTCAGTGAAGGAGAGGCTGTACTTGACAATCACTGTTGCTGAAACTCTTGATTCTGGGAACAGGTTTCATTCTGTTTCCTGTGCAGTTTAAAATGCTGTTTCTCAGGCTGCTTACAGCAGTTTGGCTAAAACACTTCCATGAAGCATATGTTGTATATATGTAATTTCTATAATAATGTAATTTCTTTTCATGAAAATGTCTCCATTTATGATGTTGTAGGCCTTAAGATTCCTTTGAGGCTTATAGTTGTAAGAAGGAGACTTTCAAATTCTTTTTGAAATCTTCCTTTTTAAACAAACACAGTTGATTTATTTTATAGGGTGACATTATAAAATGCAGACCTAGAGATTTCTGTGGAGTGTTGAGGATAGTGATGTTTTTATTACATTTATGGACTTTATCCTTCTCTTGTAAGAGGGAGGGGGTGGACATTTCTCTTTTAGTTACGTGAAGTAATAAAGTGTTCCATTGCCACACCAGATACCTGAGATGGGGTAAGTAAACTTCTTTTTGAAGTGTTCTGGCTATATTGGTCAAAGTACAGGAAGTTATCTGAACTGCCTGAAGTTGCATGTGGAGTAAAATCAGGAAGAATGCAGAGTTAAAACTCCTAAAACTCTCACTGACTTAGCTTTCAGTTCTCAGTTAACTTCGGTTCTGCCAGTCCTACTCCTGTGGGAACTTACTGAGACAAATTCTACAGGAATTTGCATTCACACAGGAACAGTTTAATTCCAGTCAATTGATTTAAAGTTGTAATCCACAATCACTGTCTCTGCAGCCAAACACAAACTGTGATGCACTTAAATGACTAGAAGAAACAGTGAATCCCTGACTTCTTTCTGAGAACTTAATGATATTTGTTTTAAAAATCATGGCTTTTTAAGTAGGATTAATTGTTTTCTTCTTAGAAGTGAGGGTATATAGATGTAGTGTATTAATCCTATGATGAAAGAAATTACCTCAGCATTTGGATGGTACCATCAACTTATCATTTGCATGTGGAACAGTGTATCCTGAAGCTCTTTCTTAGGGAAAAAGCTATCAAATAGCAGGCAGAACTGGCAGTTCATACAGTTTAACATGATTAAATAAATTATGACTTAAGAGAAGGAAACATGCATCTTTCCTTATTTCAACAACGAAGTTCTGAAAAAATTTCTGAGATCTCAGACATAGAGATCTAAAATTCCAGAACTGAATACCAACATAATTTAAGCAGCTTCTGAACCCTTATTCTGTTCTGACCCTTATTATGATACCTGCTAAAATTTACATACAGTATCTTAGCACTCTTAATTTTTTGAGAGAGTCTGGCTGTGAGACTTTTGCCGTGACCTCCTTTAGCTATTTGTCGAAGCAATGGAATATATGACTTGAGCAGACTTTACAGTGAGCTAGAGCAAAATGGTAATCAGTTCAGTTTTCAGTCCTTTCAATACATGCATTTTCAGTTCTGTCATGTGTAAAAAGCAGAATAAATAAAAGAAAGCAATTATGTCAGCAATAGAGATGTAACTTCACAGTTTACTTTATGATCTGTGGACAGTCACTCCAGGCTTTTGCTTTCCTCTTGGCTAACGCAAGCCAGGCTGGTTCTGTTGACACTGGATTAGCATCAGGCGTAGAGAATCTCTTGCCCACCTCCTTGGTCACTGGGGTTGATGGAACAGAATCTGAAATTTCCACTTTTTATATAGGGATAGGGAGAGGGGAAAAAACACCACAACATTAGCTGAATCCTGTGCTTTGTAGTAGCATTCTAGAGATTTCACTTTTATGTGAAGATATTCTAGCACTAGATGTTTATTTCCAACACTTTCAGTTAAATCTTGCTCTATTTGCAAAATAATCAAGTTAGGAGGAGCTGTTTCCTTTTTTCAGAGGTGACTCCAAGTAATCTAACTCATAAAAATAGGGACTACATTTTCAGTCCTTGTGACATCCAAAGAAAACATTTCAATTTGCTAGTCTTCCTCTTTAAATAAACTATTTTAATTACATCTGCACCATAGCAAACAATGGGGAATAAAGTTAGGGTTTTTTCCTCTCTTTAGTAATGCAGCTGCTGCACACATGTAAACCTAAAGTATTCAGGAGTATTTAGATTCCCTCTTTAGAGAAGAAGGTGGTCCTATAGCTTCCTGACTCAATTAACCTTGCCCAAGAGACTGTCCTGAAAAAGAAAGAAACCTGCTTTCCCCACTAGCTGTTTGCCACATTTTCTTCTAAGTAGTATAAGACAAACAGCTGTCTCCATAAGAAAATGTATTTAATAAAAAAATTATTTCTAAGAAGCAACTTCACAGAGCAGAACCATGGAAGTATTGTAGAAGTCAAATGGGAAAATAAATTCTGAGACAGTGAATGCCCTCAAAGGCAAGGTGAATAGAAATGAGTCCTGTCTGAAACAGTATGGAGTAACTCTAAAAATCTTAGTTACAAAATAACTCCTCACTCATCATCCCCTCCCCCCCAGCCCCGAGCACATTTTCTTTTTTAGGAGCCCAAATATTTTTTGTTAAATGTTCAGGTTCCCTATTACATTTAGTAGCATTTCATTTTGAGGTTTTGAATGTGTGTAAAAGCTTGAAAGTTGTGTAGAAGCTTTAAAATTACATGGATGACAAAAAATGTTCTATTTTTAGTGCGTCTTTAATCATGTATTTTTATCTAAAAGTAAATTAACAGTAGCAGCAGCAATTTCTGTAGATGGACACTTTGAAAAGCTAACTATTTTAAATACTATGGTAATTTATGCAATTTTAAAGGTCCCACACTCTTATCAGTTCCTGATGTACAGGACACAAGTGCAATTTTGAAATACATCACCTTCGGGTTGTGGGTGTTTTTAAATGTCTTTAGAGAAGGACTCAGCAGACTTCCATTTTAAACATGTCCTAGGCTGGCCCTCTGTCTTAAATGCTCTTCTAACTGTGGGAAGCTCAAATTGTCTTATTACCCACAAATACTTACATATTATGTGTAGTTGCTAAAGGCTGCCTGGCTCCAAATATAGTCAGTAATCACAGGGAAATCCAGTCACTATTTCTTAAAGGGCCAATAGAGTTCTGTGCTTTCACTTTAGATATTTCAAAATCAGTAATTCCTCCTCAATTTCCTTCTGAACTGTCACTCTAGTGCAGACAGAATGACCTTGGATAATTGAGTTTTAGCCCTTTCATCTAATATGGCATCATCTATTGTGATGGAGTTTGATTTCTGCTAGAACTGACCATGTACAGCATAGTAACACCATGCTGAGTCTTTGGGGGTAGGGCTGCAATAGAGCCCCTTTAGAGTTTGACTGGAATGCTGTAAAGCATGAATGTTTTGGGCAATTTATGTAAGATCTTAGAATAGTTTGGATTAGAAAGGACCTTTAAAGGTAATTTGGCCAACCCAAGGTGTTCCAAGTGAAGTTCTCAGGGACATCTGCTCTGGTGTGCAGCTGCACTGTGAAGATCCAGCTGCTGAATTAACTGAATATAGGCAAATGTGGGGTTTTTTTCAGTTTAGGACAGTCTGTAATGCAGGAGTAGCACTGGTTTAGCCTTTAACAAATCAGTTGAGTCACCTCATTGCTTTCAATAGTTGCATTTCACCCTTCTTGGCATAGAGTGGTACTGAATAGATGCAGCTGATACATGTATATACTTTTGAAAATGCTATTTACTTGCACAACTTTTAAAAAGGTTACTTCAATACCTATCTACTCCAAGACCTTTTTGCTAGGACTACTGTTACCTAGAGAAATATAGGCAAGTTTGTCTTTCAACAGTCACCTCATGCCATCCTAAATATTATGCCCTTTGGGGAATTATTTATTTTACTTTGCCTGCCTTTTGAATGTGGGATAGTTTTACCTTGACTGAAATGACAGATAAAGCAGTAGGTTCTGGCTCCAACCTACCATGTCAAATATTTGACTGGACGGGAGAAGTCGTACATTCAGAGTAACAGACTATCTTCAGCTGAATTTATTATCTTTTGCATTTTTCAAGTGAGAATACTTATTTCCAATATTGGGGGGTGAATATTTCTCCTTGACAAACTGTGAGGTGTGAGAATGCAACATACTTCATTTCCTGCACAAATATACTTTGTAGAAATTAAATATCATTCCCTGTCTGTGCTAACCCCCAACCTAAAGGCAAAACAATTGCAATTTACGGTAAATCAGATCCCTCTAATGTGCATTAGTCATGTTCCAAAAATACTGTTGGATATGGCTTGGGGAGACAGCCTAATTTCATTAACTTGAACTGGGGCGATTCTAAGGAATTGCAGCAGCGCAGCCTTAATAACCTGGGGAGACTGGTAAAAGTCTGTTAAAATTATGTATTTCCATCATAATGGCCAGCACATGAGATGGGAATAAGTTGTGTTATTCTATAGAATGCATTTGTAGTCCTGGCAGTAGTATATGAGGGAAAGGAAACCCCCTCATTCACTTTCTCAAAAACATGCAGTACCATTTCTGAAGTACATTATTCCTAGAGTGAATCTGAATCTCTTAACTGTACCTGTCACAGAAGTTGGAAGGGTGTTCGACTTTTTTAGATGCTCCCTTCTTTCTAGTCTGGACACAGCAGTCTCAATTTTCTTCTCTCCTTCCTGAGTTGTAGATTTCTGCAGTGTGCTTGTTTTGCTGCTGTTGCTTTTATTATCTGACTGATTACTTACAGAAGCCTAGAACAGAGAAGGAAAACTGCTAAATGAGAAGGTCTGTCATGCAATGGCTACAAGTTAGAGATGACATGCTTGATGCTTTCATTCATCACCTGTCCTTTCCTTAACCTTCCTTTTCGGCAAAGGATCACAATACTGATACTTCTAAAACCAACAGTTATTAAAGACTGTAAAAAACAACCCCACTACAAAGTTTAATTTGTCATGTTGTCATTTCAGTCAAAATACTTAAGAGTTTGAGCCAGCCCTCGCTGTTAAATACAGCACCGAAACACAGTGTGCATCTGTGGGCAACTTCACACCCACGTCTGTTTTCTTCCATCAGTTGTCTGTGTCTCGGGTTATGCATGTATCCATCAGAAATTTGGTTCTCATAACAGCGAAATATATTTAGTTATCTACATACTCTCCCTTTTTACCATCTGTGATACCTATATACAACATCACTGTTTGTGCAGCATCACTTTGGTACTGTAAGTAGAAGTGCTTCCCTTACTAATAGAAAGCCATGGAGAGTAAAAAGCTATTTGGAGAACAGGAAAGAAGTGGTTGAATTCAGTGCCTGATTTAAGCATTTGGATGTACCCTGACTGTTCATTTCTTTTGTTCATCTGTGTTTTACCCACATGCTGCAATAAAAATAAATTCAGACTTACAAATATTCACCTATAATTGCATATTCCAGCTGTTATTCCCTAAGCATTAAAGGTTAACATCTCATGTAAGCTCTGAAAGAACCACATAACACATAATTTTTCTGTTCCATTCCCTGTACAGTAGTTCTGCTTATGATTGTCATTAACTACCATCTGATATCAGCAGAGTTTACACCAAAATTGCCAAACTATTGTGCCATATTTTCTCCTGGAGGTCTCAGTTTTGCAAGAGGGAACTCCAGACTTTCAGTATTCATTTTAGCTTTTATGAAGTCTTACCAAAAATAAAAAAAAAATATTCCCACATAACAAAAGTATGTTATAATTATGTGTGTCAGTTATAATTATGGTGTCAGTATTTCTAATGGGCAGGTTTCTAAAGGTTGCTTACATGTTCTTTAGCCAGCTTCTCTGCTTGCTTTGCCTCCCTGGCTTGTCTTCTCTCTTCCCTTGTAGCTTGCTGCTCACGAAATCCTTTCTGCTTTTGCAGTGCTAATGTAATCCAAAGTGGTTGTGAAGTTTCCACTTTTTCCAACAATTTAGAGCCATCTAAAGAGTGCCTGCTCTGAAGGACAGGCTTTTCTGAAAGAAAACATAACAAGAATTGATTGAGTAATGCACATCTCTTGTCTTGAGAAAACCTCTACAACTTTTCTGCCTTGTGAAAATGCTGGAGCTAAGCCCATTGAATGCCATGTCAGTCACAGACCTTTGCAGACTGCATGACAAATCCTGAAACAGATTTTATGCCTCAGGAATGAGACCTAATTCAACACACTCACCCAGCTGTCCAAATTTATCCTTTTATTTTTTATGTGTGTGAAAAAAAAGAAATAAAAAATCAGCAGCTCCACCGAGATACTGTTTTAGAAGTGTCCTGATGTTTGAAAAATTCAAGAATGAAATATATTGGGATTTCCCAGTGAAATGCTGAATTCCTGCCTCAGTCTTTTGAGTGTCCTTACTCTGAAAGGGTAATTTTCCCTCTTGTATAGAATACCATTTCAGGACACAGGGGCTTTCAGCTCTCCTCTGAAGAGACATTATGGCTAGTCTAATTGTTTTCATCCCAAAAGACTGCCTCTGAAGCACAGACTGCTGTGGCCAGGTGTATTGCTTTAATGAAGAATTTGCCCAGGATAAGGAGACCTAGATCTTAATATTTTTTAAGCTAGACAATTTTTCTTTAAAAAGAGAAGCAACAGAATGTAGATTTTAAAAATTATACTATCTGTTCTGAAGACACCATCATCCATGGACCACAGAGTCCATCATCTCACTCACTAGAGGCAGAGATAACATCTCTGCCAAGGAAAAACAAACACACACACTTCTGTTACCTCCTTGAACCTAACTTTCTTTTGTAGTTTGCAGTGGTCACACTGAATTTACAGGTTTCTGAATTAAATTGTGGGCATGGGAATTCACACTCATTCAGACAACCTGAAGCACAGTAACAGTCCTCTACAAGTAACATGCCAGGTAAAAATTATACCTTAAGACCAAATGTCTTCCTCTGAATCTCCAGTATCTCATTTTGGAAATGCAGACATAGCTAAAATTTTTTTTTAAAGTTACATACCTTTCTTCAATGGCTCAGGCTTTTTGTCATTTTTTTCTCTCCATGGAATACTTAGGGATGGGAAAAATGACTTTTTTTCTTTGATTTCTTCCTCTTCATTTCTGTAGTCATTGGATGGTATGGGTTGGGCTGCACTTGCTCTGTCTTCTTTTTTCCAGCCACCATCTGATTCAGCTTTAACCACCCTTTGCCCGAGCATTTCAGATAGGTTTGATCTGTTCATTTTAGAGAGAGGAGAGGATGGTGGGGTCTGGCTGGTGGGCTTTGGAGCTAAAGCAGGTTTCTGTGGGGCCAGTGACTTGCATGTTGGTTTCTCATGAGCAGGTAGAGCACTCTGGCCAGTGGCTGGTGGGACCACTGGTGTGCCCACAGGTGATGAATAGTCCACCACAGTAACTGAAGAGTCTTTTAAATGACCAGGGATGTTTACTCTCCCGGTGCCAGGAGAGGTACTTTCTTGTGCAGTGAAAACAGAGGATTCTTTCTCACCTTCTGTTGAGGTGAGTGGGTCAGGCACACCATCAAAACTGTCTCCTGCACTGTATCTTTTCTTTTTCTTTTGCTCTGCCTGTTGTTCATAATGAAAACGTAAAGAGTAGTTTGTCCTTCGTAACTTTATCCCAAAAGGAGAAACATTTTCTTCTCCATTTGGTGGTGGTTTATCTGCTTTTTTTGTGCTGTTATTCTGCTGATTTTCCAGATCATTGGGAAGTTCTGGCTGGGGTAATTCCTTCCCCATAGAATGTGGAAAACTTGGAACAAGGAATGATGGAAGATCTTTCGCAAATTTACAGCCTTCAGTGTTGTCTGTTACTTCCCTATGGGTTTCCATTTTCTCCTTAGGCTTTTCACCTAAGTTATCCTTAGAAGTGGAAACCACATCATCCTTTGAATCAGCAGATGAGCCAGTGGTTCTCCCCACAGCTGCTGTTTCATTGCCTTTTGCTACATTTACATTCTCAGCATCTGAATTGGTTTTTGAAACATCTGAAAATTTCTGCCACGCTGGTGTTATTGAGAACTTTGCATTTGCAGAGAGGGTTTTCCTCAAGTTGCCGTGGGGAGCACCACGTCCTCGGGGTGTCCAGTCGTCACTGTGCCTGCAGACAGCTACTCTGTCTCTCTCATTGTATTTATTGTTTTCTGCATTCTTTAGGATTCTGGAGCGGATGGAGGCCCACTCAGCCAGTACAGCCTGGTTGTTTAATGCCTCTTGTGCATGTTTCATTTTACTGCTGCTGGGTTTGAGATCCTGTTTTTTTCTCTCGGACTTCTCTGGAGAGGGAATATCCACATTTTTCCTCTCTTCTGTTAAGCCAAGTAATGATTTGCAAGCCGTGTCCTTAATCTGGTTCAAGTTCACTGCTGTGCCACACAGCTGTGCTCCAGTAACCAAAATAGCTGTGTGGGGTACACACACTGATGATGGGAGGGAATGAGAGCCCTTACTGGTAGTGTGCACCCTGCAGTCTTTGGCAGATGGAGAAGAGAGTCCTGCTCCTTTGATGGGCATAACAGGACTCAGATTTACTTTCTGAAATATGATCTGTTTATCTCCAGAAGACACTTGAAATGTGAAGGGTCTGGATGCTGTTTGTCTTTCATCTACCTCTTGCCACCGAAGTTCTTCCCCTATGCGTTTTTGCTCCTGAGCCTCAACTTCTCTCTTCAGTTTCTGGGCTAGCATTTCTTCTGCTGTTTTAGTCCCTTTTTCAGGCTGTTTGACTTTTTGGGAACTTGTTCCTTCTTGGAGCTTCTCCTCTGCTGGGTGCCTATCAGCCCCTCCAGCAGAGCACAACTGATCTTTTTCCTGTGGCTGTTCCAAGGATTTTTCTTGTTTTGGCTGAAGCTTTTGTCCTTCTGTGTCTACCTTCTGCTCTTTTAGCTCTTTCTGTTCTTTTTGCTGCTTCAGTTCATCTTGTAGAACAAAGTCTGAACTTTCCATGTGCATTTGTTTTGTGAGTTTGTGTTTCCTCTGCTCTTCCCGTTTCTTTTTCTTATCTGTCACTTGCTGGGGTTGTTCCTTCTCTGCCTTTTCTTTCTCCTTCAAATGCTGTCTTTGTTCTTCCTGTTTCTTCTCTTGTTTGAGGCTCTCAGGCTCTTTATCCTGCTTCAGGTTTATTTCAACTCCTTCAAGCTCTTTCTCTTCTGGTTCTTGTTGTTGTATTTCTTCCTCATTTTGTTTCTTGAGCTCTTTTTGTTCCTCTAACCAGTTTCTTTCATCTTCCTTTTGACTGTCTTTTTCAGTCCTATGTTGCCTTAATTCTTCCAGTGCTATCCTCTTCTGCTCCTCCAGCTCTTGTCTCTGTTTCTCCTCCAGATCCTTGTGCTTCTGCTCTTCCCATTCCTGATGCTTCTCCTCCTCCAATTCCTGACGTCTCTGCTCTTCCTGTTCCTGGTCCTCCTGCTTGTCCAGCTCTTGTCTCTGTTGCTCTTCCTGTTCCTGATGCTTCTCTTCCTCTTGCTTTAGTCTCTGCTGTTCTTCACATTGCTGGTGCTGCTCTACCTCCAACTCTTGTCTCTGTTGCTCCTCCTGTTCCTTGAGGTTTTGTACCTTCAGCTCTTGTCTCTGTTGCTCCTCCTGCTCCTCGAGCTTCTGCTCCTCCAACTCTTGTCTCTGTTTCTCCTGTTCCTTGAGCTTCTGCTCCTCCAACTCTTGTCTCTGTTTCTCCTGTTCCTTGAGCTTCTGCTCCTCCAACTCTTGTCTCTGTTTCTGCTGTTCCTTGAGCTTCTGCTCCTCCAACTCTCGTCTCCGTTGTTCCTCCTGTTCCTTGAGCTTTTGTACCTCCAGCTCTTGTCTCTGTTGTTCCTCCTGCTCCTTGAGTTTCTGCTCCTCGAGTTTCTGCTCCTCCAACTCTCGTCTCTGTTGTTCCTCCACTTCCCAGTGCCTCTTCTCCTCCAGGTCTTGTCTTTCTTGTTGCTCCAACTGCTCCTGCATCTGCTCCTCCAGCTCTTGCCCTTTTTCAGACTTCCTCAGTCTTCTTTCCTTTTTATGGCATGTTTTCTCTTCTATTTTCAAAGATGTCTCTTCTTCAAGGAGGTATTGCCTCTTCTCTTCTAAACAGCATCTTTTTTCCTGTTCTTTTTGCATCTCCTCAAGTTCTTGGCACCTTTTTTCTTCCATTTCTCTTTGTTCTTCCATTTCTACAATCTGTCTTATCCTTTCAGCTTCAAGGATACCCCAGTGATCTTCAATTCTTTTTTCCTCTGCCAGCTGAAGCTGCTTCTGCTCATCTCTGTCCTGGATTAGCTTGTCTACTGTGAAGCGTCCATTATAACCTGGGTATATGTCCTCATACAGCTGAGTTTCTAGGTCGTCTGGCTCAAATTCTGTTATTGTTAAACTTTGTGATCCCTAAAATTGGAAACAAGTTTGGAGTTACTGAACATTGCCTGTTGTCTTGTTATCCTTTATAGTGAAAAAAGGGTTGCAAATGCAAAAGAGAATTTTTAAACAGTGATTTAGATGAGCCAACACACCCCACCCCAATTTATGGATTACATCATCATAGATCCCCTGTCTCTCACCTATTCAGATGATAGCCTTTAAAAGAAAGAAAACATCCCAAGAATGATAGCAGTATAATCCCAAATATTCAGTCACCATTTGGTGTACATTGAGACCTGCCATTTCAAATTTGCAGAAGCCCGAGGAACAGAGGGGTAAGTTTCATATGTCCATTCTTGTTCTACTACTTAGAACTCCATCCTTTAAGCCTGAAATCATTAATGCCTGCTTAGGGGCATTGTTTTGCCAGTTCTTTCATGGCAAATCTGGTACTTGCAGAGACAGCACTGTTGCCTGCAGAAAAAAGCTCTGCAATGCTAGCCAGGAGAGAACACTCCTCAGGGAAACGCAATTTGTTTTCTTTTCACAAATCCTGAGCCAGGATATCTTCCTCATTAGCTGTGCTGAGACTCCAGTGCTATTGTAGGAACCGTGGGAACATGGTATGGACATGCACAGCCAGAGCTTCCCAGGATGCTGCTCTGTTCTGTACCTGAAGAGTGCTTCTCTTTAGGAAAACAGCTCAGCTAATGTCCTGTCTAGCTATCATTTGTTGAGCCATCATTTGGCTCCAGTTAACCATTGTACAAACAAGAGGTTTAAATTTAATTTCTTCATTGCAAGAGTGATAAATGCAAGTACAGTGGTGCAGAAGAAAGGGCAGTGGCCTCTCCTGAGCCCTGTGTAGTTGAATAGTCTTGTCCCATTTACAAGAACTTATAAGATGTCTGGATAAAAACCAAAACAGATGTTATGGTTTTTATTTAACCAAGAGATTAACTGTACAAAGCTACAACTGTATATTTCTCTCTATAGCTGTTTCAAGAGCTAAATTACTTAAGTATTGTTCCTTCTTATAAGGCAAAGATATTACCCCTGTCAGAACTCATGCTCAATCTAGAGAATCTAATTTTTTCCCAATCAAATTTTGCACCATCAGATTGCCTGTATCAGAGCAGCACATATCTTGAGGCCTTTATGACCTATAGTTTTTACTAGAAAAAAATAGAATTAGAAGGCTCTTCCAATGTAAAATCCTAGTGGAAGTACTTTAGGTTTAGTATTTGTCTCAACTGGCAATATTAAAACTTTTTTGCATCTTCTCTCCAGCCAGGGTTTCAGATAAATAACAGTGTTAATCAGATCTTAAGTTCTCTGTCCATAGATTCTAGTACACTCATTTATGGTTATTTTGTACCCAGTTTCAAAAGTAATCACCCTCCTCTCGCTGTTTGACCAGTCATTAAATACCTTTGTCAATCTCTTGTGCTGTCTTGACATCCTCTGCTTTTTTGGCTTCACTGACAGTTTGTGCTTAGCTGCACTGTTGTCTAGACGAGCAAGAGCCTGCGGAACTGAATCCAAATTGATTGTTTCAATTGTGCCAGAACAGGAAAACTGTCTTTTTGGCCGAGCTGATTTAATTGGAGTGATCTGTTTGTATCACAAACACAAGAAACCATTATGAAGCTATTTGTTCAGTAAAATAAATAAATAGATAGATAGATAGATAGATAAATTACACACATGCACATCTTTGCAGGTTTGAATTTAAAGGAATTATTAGCAGATAAGATTTGAAACCCTGGCTTTCTATTATATGAATCACAAACTACAGATGTGAAAGTTGCAGCTCTAATATTTTCCTGTTTTCAGTACTACACTTTTTTATCATTTCCACATAAAAGTTACTTAGACCATTCTACTGAAGTTTTTTTCACAGTTCAGCTCCACTCTGATCTTGTTGGGAATGGGAAAGGCACAGGCAGGGTTTTAAACAACATCAAACACTGGGACATTTTAAAGTTTGCTTACCATGAAAAAAGATCTACATCTTTAAATAACTTAGATTATACACTTTAGGCAGAAGCAAATCAGATTGACTTATCTAAGCATCATAATAGAACAGCTATAGAGCTGTACTCTGCATGGGAGATGACTGCAGCATTGGATCTCAGGCTGGCACGGTGCCTCTGGAAAACTTTCTCTCCAGAGTCACATGGAGTTGTCCAAGACAGAGCCAAACAGCAAAAAGCTAAAGACAACACTGGCTTTGATGGGTGCTTTATTTCTTGTGCCCTTCAAATATTTGGGTTCAGAAAGTGCAAATATAAGCAAAGTGATTCAGTGAGACTTTTCATTAATAAATAGTGGAACTGTATGTCTAGGCATGTAAGAATGAGCCTGTCATCTGTCTCTTCCATAAGTCATCAAGGCATCGTCCCAAGACTTGCATTTGGCATAACACAAATGGAAAAAGAAGACAGGGGATAAAAAAAAAAGGAGAAAACATCTTCTGTAAGGAAAGAAATCACATACATTGTTTTCAAGACAGCTCTGTAATCTTCTGAGGTTAAACATATGCTAATCAGGGAACCAATTACTTAAAAGCTGAGGGAACATTTTGCATATGCTTATTGAATTACATGCAGGCATAACAAAGTTGTAGAAGTACTTATGAAAATTATGACTGTGTGATTAATACATCAAATCTCTATATGCTGCAAGACTGGCAGAAACTGGGTTCTGCTGTTCCTTGCAATGAGCTCTTAAGATTTCTCAATCTTAGTTATTGCTTACTAACTAGCTCCAAAACTGCACAGTGTTCACAAAATATTGGATGATCAATCAAAAAATGTATGAAAACAAAAACTGTCAGGCTTCTAATATCTAAAATTAGAATGCAACTCCATACAAAACAAGTGTAAAAGTTTTTTACCTTTTCTTCCATTTCATGTCTTGTTCCAAGAAAATTCGTTTTTCTCAAGAAATCAGGAGTGTCAGTGGACTAGAAAAAATTACCACAGACAAGTATTAAAATGTAAAGGATTGAGTAAATATGATTCAAAGGACTCGTGAAATCATCCATGTTAGGGTTGGATTTTTTCCTCTTTTCTATCACTTCAGGACTGATGGATAAGCAGTTCTTGTTCCTACATGCTCTGAGCTTGTCTTCTCTGCTCCTTGAATCACTGCTGTCTATACAGCTCTATAAAAGGCAAAACACTTGGGCCTCCTTAACAAGATAATCAAGTTCCAAAACAACAGAATGAGCACAGCTTTGTAGGATTTTGATCAGGTCTTAATGATTTTATTTTCTCCTGACTTATACATAAGGAAAAAAAATACCTGTTCAGGCATTACCTCTGCTGCAAGGATCTTCAACTCCATGTTCTTTTTACAGAGGTAACAGTCCCCCCAGAGTGATGGAAGCCTGGAGAGCTGGGACTCTTTAGCTATTGTCCCTCTCTAAGCCATCATGGTGAGGAATTTTCAAGGCACAGGGCTTGAAGCAGCATTCATCACAGCCAGAAACATTGGTTTTAATCATTCTATCACAGTATTACTTCACAACCTAATGTGTGTTGGGATCCCATTACACCACATGATTGTTAATATCAAGGCTAAAAGCTCATCTTCACTACAGGTTAAATTAAACCCAGAACTCTTGCCACCAATCTGAGTTCCTCAGTCAGGAAAATCAGAACTCACAAAGCATCACAGGCAACCAGTTCAAACTAGTGCAGATCTATGTAGTCCTGGCCACCAATTTTTGACAGAGGCCACCCCATCCCCCAAGACCTATGCAGATAGACATGCCAAGAAGTTACAAGGCCAGCAGATGAGACAAGAGCAAAAACCAGGGAAGCTGCCACACACCAGAAATCTCTGATAACACAGGTAATTAGTAATGTGCAGAAACAAAAGGAAAGTACCAAGTGCTCTGGCTGACACTATCCATGTAAAATTGGTTTGTTGGTGTCTACAACTGCTTCTGATTCCTCCTTCAATATTTGGAAAAAGAATCATGCAAAGGGGTGTTCATTTTGTTTCCAAAATGTAATATTTTAAAGAGTAGGTGGTAATAACTGAATTTCACCCTCCTTAATACACAAAAATACTCTAGCAGGTCTTTAGTGCTTGAACTATTGTATCCTTCGAGCTGGAAGTCACCAGGTGACATTAGGGTCTCCTGCAGGACCCAAGAAGAAGGCTGTCTGCAGATAATCTATGCTGATCTCAAACACAGGCTCTCCTACCACCAGGGTAGAGACAGTGCATCGCCAAAACTTGCCCACAGTCCCACTTCACACATTGTGCACAGTGTGAGGCACACAGGATGTTCTTGATTCACCTTACCTGATCACACCAGAAGGAGCACTTGTTAGGCAAAAAAATACACCTTAATGAGGTTCAATTTTTATCTTTCCAGACTGCCAAGGGAGAGGCATGAGTGTGCAGGTCCTACCCAAATGCCTGGCTCCCTGGCAGATTGAACCACAGCCCTGAAAGAAGTGGTCACAGAGGAGCTATGTTGTCCCTTAAAGACTGATGAAGAATTTGGGCCAACTCAGCCATAAATCTCCCTTCTGTGTGTTTGGCTGAACATAGGCATGAATTGCACAGGACCCTTTGCGTTTCACACAGGCAGCACTCATGTTAGTGAACATGAGCAGAGGCTCTCCCCAGAGCCCCAGGACCCTAAGGGCTGTGTGTACATGCTGGCTTGCTGGATGCCTTCCCCAAGGGTTCCCAGGCACAAAGTCAGCCTCCTCCAGGCATGGAAGGTTGTCACTGTACTCCTTTCTGCCATTACAGCCACACACTGAACCAGTCTTGCTCTAGAGGATTTCCAGAGACCTTTCCTCACTCACCATATTTTTCACTGTCTGAACAAGACCCTTCTGGACATCTAAATGTCCACAGCATCAAAATCTCAATGAATAATTTTAATAATTGTTTTAATTGTATTGGAAATTTTATTTTAGGGAGCATTTAAAATGCTTCTCCCCCTTCTTCACCTTTGGCTCCTGTCCATGAGAAAAATCCACACATACTCTAAGACCTAGGATTTTACAGTTTTAGGCTTCACACACCTCTCATTTTGAAATGGTTTTATTTTTTGGTATTTGATGCTGTGAGCAACTTTCCTTGCTGGGAACTCCATATTTTAAAATATTTTCTGTATTACAAACACATTAGTTGTTCTAGCAACACTGTAAGTAATGTCTGCACTGCTGGAAGCTCAGAGCAAACACTCAAACCAGTAATTCTGTGTGACCTGGCTGAGGATGCCAAGAGCATGCTTCCCACCAGGTCAAGAAGCACAAGCTGAGACATCCCTCCCACATAAAACAGCCCACTGATCTCTGCTATGCCTCACTGGAAACATCTGCTACACCTCAGTGAACTTTGTTGCTTTAGTACTGCTCTAGTGCCATGGATATGTCAATTTAAAGTGCTTACTTTATTACTGCAGTCTGAGATCACTGTGTCCTGCTGGGTCTCAATCTCCATGGGGCTGCTGAGCAACGCATCATCTTCTGCACTGGTGTTTGCTTCCCCCATTGTCCTCCCAGAAACTGTCATTTGTGGAGGCTGCCCAAATTTTATATTTTTGGCCAACTGTTGCTGAAAAACAAGAAAAATAAACAAACAAACAAAACAGGTATTTATATTACAAGCAAACCAAGCCAAGTCCAGCAAGGTGCCCCTTCTCTGCCTGAAAGCTGCACAGAAATATTCTGGGCAACTTTTGACTCTGGACTAAAAAAACCCCCAACAACAACAAAAACAAAACACCAAAAACCCCACCAAAACAAAACAAAACAAAACAAAACAAAAAAAAAAAAAAAAAAAAAAAAAAAAAACCAAACCAAAAATACCCCCAACCATCCTGAGGCTCACATTGTTGCAACGCAATGGGCACCATCTCTTCTTTCTCCCCACAAGGTAACTGAAGTGAGGAATTTACATGATTGCTAATTTTGGAAGATCGATTCAAGTTCTTGATATGTTGCCAACTTTTGAAAATTTATTGTGAGTTTTGAAAAACTCAATCTCTTTTTTAAAATCTATATTCTAGATTAAGACTTTGTTTATAAATGTGAATTATGAAGCCTTATTGTTGTGAAGAAATAAGCTTAGGAGAAAAGTGTACACTGAGAAACTAAAACTACCCCAAAAGGCAACCTTTTTCTTTTCTAGCCCTGAAACCTTGCATCTCATGCATTTGTATTTCTAAGAAGTATCCTTATTGTAATGTTTAATTGTAAGTTTTAAATGTTAAGAGATTGGCACAACCCTGCCTTAGAGAGGCAAATTCTCAAAGCAGGGGAAACTCAGCTCTTTTAAATGCTTGGTCTCATAGGAAGAATAGACAAACTCATGTCTGCTCATGCTCACAAGCACTGCCACTCACTGCTGTTACACAAAGGAATTTAGGCAGGGGACATGCAAGAGATGAATGGATAAAAAAACTTTCCCACCATTTATTTTCCATATTGAAGCAATCTTCTCTCAAGGCTTACAAGGAAGTATTCTTGAATTACATCAAGCATAAGATGAATAAAATAAGAAGCATATACTATGTGTCCTCTGGCAAGGTGAGTTAAAGAAATTGCCGCTCTGGCTACTGCAGAGACATGTACCCTACCAACTTTGAATGTAAGCTTTTTGCGAAAGAGAAAACATTCTCTAGAAGGAGCAAATGCAGCAAAGAACAATTATGAATATATTATTTTCCTGAAATATTTCAGGGAATCATTCTCAATTAGGAAGGAAGAGACTGTGGAGTTACTTTGCTGCTTTGCTGTTTTTCAAGGACAGAAGATTCTCCAAAGGAGATCTCTTGTTTTTGTCTTGTGATACTATGAGCAAGTAATTCAACCATGCAGCTTCTATTCAGTGGAAATATCAGGTACTTACACAATACTCTGACAGAAGTTTGCTGCTGAGAGCTGTGGAAGATTGGGTAGTAGGTAAAACAAAGATTCCCTCCCCCCCCCCCATATTGTAGAATCAGTAACATGGCACGCACATGAGGAGTTATTAAGGAAAAATATCCCCTAAAGGAATTCAGGTCAGATTAGTCTTTCTTGCCATAGTTCCCAGTGGGCTAGACTCTTACATCAAGTCCATCCATATTATCCCAAAAACATTAACAGATTTCTGTATTGAACCATTAAAACGAAAATTACAGGCAGAAACTCCTCATAATCAGGTTATTAAACTAGAATAGCTTTTCTCAGCTTCCTCACTGAGTTACAGTTAGTTATTTATGCCCATTTGAATTTTGTCAGAATGTGGTGAAATTCATATCATAAAGCATCTTGGCATAGTGGGTAGTTCTGAATGACAAACTTGTAGTCCCACCTGGATTGCTGGCCTAGTCTAAAGGCAAGGGTTTGTATGAGATTGTGTGAGGCCTTTAATTCTGCTCTACTCCTGCAGGCCTTGTGATGCCAAAATAAAATTACTTCAGAAAAAAAGTCTTAATGTGGTAATGTGTTTTCTAAGTTGATATTACTCTTTCTTCTTCCCAAAGTCATATTCCTAGACAAATAATCCTCCCGGGCAGAAAACTGGAATTATCAGCATTACTTAGCAACCACCTAGGAAACTAAGGATCTGTATATCTGTTTCACGGTGAGAACATGCACACATTAACATAGTGCTTGCATTGTGTTTTGGAGGAAGGGATAGGGTGTTACCCTTTTGATCTTCTGATGAGTTCTTGATGTAAGTGTGTTTGCAGTGCGAGGTGAGAGTTTGGTGATGGAGCCGTTGTGGAGAAAGGTCTATGCTTGAAAAAGAATGGCCTTTTTAATTGTCATCAAGGGTGCTTGAGGGCTCTGCAGTAACAATGTGGTTTCTGTATATGAAAGTTTAAAATGTGATTTTTCTTCATATTTCCAAGAAATATACTATCCTCAATATTTAGATCGTCAATATTTATGGACTGTACACGGACGCGACTGTTTTTTGGGTTTTTGGTTTTTTTTTTATTTGTTTCAAAGCTTTATAAGTTTGTTTGCTCAGACTGGCATAAATTAGTTTGAAGATTGATGGATAAACTCTAGTAACCCTCACCCTTCCAGAACAGAAGGTGCATCTCTGTATTATTTATTTGTTGGCCTTTTTTGAACAAATTTATCTTAAAAAACAAAAAGCTCCACTAGTAGTTCTCCACTGGCCAGTTTATTTTGGTGCATTTTATTCTCTAAAGCAGACACTAAATACCAAATGTCAAAATCTCAAATAGCTCATTGTAACTACTGAACAAATTTATTCTTATTGCTTTTAAAAAGTAATGCTAAACCTGCTTCTTGGTCTTTTTTAGAATGTATTTGTAATGTAACTACAACGCAATTACCCTCTCAGAAAAATTCCACACTGTTGCATTTACTACCTGTTCACTCATAATTCTAAAAATGCATCATCCATGAAAGAAAATAAAAACCCCACGAATTTTACTTGGGAGAATACTCAGATAGTCTAGCCCAGAGATGGAGAGATACATCAGTTTAGGATGCAAGACCTTTGAGAAGAGGCCGTAATCCCTGAAAACGAGAATCTGCTTTAAATTTCTCAAAAGTTTCAGTTAGACCTATATTTCTGAACACACAACTATAAATCCTCTGTAGTTAAGATTTTCCTGTGCTGACAGTTTGTGAATGATTGTTGCCTAAGGAAGATTATTAATGCTAGTTGTTAGAAGTTGCAGGCATGGCATTTTGTTCTTCTGCCATTGCACAGTCATGTCTAAATAGCCTTTTGAAAATCTCCACAGGTTGATTGGGCTCAGTCAAAGGACCTTGGTCCATCCCTTTTGATTTGCTCAAGAGGACTTGTAATTTAGCAGGCAGAAACCACCATCTAGCTCTGAATCTGTCAGCTAGAAGCAGAAGCAAAGAGATTAACTTCTTGTGCTTGCACCTCCCACTTCCAGCCTAATCAGCTCCAGTGGGTATTCCTGGTCCCTCAGTTTGCAGCCAGTGGACAATCATTTCCACAAGACTTACAAACCCTTCTCAGCACAAAACAGCACAGCTACCACACAGTGCCTATACCATGAAACAGGGGCTGGGGACACCCACATAAAGGAGAACTTTAGGACAAGATCCAGGCAAGGATTACCTCATCCACTCTTTTTTTTTTTTTTTTTTTTTTTTTTCTCTCTAAGATTCTTGAGGTTTCTATAAGACTCCTGATAGCTTTTCTATTTCCACACAACCCAGGTGGGTTTCTATAAGACTCCTGATAGCTTTTCTATTTCCACTGACAGGTGGCTGTCAGTGAGGCAAGTCAGTCTGCACACCTAATACAGGCAAATAACTACTACAAATTTAGGAAAAAAGTCTAAGTTTGCACTCATTCAATTTTTTAAATCTTCCTTGGCAACTGGACCATGACACAGGCCCACTTCTATTTCTTGCAAAATAATTTGCTAAAATGTGATACTTTTTAACTGACACCAGCTTCCCATCAATAACTTAAGGAATAAAGCTCCTAAGTAAAATTGTTCTGCGTTGTCTGGCACCTGCAGCTAATTAAAAAGGCCCAGACTTTCACAGCACTCTTTGCATTTGCATAGGAAATGCCACAGAACAAGTTTTCCATATTAATTGGCAAAGAGCCCAGATCAGGCTGTACATCTCCTCTCTCACTCCCATTTGGCTCCTCTTCTGTGTACATGCCTACTTGCATGTGTGTTGGATTCAGGCTCCTGAAACTACATCATTCTTAGGGCTTCATGCCTGGAATGAATCCAAAACTGGATCCGCTGAGCTGCTGACTCTCTTCAGTTAAAAATCATTAAAACAGAGTGTACTATTTCAGCTAATTCCATTCAAACAAGGCTTACAAGAAATGCTGGTCATATTTTCCCTTCAACTCAAATATCTACTCTTCATATCTATTTGCAATGCCTAAATATAACAAAACTTAATTGAAATTAAGTCTTCTAGTTATATGTAAATGGAAAATAATGACTTAATTAATACTTATCCTAAAAAGGCACACTGTTGAAATTCCACTTGGTCCTGTACAGTCTCTCAGAATGACCCAAAAATCAAATGCCTTGGGAATACATAAGAACAGGGTGAGCCCATACTGAGATGTTACTTGTAAATGCTCCAATAATTTGTGGCATCTGAGGAGTTTTTATACATTCCAACATTCCAACTTTGCTTAAAGAAATATTTGTTTTGATTTGGAAGTGTTACTAGTTTCAACTGTTCATGTTTTCTCATGCTGTGAAAGACTGAATAACTACCCTCTATTCATTTTATCAATTTCACTCTTGATTTCAGGCACCTCTATCATATTCTCTCTTATAATTTGTTTTCTAGCCTCAGAAGCAGGTTCACCTAATTCATGGTGAGTTGTGGAAGTGAGTCCACTTCTTAATCCATAATGCAGCATATCTAAACAAATTAAATAACCCACATAAGTTGATGTTGTTGTTATTTTTGGGGTTGTTTTTTTTTTTTTTTTGATCAAGAAGAGAATAAACTCAATAGCATCATGTCAAAAGTTATATTGGAATAGCCTTAGAAAATAATTCAGATATAAAATTAACATGGAAACCTACAGAAAATTAGGAAAATAACATGTATTAGCACAGATGTTTTGGATACAAGATACAGGGAGGAAACTATTCCACCCTGCATTGCTGGAGCAGCATGTGGTTAGGGGCATGAAGAGAGAGTCCAAAACAGAAGAATGATGAAGAAGTAAACTGTAAATGGACCTCTAGAGATGTGTGTTTTCAACAAATCCAGACATGAATGAAGATTTTAATGCACAGTGGCGATGGATCATTTACACATCCTCATGTGTAAAGAGATTTTGTGGAGAGGCTTGAAGATAAAGCATCTGTGGCATTTGTCACATTAGTCTCTCCTGAAGCAAAGCAGATGCAAGGAAAGAAAATTTTCCTTCCTTGGAAAGGAAGCTCAATTTCAGGGATTAATATGAGGGTAAGAAAAAGAGGGTCTGCCCAAGAAATGCTAGAATGATTTAGAAAAAAAAATGATAAATTCAGTTTATGAAGCAAAAAGAATTTTCAAATATGAGGAAAACAATTAGGCTGCAGTGGCACTAGAAAATATTGGCAACAAAGAAATTAACTGTAAGAAATACAAAGCTAGGTGACCATGAAGTGAAAATTCACTCCCAATTCTGAAAAATTCAGAGCATCACAGCAAAAGATAATAGCTTTGAGGTTTGAAAAATGGCTTTGTAGCTTTGTTGAGATCTGGGAAATAAGTAACAGAAGATACATTGAGAGTGGCTGGTAGAATATAGATGTGCAACGCACAGTGAGGGAAGCACTGGCTCGGTCATTAGCTAAGATATGCTAATCACTAAAAGAAATGTAATTCAAAACTGAGCAGTCATAATAAGGTCTGACAAGAAGAAAATTATAAGAGTCATTCATCATTACAAAATCAGGGAAATATGAATTTCAGAAGTGGTACTTTTGCATTTGACTGAGAGGTTTGGATTCACAAAAAATGTTTTATTACAATTAATATCTCTACAATAAATAGATGCTTTATAGCTTTACAGAGCAGAGAATTTGTTTTAAACTAGATGGCCACATGAAATAAAAAGGATGTAAACCAGTAGTTCCTAAAGGCCATCAGCTGTATGTCACAGTCAATCTTTAATATTTCTTGCAGCTGACTGCTGCAGCTGCACAGATAGATGTCAGATGACCCCAGATAATTTCAGTGAAGGCGAGCAGAGGAGAACAGTAGCAGTGCCACACAAGGGCATCATCACAGCAAGTGGGAGAGAATAATGTAGAGGCTTCAGGAAACCAATGTTTTAAACTGGCTTCCATTTCACTTGCTGCAGTTTTTATGAATCTGATATAAAAACTCTCTTCTGTTCATTTGCCGACCATTTTTGGCAAATATCAGAGGTAGGAAGAAGAGTCACAGCTACAAAATGTCAGAAAGTAGTTCTAAGGTACTGATGGGAGAAGAAAACCAACCCACTGGCCTCTAGAAGGGAAGGATGTAAAATGAAGCTCCAAGAGTTGGGTCGTGGAGGTTTTTTCCGATACACTGCTAGATTTACATTTTAAATATTCTTTGTGTCTCATTCACAGCCCTGTATGACAAGTAAAGCAACAGATCCCCAGAAACTAAGTGTTCAACATGAAGAGTACCAGTGCCTGTGTACCACCTCTTGCTGGGAACAGGTTCAGGCTGGCTTTCTACACTGGATCTTAAAATTTAGGTAATGATAAATCTCAGCAGTTCCAAAAGACAAGGAAAAGACTGCTTTTACAACACCAGATGGTTTGAGCCAACACGAAATAACTTCAGGATACAAAAGGGCTATTGGAGGTTTATGAGAGGTCAGGCTTTTCTCAGCCTGACTTCTAGCACACAGTAAAACCTTTGAACATCACCAAATCCATTTACAGAAAGCATGATAAGATGAATACTGCCAATCTGAAAATCAATAAAAACAAATGAGAGCAATTCCAGGAAGAACTAATTTACCTTTCACGCGTAATTAGAAAGAGAGAATTCCCACAATAAGCAGCTGAACGCGTGCACAGGCTGGCCAGCTGCCCAGACTACTATGGAGTTTGCACCATTACACAACATTTTTGTGGGCTCATCAACACTACAAAGTCAGCAGAAATGCAAGGCAAGAAGGAAGAAACACTTTGGTGGTCCCCAGAATGAGATCCAGCACCATGAGTATTAAATGGCTTGCATTGCTATTCTGACTTCAAAACCCTCTTCACCATGCTGTCTCTTAGTTTTGTAAGCATGAGGACTTTTCCAAAAAATATTTAAGTTTTCCAAGAACATTTACTGTACCACCTCCAAACAAAATCTGAAAAGGGTTAAAAACTGCAGAGCTTTTGATCTCCATTTGGAATGCAGCAAATTTAGAGTCAGCACGGGGCATGGAATCCTGGAAATAATTCTTTACTGAAGAGTGCCTTGCCAGGAAAATGGAAACTGGAAGTGCTGTGCTTCCATCCTGACATACAAGCCTGGCAAACCACAGTAATGCTGATGGCACAGTAATGATATGGGACTCAGGACTGGCCACAGAACTGCCTCTAAGAAGTGGAGTGCTCTTCAGAAGAGAGGAGTGTCTCATCTTAATCCACTGCTTTAAGAAATACAAATGTTCCCAGTTGGACTTAGCTTGCAGAAAGAGACATCTGGCATCAGGAGACAAAGTTTCAATGTTTTCTGTGACTGCAAAATCACAGAAATCAAACCCTGGCTCATAGAACAGCAGGAAAAAAAGGATGGGGTATGGAGTGCATGAAACCTTCAAACAGGAATGATAGTCCAAATAACTCATAAGACCTGGGACTCAGCTCAAAGGTCAATTTAAAATGTGCAATGGGATTTAGGCATGACTTTGTCCTAAAGCTCAGGGAACAGTTGCAGAAATCATGGGTAGAGAAATGGGAAAAGTTAATGGTTGGCGGCAATTTTTGAAGATATAAGAAGCGGCCCTTGGGCTTGTTATAGGAGGGCTTTCCATGGGTTTAGAAAAAAAATCCATGGACATTTAGATGAGTATATAATTTCTGTGTAAACATGTAAATACTTAAAAGTGTCATTTGCAACCTATTATGCATTTCTTTTCTGAATGAATAAGTGGCTCTCACCATCATCATCAGAACTGAAAAATGAATCTGGTATGTTACAGGCTGAGTGCCAGCTACACTAAAATGACAAAAATTAACTACCATCCTTCAATTTTAAATAAAAAAGCAAGCACATTTTTTACATCAAGCAGCTGAAATAATATTGTCTCTTAAAATACATGCAATTAACCACACTAAAAAAGGCTTATGCAAAGTTCACATGAGCAAGAGAGCACCACTGGCTATTTATTTCGTGACTTTCAAGGGTGACATTTTGCTCTAATTTTCTTGATTTAGCATTTGCTTAGCGAGCATGGTTGTTACCAACTGCATTTACTGAACTTTTTCTCAGGTGTCTTAGTTTAGCAAATGCAATATTTTCCATCAGGAATTTAAAGCTGAATTTTGAAATGAGAGAAAACACCTCTGGAAGTCAAAAGTTGTTCAGAGAAAAGCTAGTATATGGAAGCCAAGAAAATAAATCCAACAGATAGGGAGGGCACAGCTCTCTGAAGGAGTCAGTGGGCTTTGTAGGACTTTGCGGGACAGGTCCACATACCTCAGGCCTTTACCCAGAGTCAGCAGTCATTCTAAATATAATGGTTTCTAGCCTGGAAAACAGCATGCACTGAATCTATCTGACGCAGGGAAATTTAAGCTGAAAAACCAGCACAGAGGAATTGGAGATGTTCTAGTGTGGTTTCTACTTCAGAGTCATCTGCAGTCAGCACAGCCAGCAACATGCAGGTGCTCCGTCTGCTGACAGCACCAGGCAGGAGGCAGGAACAATTCCATCCTGAAGGTCGGAGCTGTCTAATGGGAATGATCTCTCACTCACCAGAAAAGATGGATCGTGGGTAGACTTCAAAGGTAAAAGAAATCAATGGTATTTTACCAGCCATCTTCAGGGTAACAACACTTACACAGCATTAAAAATTTATCACCATTTTGACAGGATATGTCAGCATCCTGAACAATAAAGTGCACTGTGTTTCTGAGGGACAGCTCTCTCAAGGTCTAGAAAGGCGTAAAGCTGGGAATCTTACACATATACAGGGAGTAAAGCAAAAAATTAGTTTGAACACTAATGGGAGGGAGCTCTGGAAAAGAAGGGAAAGTAGATCATATAAAGCTCTTTAGAAGCAAAGACCCAAATGTGTTGTTTATGCTTTGGAGAGATAAACAAATCCACCTTCCATGAGAACCATTGAAAGTGCAGCGAGAAAAAGGAGAAAAAAAATGTAATACATGCAAATATATAATTAAACTGGCTTTGCAAAGATGTCTCACTCTGCACGCCATTCCCTGCCCTCAACACAGCCTTCATTTATTTATCTCATTACCACATTTGTAGTACTTAGGCATACAGATCAGGACATGCCAAAACCATGAGTTCAATTCAGATGAGTTCCACAGGCACAGATATTTCTGCAGCTATGTTTACAGCATCACTGCTGTACCTTTCAAGACCAAAACTTGGAACTCCTGCAGATTATCTGAATTACTTGCAATGGCTTTTAGCCAGAGAACTTAACATTGCTGAGAAACTGTCCCAAAGCTACTGAAAAAGCAACCCATTTATGCACATTTAACATGTTCCAGAGACCATTTTCCATTACATTTTAAGTATTTTTCCCACTTAAAATTTCTTACCTGAAGAATTTTGACTTTTCCTAGAACGTTCTCCTGTGACATTGCTTGAATGGCCTGTTCACTTTCTGTTCTCCCATCAGGTATGAAAATACTGTCATGGGAAAAAGCTCGACTGCCCATAGAATAATGGGAGGATCTGTTAAAAAAAAAAAAACAAAAAAACAAACAGTCAACAAGTAAGTAAGAACTACAATTAATTTATGAGAATAACTCTTCATATCATAGTTGTCCTGCTGTATGGATTCCCCCCCTCCCCCCACCCTTTCCTTCTACATAAAACCTCTGTACATTCTCAGAGGAGAGGTATCCAAACACTTTTGGTTTTCAAAAGCTTGATGGAGAGGCATGATTCCTTTATACACAGTCTTACTCCTTGGAAGGACCTAGAGTTGGGTGTTTTTAATAGGCAAGTTGAGAAGTTCAATTGATTTTGCTTGTAAGTCTCAAATCTAAATGTTACTTTTAGGATACAGACTAGATGATGATGATGCACACATTGCCAGAAAGTGTATCATGCTTTGTGCCACTGCTTGGGGCACACTGTCACTCCTGGTCAAAGAAAACAGCAGGTGCTAAGCAAAGGGAGCTCTATAACACAAAAAAGAGGTATTACAGTGCAGTAAGCCACTTCTATAGAGCTCCCTCCTCCAACTGATTATTCAGCACTTTCTATGGCCATGAGCATGATCACACTGACAATAAAAGGTTATCACCAAACCCCCAGACTGCTAAGAAGCTTATTGCACCCAGCTGTGTGTCCCTGATTAGCCACAAAGAGCGAGAAATGCCCGCGTGCTGCTGCTAAACTCAACACCGATGCCAAGGAGGAGGGTGTGCCATGAGTGAACCACTTATATGGCTCTGATTGAAGTCCACAGTCAAAGGCATGAAACAAAAAGGGGTTCCATTTACCAGAAATCGTTCTAATAAATTTAATTGTAAGAAAACTTAGAATTAGAAAAATAAAAGGCTTGCTGTTTTGGGGGCACACTGAGGGAAAAATGCATCAGTTTGAAAGTCATGTTTTGTCTCACCTAGAATACTCCATCGTAAGTGAAAAGCCAATAATCTACAATCATGATAAAAGCCATAATAAAAAAATCAGAACAACTCAGAGGTTCTAAATATCTCCTTTTAATAACCTGTTGGCAACCCTACAGAACTCATTCATAGTTCCAGAAAACAATCTGGAGGGAAAAAAAAAGATTATTTTGATACTGATCTATCCAGTGTAACCTTCTACATATGATAAAAGCATTATAAAGAAATATTTCAGCAAAAGCAAGGAAGATGATACTTCTAGAGAGAGATGTAAGTAAAAGAACAAGAAAAATTAGGTTTTACATATTCAAGAAGATTGGTGTATTATCTTTTCTGCCTTTTAAAATGTGCTATTTGTTCATGAAGTGTTCAAGATATTTCTATTGCTACTTTGGAAACAAATAAGTTGGGAATGTATTTATTACGTTTTGATCTGAGTTTTCCATTAGGTATTTGAAGTAAAAATAATAATCTTTTCTTACCAAGGAAGAGTGTCATATAGGGTTACATAACCCTGTTGAAACTAATTAGATGATAGACTATTCTTGACTTTTTAAACAGAATTTCTTAGAGGTAACCTGAAAATAACAGGATAAAAAGTCCCCCAAACCCTCTCCCTCTCTCTTTTTTATATATAAAATACTTTTGCAGCTACAAAATAATCAATCCAATTTTGCAGGGAGAACGCACACAGTTCTCTGAATGATTTAATCTGCCATACAATCACAGACCAACTGAAAAACTACTTTTCATTTAGATTAATATTTCAGCAACATGCTTAATTTGAAACAAACCAAGACACAATCAGGCAAAGAGCTGGTCAATATTCCACAACATTTTTAGCCATGGAAGAAGAGGAACATTTAACTGATGTTATTTTATATGTTAATTTTTTTAAAAATAAAACCAACAATTCAATTTCCTCTGGTTGCTAAAGGTAGTACACCTTTAAAGCTTCTTTTAGAAACCTTTAATTAGAGAAACCATAAAATTACATTTTTAAACTCTCTTCTAAAATGGTTTCTATACTGAATCACCGTGACTCAGTCTGTACACAGAGCTGTGGGAAAATTGCATGGCATTGAAATACCTCTACCCTGCTTGCCTGCCAGGAGTCAACCAGTGAACCACAACTTGAGAAGTGTCCCTTACACAGAGGCAACACTTCTAGCAGGCCTAAAAATTAATGGTTTGACACGAAACTGAATGAAAGCTAGCTCTTCTCATGTAATTGTGTAGGTCCATTTGAACAGAAAGCTCCAGCATTGCATTCAACCAGGTGGGAAGGACACATGCAAAAATCTGACAAACCAGCCCCTGGCAACCCCTGCTGCACTTGCACTCTTCAGTGTGTGAGCCTGCTGCAGGTGCAGAAGGCAAGGCCAGTGGGAACTGGTTGTTTGCTCTTTACCTTTGAGCTGAGAGATATGCTGAGAATGCATAGTCCAGGTCATATTATTCTCCAGAGAGGATCCTTTCTCAAACATTTTTCCAGCTATGCTGTGGCTCAGATGCTTGTGGCTTTGTCTCACAGCTACTCACTGTACATTCAACACCATTCACACCTTTTGCTGTCCAGTGGATTGTACTTCTCATATTTAAAATCTGACACCTCATGTATATTTGTGTTGTTTGTTACAACTAATTAGTAGGCAAGGGTTGCAATTCAGGCACCAAAGAGTTCAGTGACTTGTTTGGAAGTTGTTCTTGACCTTACTAATGAATTGTTAACACTGAAGCTGGGAGCAGCCAACCTGCAGCTGTGAAACTGAAGAGAATTTGCCAGCAGTTCAAACCCCAAAACTGCAGTTGACCTACAGCAGGAATACTCTAACTGTAGGAATTGCATGATAAAACCTGAATCTCTGAAATGGAAGAAAAGATCAACTGCTGAGGTCAGTTCTGGTGGACTGCCCGGGACATGGTTGTGAATGAAAATCTTCCCCACTCTGCTGCAGAGCTAAGGACACTTTTAGGAATCTAATCTCTCCTTTTGCCTGCAAACTTGCCAAAATTTCATTCAAAACTTCCTTTGGAGACACCAGGTCACATGGAGCAGCTTGGCAGCTCCATGTGACCTGCAACCATAAGTACATCACCTTGTAATCCACCTTTGTCTTTGACAAGTGCCCACAATGGTACCACTGGCAGGTTAGGACCACGCCAAGCATTTACAGCATCTCCCAACATTCTTCCAGACACCAACTTCCCTCACTCTCTCTCTCTCTCTCCCCTTGTTACAAGGCACCAGAAATTTGTTTCACAGAGCTGAGGGCAAGCATACCTGAAAGGTTTTGTTTCCATTTTTGTTTTCTTGTTGACTTGATACTAAAACATACTCCAAATTGTCAGAATACATAAAAGAGTCACAAGAAACCCCACAGTGAATTAATGCCAGACTGCTCTCTACTCTATCCCTTCAAAATGCTTTGAAAATATGCTGAATATTTCAGAAGTGGGTGAATGAGCAATTCTGCTAGCCACATGTCCGACAACTGGTAAAAATAGTTTAAGAATTTTTGTTTAAATATCTATGTAGGCTAAAGAACATGGGAAAAAAGATATTCACACATTGTAGTAACCTAGTTTCTTTTACAGGCAAGTTCAAATAGCAGTTAAGGTGATTTCCAAGCTACTTGTACTTTCTGAAAGGTCTTATTTTACTCCCTTGGAGCCCACAGCCCTTTCACATTTTCCCAGTTGTGAATTTGACAGATTATATCATAAAGGTCCTTTTTCCACTGCTTTTTTTCACTTTGCTCATGTTCTACTTTTGGAAAGACTGAATTTCTTTTAAGTCATAATATAGTATGAATAATTGAGTTTCCTTTGCTGCTACCCATCTCTGAAGCTTTTTTCAGAAGTCTTTATACAATAAAATCCTCACAATCCACATTTACAGACTATTCTCCCTCCAATTAAAGGGCATGTCAATATCAGGAGTGGGTTTCAACAAATTCACAGCATGACAGAAATATGGGCTACAGTCATAGCCATGGCTGAAGGTATTACAGTTTCAAACTTCCATATCACTTGCAAGAGACGTGGGAAAACAGGGGCATCAGTTTATGAGCAGCTCTGTTGATAATTCCAGTGATGATACTTCAGAGGCTGTTTGTGCTGAAAATAGTTGAATCATCATCTGACTCACTTTCAGAAACTTGACTAAATTACATGAATTATGGATGTGCTATATCAAAATACAAAGCGTTTTTAACAAATCCTTTAACACGTTCTCTCTGAAGATATGTTGCAACCCAAATAACATGTTTCAGATTCAATTGCAATATACAAATTTTCAAAAGTAGTTTTTTCATACTGAGAGCAAAGTTAAATTCCATTTGCTCTTTATCTTCATCCATTACTCATTCTTGCTGAGGTGTCTGTGTGTGCCAAGAAACTAGGAAACATGAAACAAATCTCTCACAGTAGAATTGGACCACCCTGACTCTACAGGAAAACTCTTACTCCTCTCCCAAGAAATGCAGCAGAGACCTTCTTTGGACCCTCCCTCAGAGATCCACTGCTACAGATCTATTTAGGATGCAGTTTTCCATCAGCTCTAGGTACCTCAAGTCAGGACTGGGTGAGATATCACACTCCCTTTATCCTCCTCTCCATGTGTTCCTGTTACCTCTTCTGCGCTTTATTAGTGGTCATTTTTCACATGAAACAATTCAGAGAAACGTTCTGGAAACTAGAATAACCAAGAACAAAAAAAAAAAAAAAAAAAAAAAAAAAAAAGGCTCCTGAAAACATCAAAAATCCACATAAATTCCTGGTTCAGCTGAGCAAATCCTGACACAAGTTTCCATGCTAGCTGCATATCTAGAGAACTGTTAGAAGGAGTCAGTCATCAATCAACATTTTGTGCTGTGGGACTGCACCCTTAATTACATCAGAGCATGTGCAGGGACACTTTTGCACAGAATACAATGTTATTGTATTGACATTGATGGCTATGATGTTTTTAGACTCCATTTTTCTCCAGAGCTATTTCTCCTCTTAAAGACAAATGTGTGATCCTTTAAAAAGGGAAAGCTTTTCCAGAAAGGAGTACTGAGACCTCAACTCTTATATAATCCCATGCTGGTGCATTACTGAAGTACAGAAATCTCACACACTAGTTGCCTCTTTGATGTGTCATAAATGTTCCTCCCACTCTGATATTAAAGAGTTAGAAATAGAAACTGGAAAATAAAGGGAAAGAACGAGTCGTTCTGTTCTTTTATGTTTGTAGAGACTGACTCCAAAAAAACCCAGAGTCTCATGACTTTCACTCTTAGATTTCCATTAGAAACCAATTCTGTAATTGTTAAAGATCAAAGTCAACTTTTTAACACGAAGCCATTTTTAAACAATAAAAAATTTAAAAAGCATGAAAAGAAAGAGTGAATTTGGTTTCGACAGGTATTGACCCCTCATATAATCTAGTCAAAGGAAACTGAGAACCACTTCCCAGAATATTGCCTGAGGGAAATGACAAGTGCAGTGATAGGTTGCCTCTACTTGATGTTTTGTTTTAAAAAAGAAATCTGATTCAACATTTTGCATCTCCCATGAATGTCTCCAGGGCAGCTAGAGATGAAAAACTTAAATTGCATTTTCTAGTCATTCCAGAGATGCATTAATACTGTAATAGAGGAAAATGGATTGCAATTCTGAGCTGTATTTTTTAGTGTCCTCTTTTTCATCAGCTGGAAGGAGAGTTTTGGTTCTAACTCATGCCTGGATGGGAAATACTGTTCGTGCTGTAACATGATTCTGAGTTAGAGCTGTACTCAGACAGCACGTGACTTCATTGCATTAACAAATCCACAATCATGGGTTCACAATCTAAACAGACAAAAGAGAGACTTTTTCAACTGGGAATCTTCTTTATAAAATAAAATTAGAGATAATTTCTGCATTCATTCTAAATATATATTCTTATCACCTTCAGGAACCATTGAATTTCAGGGCACTGACTCTGGCAAAACTGCAGAGCCCCACTGTTATGACCCATCTGAGTCCCACTGATGCCAACAATCAGTTGTGCAGCCACGCTCAGAGCAGCCCTGTTCTTTTCAAAGATTTCACTCAGCATTGTCTTAATACAAAGCTCCAGGCTGCTGTCATCAAGGGACCTGGAACCTGTGGACTTACCACAATTTTATTTTTCTTAGAAGTAGAGATCAAGACTAGCTTTAAGTAGCTGATGCATCATGCTAATGATATTACTAAAATTATTATAATTAGGGGCATAAAAATTAACCATGGGAAGTATCAAGGCCCTGAGTGCACTAACAAGCTCTAATGTCCCTGATGAGCCTCATCTGGGGCCTCCACTGCACACATGGGTCCAGAAGTTCTATTTAAGATCACCTTTGAGGTTTTGGTCCCTGCCTGAGCCATGCTGGAGAAGTGCTGGTCTCCAGCTCAGACAAAACTCTGCCTGGCCATGAAGATCTTTGATCCAGACATCACTTTGCAGACCATTTTCCTGGCTTGCCCTTGGCCCTGCCTTCTCAGCTATGGACCTGCAGCACGATCATGGAGACCTCTCCTGCAGTGGGATCCCTTTGGGTGTCCTGCTTGCCTTCCCTGAGGGAGTGGGCCTGCCTTTGCTGTTGTCTGACCAAGAAGGTGATCAGGTGGGACCACACAGTTCTCAATACATGAATTTTATGTAATTATTCACTAAATTGTCTAATCTCAGAAACTGTCAGCACGTACGAAGAAAAGCAAAGCAAGAAAAGCAATTATTGTAAACCCTTGTTAACAGTCATTCTGCAAGTGAATCCTAATGCAGCTTGAGGATGTGAATAATTCACCAGTTACCCTAAAAAACATGAAGACTAGTAAAAGGAACAGGGATCTAAATGGTCCAGTTTTCACATTTGACCTGATAATCCATTGCATGTGACACTATTTTGTCAAATAGTTGCATATCTTTACGCAAAATTTGCCCTGAAATACAGCATAATGTACAGAAAAGGAAGTGAAAAGTCTACATCAGCCTTGGCAGGAATAAGTGTTATATAGAAACTGCATTTAGCTGATAAGGAATGACAGGAAGATAAAATAAGACAGTACATTACAGGTCACAAATCTGTTTTGTTCAGAGCCCAGCCCTAGATCTCATCAGCTGCTGAAAATTACAGTTGTTATGCAGAATCTGGAAGGAAATGAAGTACATGATGAGGAGGAGGAGTGCAAAAAAAATCCAAAAGGGAGGCAAGAGAGAGGACAAGTGGGCAGTGAGACAGCCTAACCTTCCAGGAGAATACAGCAAGGCAGCCTATGTGATAGAAGAGAAGACCAGAGTGAAAATGGTTCTGGGATTACTGAGGTGAAAATGAAGCTGGTCATAGTCAGGGCTGAGAACAAAAGACAAGTTAAAAAGAAGAAACAGAGCAGCAGCTGATGTAAAATGTCAGGACTTGCAGAAACATCATTTACTGAAGGGCTCTCAGGATCATGTACCAACTACAGGTGTCTTGGCATCCAAGTAGCAGGTGAAAAAAAAAAAAAAAAAAAAAGGGCAAGCAAATGGCATTTACTGCAAATTTCTACTAAGTGATAAAATTGGAGGAAGTAGTAAAACGTCCTAGATCATACACCTCAGAAGAAAGCTTCTGGAGCACAAAGACTTCACCAAGCTCATAATAGAAGAGAGGAAGTCAAGAGTTGAGGTGTCAACTAAGGTCAGCAGAAATACTGAGTGTGATGTTACCCTTATGTCCTCTCAAGACCCCAGAACCACTTCAGGAAGGCTTTCCCTAATCCTCTGCTCTGGCCACGTGCAACTGAGTACACATCAGGAATGGCCATTCACAGGCTGCTTGTGGCTCCTATTTCTGTGCTACTCGGCTGCAATATAAATTACAAAAAGGGAGAAATAACTCTAATTTCATCAAAACCTGTAATAAAATTTATTTTTAAAAATCCATGCAAATGGAAAACTGCAGCCATTCCCTTTTCTGTCCTGCAACGTCCTCAACACACCTCATAACCCAGAAAAAAGAAACTTTTTCCAAGTGTATGCATGTCAGCTGACACAACTAAGGAAAATCCAAGCTTGTTTATTTTCTAAAAAAAAAATTCTTACAATGCTCTATGTGGCTTTGCTCTGCTTCGACTTCAAGAGATACTTGCTTAAATCAGAGCTCTGATAAGATGAAGTCTTCAGGAAAAGGTGGACACCAAATACCACAGCAACAAGGCATTTGCACTGGAGTTAAGAAGACACTCAAAATTAGTTCCTCAAAATGAGGAACTCAGAAAGGAGATTAGGACTGACGAATGCCAATTGCAGAAATACAGTTAATATGCAGGAAAAAAAAAAAGATATCCAGTGTAAGAAAACTGGATGTGACAGAGAGAAAGTTTCTTGGGAGCTCTTTGAAACTCCAGGTGGGTAGGCAGATCACTTTGTACTGTTGATCTAGATTGCTTCACACAGAACTGCCCAATGCTGCAAGTAAAAGGGTTCCATTTTGTGGGAGGCACTGTCAAGACACTGAAGTTTGCTCAGAGACTTTTTTCTGGAAGGTCAATGCTGTCACACTTGAGTCCTAAACACCTGACAGATCTAATTCCAGGCCCTTTGAAATACTGCATTCAGCCTAAGGGAAAGTACTCTATTGTACCCCCAATCAGAGAAATTTAATTCCCCACTCCCACATCAAGCCAGAATGACAAACTTTAGTAAGGCACTGTGCAGGTACCCTTTCAGGTCTGTCCTCACAACACTTGCTCAGAAGCTGAGTGTTTGTCACAAATATAAAATCTTTTAATGTGCCAAATCATAGACTGAGAACAGAAGCTTCTGGAGACTTCAGTAAAGCCCTGTAAACTTGTGGAGCTTTCTTGTAGTCAGTACTTCTATCTCCCAGACCTTATGGTTAGAACAGCAAGTTAATGAATACAGTTTTAACTTTGCAAACTCAAGAAGGGCAATATAGAAGTGGGAAAAGGAATTCCAGCCCTTCACAAGGCAGAGTAAGACAAACTGCAGCAGGAAACCTCCCACCTGGGTATTGCAAAACAGCATAGATGAATAAAGAGGTTGAAGTGTGCATACATCAGGATACCAAGCAAGTTATTTGCATCTGATGAATCCAGGATGTAAGAGAGGATGGACAGGCAGATCTCTCAGGCTGCTTCCACCTCAGCTAGTCAATCTACACCACATGTAGATTACCTAAATTGCTCTGGGCACGTCTGCATCACCCAGCCAGCAGAGTCTCCATTAGAGATTCAGGTGTTAGCTGTGAGCAGGCTTGTAAGCCAATACAGTACTCAGTGAAATACTAGCTTAGGTCTTGGAAGCAATATAGATGTCTTCTTTAGCCTATACTCATTCATTTGCTTGTCTCTACCTTCCTGAAGCAGATTCCTCCCTTAATATATTTTTCAAAACAACCATCTCCTCTCCCCACCAAAAAAGCTAAATGTCCACAGGACCCATCTGTAGATAACAAATTCATGTATGTTGCAGGCTGAGGAAGAAACATAGCTTAGTAAAGGAATGGGAACATCTCTGAGGTTTTATTGTAAAATTGGAACTTTTATTAAGCTTTATATATATATATAGTTGTATATTCTTAAAGAATTTGAAGCAAATGATTTTGCAAAACTTCTCAGGAATTTGCTTATGTAAATACACTACTAGTTATTTGTATTTACTCTAGTCTATTCTGTATGAATAGTGGAAAATATGGCAATGCATTTACTGTTAGACAACTTGTAAACAACTATGTGTATTATTTTAGTTAGACAGCCTATCTCTCCATTTAATTCATAAATGTTTGAAATTACAGTAAAGGCCAGAAGGTATAATGGATGAAAGACACGTTGAAAACAGACTGGAGTGGCAAAACTAAGCTCCTAAAGCAATTGAATGCACTGGACCGAACATTTGTGTTTGTTGTAAAATGAGTAACGTGGCAAAAACTACCTGCAAACTGAAAATTATCATCAAATCTGACCCATATTTGCACCATGAAGCCTGACAGGAAAAGCAGAGCTTTGATTGAGTCCTTCTAGCAGGCTAAAACCTCTCAGGACTCACAGAAATAAATGTTCCACCTGAGATGAGACATGGAAGCTTTCAGATTTACTAATACCATCTGATTTAAATTGCACAGTTTGATTTTTCCACCAGATGCTAACTTTTAATGCTTTTGTTAATTAGAAAAATTAATAGGTTTAAAAATGCAAATATTTAACAGTCTCAAACAAGGTCTGCCACACCTTCACGTCACTGTTGAGGAACAGGACAAGTTCCCATATCACTGTTTGTTTCTGGGTGCAGCACTGCACTTTCAGTTATGCCAAATAGGAAATCCCTGATAGAGAGATGACGCTGTTTAGTTTGCTCGTGAGGGAAAAGGCACTAAAACCTCCTGCAATGGCTTGGCATTGTGCACTCAGGTAATGCATCACAACACCTCCAGCTACAGTGTGGCTATGCTCAGTACTGATTTTCTGAAAAAGCTGGGGCCAGCAAAAGAGATGGGTTTTTTTTGCACAAAAACCAAAAGGAAACCAAGTACTCAAGGAATTTCACAGAATAGAACAAAAACCCAGAAGCTGAAGAATCACTCAAAAAAAATAATTTTAAAAATCATATTTTCATAGGCACCATTAGAAATACTGTTCAGGGTGATGTTTCTGATACACATTTCATTCTTGAGCAAAGGACTTAGGATTTTTTTTTACCCTTTCAGAGTTTTTTGTTACACTTTCAGATACACTCCCCAGTGCAAACAGCTCCTTCTCTTCCAAAACAGTAGGCTTTGATCAGGAGTCAGGTAATCTCTCTGAGATACAGTTGAAAGGTGACATAAGTATTACTGACTCTAGTAGTTGGTACTGGTCTTGGGGTTTTGTTGCTATTGGGATAAGGGACTTTTTGTTTGGGTTTTGTTTGTTTGTTTGTTTGTTTGTTTGGGTTTGTTTGGCTTGGGTTTTTTTTTCCTGTTCTTGTTCCTAGTTAGAGATTGCTGACTTGTTTACTCTGTACAGTTTCTTATTCCCACCAACCCCAGAGAAAATTTTCATGCTGCCCTTCTGTCATCCTCTGTTGTCATTGGAATATGATCCGATTTTCAGGTACCTCTCTCTCCTCTTTTCTTTCTTCTACTCTACATTCAAATCGGTTCAAAATAAAAGCAGCCTGTTTGTTGACCCCAATTACAAGGCAAAAATTATTTGGGATAGAGTGAAAAAGCATGTGCCTGTCTCAACCCAAAGATTGCAGGGAAATGTATGCAATGAAGCATCTAAAACAGCCAGCTCAAGTTTCTCTTTCCCCAGTTTTAAAAACAGGGATGCCATTAATACCTCTGCTCAGGTAAATCACAGAGCTGGATTCAAAGTAATTTGGATTTCTTATGTGCAGAACAGCACAGGTGCCCCTTGAGCAGTGAGACTGTGAGGTCTGAAGCAGCAGGTGTCACGTTCAGAGGAAGGAGGGATGCACACGCTCCATGACAAGCGATGTACAAATGCTGCCGCTCGGCAGAGGGAGGGTTTGGAACGAGTTCCGTGAGCAGCAGGGGAGAGGGGCGGCGGGGGAGAGGGGCGGCGGGGGAGAAGGGCGGCGGGGGAGCGCTGCAGCAGGGCAGAGGGGCGGCGGGGGAGAGGGGCAGTAGGGCAGAGGGGCGGCAGGGGAGCGCTGCAGTGTGCGGGGCCGGGGGCAGGTCGGGCACTCACTGACCTCAGCGCGCCGCCGGGCTCCTCATCCGAGGAGCTCCCGTTGCAGATGTTGCCGAAGGAGTGGCTGGGCTTCAGTTTGGGTTCCTCACACTCCGACGCGGGCTCTCTTTTCTTCCTCTTGCCGAAGAGCTTCTTGAAAGGCTGGAATTTGCCTGCCCTCTTCTTGTCTGGGGAGGGAAGGAGAGCGGCGCGGGGTGAGGAGGCGCTGGCCGGGCGCAGAGGAGGAGCGGGGTCAAAGAGCGGGGAGCAGCCCGGGGCAGCCCATGGGAACGCCGGCCTCCTGTCGCTGCCGGCGCCTCACTGACACAGCACAGGCAGGAGCCCAAACCTCTGCTCCTGGCTTTGGGATCTGCCCATCCAAAATCTGGATCAACAAAGCCAAACGTTCGGATCGACAGGAAGGATGATTTTGCAAAGCCAGAGCGTAACGCTGCTTTAGTGTTTTTAGGGTTTATACCACAGTTTTGACCGTTTTACCAAAAGACAAAGGCTGCTTTGGTCACCCCACTTTGAAAGGGGCTGGATCCTGTGCCTTGAATCGAAAGCAATTGAAAACAAACAGCTGTGGTTTTTAGCTATGTGGCCTCATAACTAGACAAGTCAATTTACAAATTAACAAAGAGAACAGGATAAATTTCTCTTGGTTTGTACTGGGTTCCTTCAATAAACACCCAGCTTTATATCAGCAAAGTCAATACATTTCTCGTTTTTCTCCCCAGGTAACTGAGGACAGAATTTGACCAAGCGTTTCTTCCTTGAGACACTGAAATTTTCAAAGCTACGCCAAAAAAGCACAGCAAAACCACAAAACATACATGAAGACAGGAACAAGAAATAGAAAAAGTTAACCAGGAAAAAAACTAACCTTTTTTCTTCCACCACTGACTGGAAAAAATAAAGGCAGCTTCAAACTGCTATCCCCCCATCTATTAAAAAGAAATACCATGACTTTCTTGTTAACCACTGTCAGGAACAGTTTCATTTCTTGGAGCTGGGTTGAATCAAAGAATACATAAAACATAATGACTGTTAAAGGGCTTTATTCCTCTTAGGCTTTACCTTAATTTTGCATTAAATCTACTTAAAACAAGCTAGTTGGGTTTTTTCCTTTGTTTGTCTTATTTTAAAACCCCAGCATTCAGCCTCCTATCATAATCTAGTTTGAGAAGCATCATGTTGTACTGGTGACAAATATTTTCATGGGCTAATTACATTCCTGTATGTGCTTTTCTCACAGGCTGTGAGCACACTCTTCCTCTGGGCTGGGGCTCAGCAAAAAGTCCCAGGTTGATGGCAAAGTACATGCAGGCCCCATAGAAACTTTTGACCAGGAAACCCAGAACATGTTCTTTAGTGCAATAGCATTCTTTAGTTCCACCTTGGGTTTTACATTCTGCTATACCTAAGCAGGGTAACACACTTTTGTAGTCACTGGAGGAATAGCTGAAGAGTTTTCAGAGGGAAAATGTTCCCAAGCATATTTTGACCTGGCTACTTTCAGTGGTAAGTGGTTTCCTAACTAGCACAGTGTCAGAAAGCCCGAGTTGAACCAGTGTGGCATCAATCTTACACACAGTTCATCTATCTGTATCTGATTATGGATGATGTAAGAAATCTACATTGAAACTACAAAGTGAAGGACACGAGAGATAATCCTGCACTTCCTTTACAGATCCATAAGAAGTTCACACAAATGTAATTCTTCTTCTTGGGCAGTCAGGATACACAGCATTTGTGCAACTTCATTAAAACATCAGGAAATCCGAGCAGCAGCATAAAAATAAAAAGCTGAATTATGAACATCAAATTCAGGCCTAGCATCAGAATTTTCCAGTCCAAAATCACTGACTCACAATAAGCAGATGACAAAAACAACAACTGGAACAGCAGTTTTACCAGTGTAGAAGAAAATGGGATGTGGAAGATTACTTGTCTCACAGCCCTGTTTCCATAAGCAGATCAACTCGCATCTCCAGCCAGACTCACTGCTTGCTGCTCAATTCTGACTTTAGATACATGTAGAATGTATTTATATATGATAGAATATATTCCTATAGGAAACCCATAAAAGACAGGCAGGCAATCATGCAGAGAAACAGAGAAATTATTGCTCTTGGCCACAGCTGCTCTGACCCTTTACATGCTTCAGAAACTGACTGCAAAAGACCATAAATCAAATGGTAGAGCATACAGGACAGAAAGCATTGGTACCAGACACAAGAATGAGTAGAAGAGCTATTTGTTCAGAGTTCTCACCTTGCTTGTTTCCTCAGCTTTCTTCGAGAGAGAAAGCTGCATGATGCCAATTTTGCTGGTTAACGTAATCTACTGTATAAATCAATTCAACTGCAACATTTTTTTTAAAAGGTTCTCACCATGTCATTCATCCACATTACTCTTGTCCCCTCCTCTTTTTGAGATCTTCAGATATAACTGTGAATTGCCTCACTGACTCTAAATCTACAGTATTGATTCACCAACTATGAGTCTAGCATTGAACAAATGTAACAGGTCAACACAGCTTTCATTTCATCAAAATGGGTGAAAACCAACACACTTATCTGCAGCCAAGATCTGCTTTCCCCCATGTGATTTAACATGTCCCTTAGCTGTTTCCTTGCCGCACACCCATCATCACAGCTGTCATCACATTTCTAAGCATGAATTCTTTAAATCAGGCTTTGTGACTCATTCCAAAGCCAAAGAACATCCTGCCCTGCACAGGCTGCTCATGCTGTTCTCCATCCTGCCAAGTTTCTAAGGAGGGAATGCCTGACCACTAAGACAAAGTCTGTTAATGTAATTTTTTTCACAAGATCTTATAGAGGAAGATGTGGGATGATATTGCAGGATGAAGTGTTTCCTGTAACAGTAAAACAAGTAAAAAAAGTATTCCAAACATCAGCAATGCAGCAGACAATTCTCTGCACAAAAGCCTTTTGAGTCTGTTATTGTCAAATACAGCTCATCCCTTCTGTCCATCTCTACTGCTGAGAGAAAAGAATGGGATAGGAAAGGATGAAGGTTGGGACACTCAATGGTATCAACTTGCAACAAAGACAATTGCTGGGAGAGCCAGGAGACAAGTCAGCTTATATGTGCCATTTGCTTCCCTCCTTAATCACTTTAATGGAATCCTACAGATCCAGCCCCAGGAGAGTAGGGGAAATAAGCAATTAAACCTTTTTTCTTGTCTGTTTAACAAGTTTATCTTGTTCAAATCACTGTAAACAGTTAACAGTAAACCAGTTTTGAATCACAGAATAACATACGGTGTGAAGGCAACAGATAAACAAGGTTGGATACACTAGCTGGGATAACACAGCACATATGGTAGGCGCTCCCTTCTCAGCTACCGGAAGAGTAGCAGAGCAGATCAGAATAATCTGTAACCTGTCATATAATTTGTTGGATGTACAAAGACATGCAGTGCGTGTACCACAGAGCCAGTTAAAGCAGAGAGCATTGGCATCACGCAGGCAGCACATGGTGCTTCCACTCCCAATGAGAGAGGGGAGCAGCTTCTCCTCTCGCAGTCTCTCTTTTGTGCTCTCCAAGAAAGATGAAGGCAGGTGCAATGGCCTTTATTGCCAGGAAATCAGGAGCAGCCTTTGGACACCAGCTGGCAAAGTCTTATCGATATGCCAGCTGAAAATTCCCCATAAAATAGCTTGCACTTAAATTGCTTGATTCCATTGGGATTCCCAGGCCGTGACACCTTTCAAAAACAACACAGAATCCTCACCACAAGCACAGGCCAAACAAAGATTTAACTACAATGATTATAGAGAAAAGGGATTTAAATTATTGGAAAGGAAGTGAGCAGTGTATCCCAGACAACAGGCAGGGGTGAGGTTATGCCACTGGATGGGATAAAGGAGAGGCAGATGCCCCTGGAAATATCTGAAAAACAGTTTCCAAGCAAAGCAAACTTAACATGAGAAACAGAAAGACTCACATAATCACAGAAGAGGCACCTAAATATTTAACAAGGTGTTGATTCCTTGCAGCTTTTCCTATTTGCTGCAAGGCTGAGGGCACAGCAGTGTGGGTGAGGAAACCTGGGGAGCAGATTGTCTCTGAGCAGAGCTGACCAAGCACAGGAATCAGCTGGTGGGTAGAAAGTTGATTGTTGAGGGAAAACATAAATAGAGGCAGGATTCATAGTGTCAATTTGAATTTTAAGTTTACTATGACCAAGAATTTTCAAGCCCTAGTTTTGAAATGGGATTTCCAAATATTTCACAGAATTTTTTGCTCATTATATGAAATCCAGTACCTGTCTATGACACTTCTCATAGTATAAGATATTGCACAGAAGCTGTCTCCAAAATTATGTGTTCTTTGTTAGTGAATTTAATGGCTATATAATGTGGTATAATAAACTAGATTAATGAGAATATGGATTATTTAATTAAATAGATACTTCTAAAATGAATTTAGGGAATGGAAATTGATATGGATGTAGCAAGAACTGTGTGGCAGAGAGAGTACAAATGGGTTACTGGGCTGCAAGCACAATTCAGCAGCCAAGGTGGAAAAGGGGACTAAAAGATATTGTTAAGAGGATAAGTTGACTGACATTTCACATTGTATAACAGAGGAAAGCTGCTATGGTACACATTGCCAGTATCATCATTTAAAAAAAAACACCTCAATTTCATGCTAATGATATGCTTATTGATGCTCTTTTTAGAATAACTCAGGATGTATCCACTACAATAAAGCACTGCCCTGTTGAGCCCTGGGCTGGCCAGGCATCTGCAAAAGCTTCTTTGCTTTTCAGGTCCCCACCAAAAAAGCTGCCCTCCTTCCCCTTACCCCAGTTCTAATGGCATAGAGCTTTTCTGGGCAAACTAGTATTGGCACTTGATCCCAGTTTTCCCACCCACTTCACATCTCAGTACATCCATTTCTGTGAGATGCCAGAGATGCTCGTTTTTGCTGATAAATTTTCAGCACTCCCTGGAGAGCTGTTTCTACTCCTCCAGAAAAGGGAAAGAAATTGTTTGGAATCAAGGAGGAAGAGAGCAGGCTTTGCTCTGCTTAACAATGTTCCCATGTTTTAAACAGCTATGAGCTTCTGTACCTGTGGTAGCTCATCTGATTTCACAGGGAAAACTGGTTTCTGGACATTTTCTGCTTTCATGACCTGCCCTCAATCCATTGCCCTCTCTTCCACAGGTAGCTGGGGTTGATAGGTGGACACAGCCTAGATATACAAAGCAGGCACAAACACTGAAGAACCATTTAAGAGAACAAACAAAAATGCCAAAGAAACAAAGAAACATTTAAGAGAACACACAGGGAATAAAGATTGACAAAAAAAAAAAAAAAAAAAAAAAAAAAAAAAAAAAAAAAAACCACCACTGGTGCTCAGATTCAATTATGTAACTTCCCAGAAATAGGTTCACCTCTGTGAGAAATTTAGTGATAGCACATAACAGTCATAAAGCTGACAGTATGCAATAGTCCCATGCTGACAGAGATAATATCACCTTATCACCTGACATAACATCAATACCTGAGAAACATTAAATGAAAACAAGATTGAGAGGTATTGAAGGCATCAAGTTGGTGTAGCCACAATGGTCTAATGAAACACCTTGGCAAAGCAAAGGAAAAATAGTGGGCCATTGCTTGTCTGTTTTTCCAAGAGTATCAGGTGATCTTACAAGAGATACTATTTCTTGCAAACCTTGTCCCAGAGAGGATGGGGTAGGTATTCTTGGATTACCTGATATAAACTAGTAATACTACCTAAAGTATCCATAACACAGCAAGAATGAATCTTACTTTCCAGAAACATCTATTTTCCCTTGCCATCTGCAGAAGCAAAAACGTTTCCACAAAACCCGGCCCATTTTGTGATTTTTCTTCCTCCCAAAGACTGTATTTTCCACAGAAACCTTACGTGGCTGAGACAGTCAGCTGTTAGGAGACACACCATAATAGAGCCTATTAATGTTCAAGCACCATATAATGTGCTTCATCATCCAGAGCAAGGAAAAAGCTATTTCGGCACTTCTCTTGGTACAACAAGGAAATACTTTCTTGAAGGTAAAAGGACTTAATCTTCACTGCATGAGGTTTGGCACAGTGGTATTTACAAGCAACAAAGAATTATGAATGAAGAGGAGGAGTAAATAAAATTTTTAAAATGTTTGGATGACATTAAGAAGAACTAGAGCTAAGTAAATATCTACTTCTTCTGTCTCATTTACTATGCAAAAGTCTCCTTTCATTTCTGAGCTCCTGTTCTCCTCTTTCCCCCACCTTTTAATTAAAGTCTTCCCAGCCAGTCTTTGTATTTCTGTGCCTTCTATTTTCATCAAGCATTACAATGAGTGGTCCTAGAGGTCACAGAGCCTTATTCATCCAACCCTTTGTTTTGACACTGACATTCTGCCTTCTTAATCCATCCCACTGCCATCCTTGGGCAGCACCTTTGGGATGGAGAAGACAGTGCCCTCCAAAAAACACAACCAGACTTGGAGCAGGTAGCTCACTTTGGGAATGTGTGAGGTAGGCTGGGGAGAGCAGAGACTCCTAATAGGGAAGACAGTATGAGAAAATTAGTATAAACTTTTGGAGCAAACCCTACTGTGGCCAAGGACTATTCTTCCAGGGGAAAGCCCCAGTTACAGGCTACACAGTGAGTAGCCAGAGGGTGTAAAAAAAGTTGGAATTCAAGTCCTGAGGACAGTAAGAATGGGTAGTGGAGTTCATACCTATAAGGACATTTGAGAAAGGGTTAAGTAAATGCAATAAATGTTACCAAGATGCTGGGCTGCATTGCAGAACATACCTGATAAGATAAAACTGCTTATTATAGCTCTGGGCACAGTGATGCATGTGAGGCTTTTAGAGAAGAAGAGACCTCAATAGCTTCTGATTCACCAACAAAACATTATGTACCAGAAGGGAGAAAGCTTTGTTTCACTAGTGCAAGCCTTACTAACTCAAGTTATTAATGATGGAAGACCCTTTTGGTGTGCTGGATTTTATCTGAGGTTTCCAGAGCTGCTTTAAACACTTGATGTCAATCAATAAAGAGCTGTTGGATCATGGTTTCCTTCTCAGAGGAAAAAAAAAAAAGGTAAAACGTGGAATTCCCTCAGCAGGTTAATTTCTTATGGGGCAAATTCCTGATTGAAAGAAGTCCTGATCATGCTGCATGTGAAAAGGCAAGGCAAAGCTCCCCAAGGCAAAGCTACTTCCCTGAGGCCCCATGTCAGAGAAGTCCAAAGTCCAAGGAGTACCACATGCACTGGACAAACAGCTCCCACTGCCCCTCCCCAGCTGCCAGAGGTCATCCATGCATCCTCAAGGCTGCCACAGGCTTCTGATAGACCAGGATCCTACACTCAAATCATAATTTCTAAAATCATTCTTGCGAGGGATTGTGTTATATGAACACTTTTTCATGCCCCTCCAGCTCTAAATAAATCTTGTATTGCACTGGTCAACAACCTCCAGTTTTCCACTGGTGAGAGGAGGAGCATTTCACCATCACAGAAACTACTGTCTTACCACAGAAAACGTTAATTTTCATGAAGAGAGCATGAAATTCATAGACCAGACTTCTTTGGTCATAAGGCAGAAGCACTATTAGCATGCTGCTGAGTCCTATCAATAAGAAAAAGCTGAGAAGTATCCTGACCTCAGTGGACAGAGTGCTATGCCAGAAAGTCTGGATGGCTGGAGCACTGGAATAACTGGGATAGAAATGAGCTGAAGTATTATATACAAACTCATTCCTTTAGAGCCAATTGCTGAGATGTCCCAGATCAGCTAGAAGTGAGCAAGAAGCCAGATGTGACCATTCCAGCTGACCACAGAATAATTATAAGCCAGCACTGCTGCAAAAGTTAAATGTCCTCCTTTGGAAAGGGCTCCCAGGAGTGGAAGGGGTTACTGCCCAACAAGGGGCTGGAGAGCCCACTGACTAATAGATCACTGAGGGCTAATAAATCAAGGCTGTAAGAAAGCAGGTACATCCAATATATTTTAGATTGGGATTTGGATTTTTTTTTTTTAAAGGGAAACAACAAACTAATACATTACTGAGTCATTACGACACAAAACAAATTCTCTCTTCAATGTCACATAAAGGCAATATTATTGGATAAAAATTTCATGTCATGGTGTAAAACCAGATGCATTATTTCTGCTTTTAACACCTAACACAAACTGAGACCAGTACAAACATAGATACTCAGAGTGATTTTTTCCATTTTAGCTCAGTTTTAGTAAAACATATTTTACAATGACAAACATATATGAATTTTAAATTTGCAATTCAGATGAACTGCTAGAATATTTTAGATAGGTTAAATTAAATGGAGAGAGTCAAATTTTCATTTTATGAATTTACTTATTGCCCAGTCATAAGAGATGTTAGCAGGTTTTCTTGAAACTAACAATATACTTTTTGAGTTGGGGCAGCTCCATGATGAAGTAAAAATACATTTTAAAAAGTTCCAACATAGATTAGGAGAAGGGAAAACCCCAACAATTATTTATGCCTATGTGTTTTCTTCAGTTATTTGACTAACACTGAGTATATTAACATATAATACTAATAAGTAGAAGCATTGTTATTTTAAATGTCAGCCAAGTAACATTTTTAGTCCAAGTAGAAATATCAAGAAAGGGCACCTTATAAATTCTGTAACATCAAAATAAAAAAAAATCCATCATACTACTGTGATGCTAAATGAAATCTCCTCCTCTGCTCTATTTTATGAGGCTAGAATAAAATTAATTACTCACGAAGAAGCAAAATTAAAGAGAAGAGAAGCAGCCATAAAGAGATGATACTCAAGAATTTATAAACCTAAACATTTAAAGAACACCTAATAATTTGAAAATAATTCAAATCCAAAATGGCCTTTGAACAAAAGCATAGCTCTTTCTATTCCTGCAGTTCCTGCACTAAGACAATCAGACATTTCCTTTTAAAACATCTTGCCTTTAGCTAGTGAGAGCAAAGATAAAAACTATTTCCTATTTTTATGCCATTTTGGTTCCAGGCAAGGATTTGCCAGGCCAGGATATGACTGATCACACTAATCACACATCGTCTCTCTGTGCTGAGAATACAAAGCATTATCATCATTATACTGCTGAAATACATCAAATTTAGCCACACAAGGTGACCATGATTAAACTTCCCTGAGAAAGGAGATAGCCCTTTCTCTGAAACATCACTTACCCACTTTAGAATTCATTTACCATTTACTACGTGCCAGAACAAAGAATGAAGGAGACTCAGGTGGCCAGGCAAATCACAAGGTCCCATGTGCTAGTTAGGATGGGTAAACATAACTATAGCCAAAGGAATTTAATGCATTGTAGATTGCAGGATATGACAACAAGATGGGCCCTTGAGTGAAAACTATTCAAGTATGCAGTTTGGAAAGACACTGGGAGTGTAAGTTGTGTCCATCATAATCTGAGGGGCTGCAGCAGCTGTGACAGCCCCAGGGACCAGCCAAGTGCTATGTCTCATGATACAGCATCATTCTAGAAAATATTACTTCTACAGGGTGTCTTTTGACAGATCAGATACCTTCCAGCTGCTCCAGTCCAATGGCAAGATCAAGGAAGAGAAATCCTGTCCTGGATCTGACTAGTGCCAGGGTCTGTCTGTCTAGTGTGGATGGAAGCTGGGGTCCGTTTCAGCAGCTCTGAATACTTGTTTCCTAGCTGCTGAAGCAAATTTTGGATCCCTGCAAGCAGCTTGGTACAGCACTGGGTGCCCTGGCGGTCCAGTTAAGGGAAGTTCACAACAAGAGTCAGAGGAAGTCCATGTTGACCAAACCGCATTTATCTTCCCTTCCTTAACTGCTTCTCTGACATCACACACTTCTTTGCACTCTGCATAAACACCCTTCCACCTGATACCTCTGCTCTGCTTGTAAAACTCAGGGTCCAAGAGCACTCACTGTAAAAAATATCAGAGAGCAGATTTGGGAAAGGGCTGAGGCCAGAGGAGAGAGCTGAACACTTACTGAGTTTTAACCCTTTTTACTTGCTTTGTATCTATTCTTAACTTACTAGACTACAAGTATTCAGTAGCTGAGTCAGTGTTTTTCAATCTCTGTAAAGCATCACCTGGGGTTACAATAACGCATGCAAGTGCAAATGTAATAAACAAGATGGAAGTTTTTAAATGTAATCTGTTTCCCTTATGTGACCAGCTATCCTCACAAGATGCTCACATATCTCTCTGTGACATATTTTGACACTGAGATAATGCAAAGCATCTCAAAGTAAATCCAAGTTTTGCTTTTTGAAACCTTGCTCATATGAAAGTTTTTGAAAGACTTGTCAAATATTTTACGGAAACAACTGTATGGAAACAACAGTAGCTGTTGCTTTGTCCTGTGGGCTTAGAGAAGAGGAAAAGTAACACATCTAAAAGTCCTGGGTGAAGAGAACATTACAGTGCTCTGTGTTGGCCCTTTGTTAGATCCCCAGATCCTCATACCAAGTTTTCTAATGCATTTCCAGAAAAATCCTGATGCTCTAAATGACTGTACTAATCTTTATCATTCTTTTAAAGAGCAGAGCTAAAGCCCAAAAGCCATATGTGCAGTAACACCCACCCAGGACAGTCAGAGGAAAGAACCATTTAATTTAGATATATGAAATGACAGCACTGTCAACAATAGGAGGGTAACTTTACACAGTGTACAAGTTAAGCTTAGGCTTCTCCCACCCCTTTCACTGCTCTTTTTGACTTTTTCAGACTAAGTCATACATATCATATGGAGGAAAAAAAAATGTCAGTTGAGGGGCAGGAATACTGCCAATGCAGAATATAATCTCCTCCAGGATTTTTCCACTAGAGTATATGTCTCAATTGCAAGAAAAAACACATTCCCTCCTTTTCTCTTTCCTGCTCTTACACTGTAGATTGAAGACAAACCCTAAAATTAAGAAACACACCACATCATAAAAAAATAGGACACTCTCCAAATATTCTGGGTTTTAGTTTGGCTTGATTTGTCAGGTATGTCTCTACCTGATGGGAGAGAGATGACATATATAACAGGATGTAGATTTTTCATAATGTGTTTGCAGAAAACACTACTCTGAACAAATGCAATTTGTTCTGCTTTAGTTATAGTTAATACTACACATCGCTGATCTCTGGCTGATGAACTTGCACAAACAGTTTGAGTTTAAGTGTTTCAGACTGTAAACTGAAAATTAACTAATGGCAACTGATCTGCTGCCTCACCTGAGAAATCACTGGTTTATTCATGTTCAAACAAATGCTGAATGAGTGCAGACACTTACATGTACATTAAACTTACCATCTACTTGCATACAGCAGATCACTGATGAATTTGGAAAAAAAAACTTCTGGAAAAATGAATACCTGGCATTATACATATATATATATATATCAATATATATCTATCTATATCTATATATATATATAGATAAATATTCACTAACAGGAGGGCAGCTGCTACTTACTTTTAAGGTGCCACTTTGGAAATCACAGTCAAACATGTGACTAAAAAATGTTAAAATATCTGTACTTGGGTTTGGTAAAACAATTCCTGTAAGGGCATCACCCACATTGTATCTTAAATATTCACTTATGGTAAGGCAATCCAGATAGTATCTGGATAGCCACTTAATCAAACAAGAGAAAATAAGAGAGCAGTGAGATTTTGCAGATTCACAGAATCATTTAGGTTGGAAAGGACCTTTGAGATCATCAAGTCCAACCTATGACCTAGCACCACTTTGTCAACTAGACCATGGCACTAAGTGCCACATTCAGTCTTTTCCCTAACACCTCCAGGGACAGTGACTCCACCACCTCCCTGAACAGCCTATTCCAATGCCCAATCAACCCTTCTGCGAAGAACTTCTTCCTAATGTCCAGCTTAAACCTCCCCTTGCAGGAAGGTGCAGCTTAAGACTGTCCTCTTGTCCTGCTACTGATTGCCTGGAAGAGACCTACCCCCACCTGGCTACAGCCTCCACTACTTTGCAATAAACAGCTACTTGAATGGCTTTTAAAAGTACTGTAATACTTTTACTAAGTTCTTCTAAAAGCAGAGGAAAGTGTTTTCACCAGTTTTATATAAATAAAACATTCAGAACAAAGTGCAAGGGGACACTGGATAGAAGCTGAAATGGGCTGTATCTGCCTGTGTTTGCTCCTCCTCAAGGTGCCTTGGTACATCCATGCAACTGATAGCCAGCTGCAAGCCTTGCCAGCTGGCCAGTGTTTCAGGCAGGCAGCACTTAAGGCAGTCCACTGCTGTATGGACACCACATGCACTGCACATCACTGTAAAGGAGGCCAAAAGCCCCTTAACCAAAGGACTTGAAATTAGCTGGGACTGACAAAGGGGAAAGAAAGAATGGAAGGATCAGAAGAGACAGTGTTCTGTGTTGCTTCCTTGTAATAGCAAATGTTTACTTAAGCTGTCTGCTGCGAAACTTCCCATAGAAAAGTCCTCAGAGCCCGCAAGAAACAAACTCTCTAAAAGACATCACCCTTTGCAGCCATGGTGGAAACACAGTGCTTACAGCACAGCAAGATCCCAAGGAGCAGCTCTGAAGATCTCTGTCCTGAGGAACACACACAGAGGCATCACCAGCATTACTTGGCTTCTATGAGAACCAGCCCAGACTGAAGGGGGAAGGGGGCTTACTTTGCATTGTTTCTTTCACTGAAAACAGTTTTTTGTTCCAAGTTCCACAACGGAGAAACACAATATGGCTGTAAGCTCCTCAAGGTGTTGACAGGCAGGAGCACAGCATCCAAGGCAGCCTTGCCAAACCAGGATTTTGCCCTTCTTTGCTGGAATAGGCTCCATGCCATAGCTTGTAAGTGTTGAGGACCTGACCTCACTGTGAACTGCTGTGTCTACCTGCCCTGCCCTGCTGGACCATGCCACCAGACTGGTAAGGTTTGTTTGTGCCTGTTCTTCAGGATACCCCTAGCACACTCTGCAGCCTCTTCTTATCCTCCAGCACCCGAGTCATCAGCTGGGGCAAGTGTAGCTACAGAGCAGCTGGTCATCCCTGCTTTAGGCTATGTTGTGAAATGGGACAGGCACTTTGCTGTACAGGATAAAGAGGACACTTCATTTAGGGAAACAGCATTCCAGAATAAGAATTAAATGTAGTTTGTCATGTGAGAAGAACATGAAGAGATTGCATCTTTGGAGTAAGACGACAAGATTTTAATCTCACTATCTAGTATGAAACTGGTAAACAAGAGGACAAAAGTCAGCTGGGTTGAGATGTCTAATTAGTTCATGAAGCATTTTACTGGAAGTATAATTTTACAGGTATAGCAAAGCAAGAGGTAATAATTAGTTGCAACTCATTTAGTGTAAGTTGTTTAGTAATTTAGGAAAAATGAATGCAGACATGGCAAGGTTGGTACAGACAAGAATTCCACGTAGCTGAGCATTGCATTTCCAACAGCAGCCAGTCTGCTCAGCAGCAGAGGAGTAATTTGCAATTCAGTCCTAACCCATGGGGGCAGGGCAGGCAGATCATGCATTCCAGTTTTTCTGAAAGAAATATTTAAGGACAAAAATAATGAATGCCTTCACTGCAAATGACCAGGTGAGACACTTAGCGTCTGTCTCCACCCATGAGCTATTAAGACTTCATGTTCAAGCTACAGAAAGCATTATTATCTTAAGTAGAGAGCTTTTGGATATAAATCAGCTGTGTTCACATTCTCATCTTTCAGATTTCTGCTTATAAGTATGCAGGAGTAAGGTAAATCATACTTACCTCTTTGTAAAATGCATCCTTCTTAGGGAAACAATAACAAATAAACATCCTAGGTAAGATATTACCAACAAGATTTTAATTGCATAATACTGTCAAAACTTGCTCTTTACCCAGGGTAAATTTTGTTGAGTGGGAGTTCAGAAACAATTGCACATACTAGGATAGAAAAGGGACCAAAACAAAGACAAAATAAAGCCCTAGCAGGGAAGCAGGTTCAGTGAACAAAACCACCAAAGTGTGCAGAAATGTCATCACTCACTTCAGCTGGAAGGCAGGGAAACTGTAGGTATTCCCTACCTTTCTGCTTTTAATCCCATCCATGAAACACAAGTACCCTCAGAGAAACCATATGTAATTTAGCTAATCCTTTTTCAATTACACAAGGCAGTGGTTGTAGGCAAAGGTTTCCTAGAACAGCAACTTTCAGAGAAGTGTCACAATGACATTGTTTCAGACTGATCCCCTACAACTGTCTGCCAGGGCTTTTGAAGCCTCTATGGCAGTACTATACAGAGATCTACCACAAACCCAGTATAAGGCAAGACAGCAATGCACCACTTTATTTGGTGGTAACTGTAGAGCAAATGATTCCCTATAAAACCAGGCACCAAATTCTGGGAAAGTCTGGGCTTGGAATTTGCAGCTCAATTACGGCTTAACTAATAATAGCTAACACAAGTGTAAAAGCCACATGAGAAACAGTTCCCTTCCCATAGTCCACTGGTGAAGCAGCCTACAAAAAGAAAACTAAAAAAGTCTGAAAACTTCACAAAAGTAAATTCTTTTCTTTGTACTGAATGGACACACTGTACTCCCACTCCTTTACAAAGGAAGCTAAGAGCTTCTTTGTGTCAAGCCTACTCTCTTTTTCTCAACAAAATAGAAATGAAAGAGCCACGTGAATTATTAACAGATGACAACAGAGAGCTAGCCAGGTATTTCAAACACTTGTGTCTCTTCTTCCTACATGAATTCCTCAATAGTACATGCAAAGTAAGTCTTACTACTACTTCCATAATTTAGATCTGTAACTGGAGCTGATTAAATAAGTTGTTGAGAAGTAAGGCCTTTCTTTACATTCCTTTCTTTCTCCTTTCTTTCCCAAGGAGAACATTTGACCTGACTGTCACTGACAGGGGGGCTTCATGCCTTGCTCTGAAGGGCACTTGGTGATAAGTGAGAGTCTTTTTCCTTTTTAATGCCTTTTGAGTACCACAAGCTCATGCAGAACATCATGCAGTCCAGTGGAAACAGAGACAGTATTTACTTCTGAACTGGAATAAACCTATAATGGGGAAATCTGAAAATAGACTAAACCTTTAGTCATATCACAGTGTTAACCATCATCTCACAGTAAAAGCAAGTCTTGTTTGTTATAAACACTTTGGATGGCCCCTCATCCCCAAACTCCCCCCTCCCCAGCTCCCCCAAACAAAGAGGCAAACAGGACACCACTACATGAATACAGCACCATTGCTTGACAGCATGCTTGCTTTTTACGCATAAGTACAAACTTAACACTGCTTCAGTCCATTCACATTTAACTCAAATAAATTCTGAATTTGTCGAAGAAATCCTGGAAATTCAATGCAAAAAATAAAAATGAAATTATGTTAAGTCGGTGTCAGAACAACTGAAAGATACTTGAGAACTGACATAGAAAGACCTATCAAAATTAAAACTACAATAGTAAGCTTTAAAATAAGAAACTTTTTGACAACTTTGAAAAATAATCCAGATGACCATAGAAAAGCATGTATTTTTCTATTTATTTAAAAATTTAAATCCATAAATTCTAAACTTTCATCAGTTAAAATGACAATTTCAAAAGGTATGGCAAAGCACAGCATCTGGCATTATACAAATGAAAGAGTAAAGTTTCCCACAGTGGAGCAGAAAGCCCCAAGTGATGCCTCAGAGAATTACCTGCAAGAACATTAACCAGAATAATCTCTCTGGATTGAATTTGACTGTGCTTCACACATACATTGTTTATTCTACCTGCCATAAAATGGACAAAAGCAGCACATACATTAGCAGCAGCTCCTACTCAAAAACAAGAAGCACAGCACATTCCCCCCTCAGCCAGCTCCCAGCTGAAAGTGTTCAGACTAAGCCACAAAAACTTAACAGTGAGCTTTTGAATGACAGGACATCATGTGCTCAATCAGTCAAGTACTTACAAGGTTTCTTAAACAAATTGATCATGCCTACAATTTCAGACGAAGTCAGAGAAACTTCAGACTTGATCTTCTCTGAGGAAGAAACAGAAGCCATGAAATCACCAAAGAGAAGGACTAGTTCGGATATTTTTGTTGTGATTTTAAAGAGAACTCCCAAGGACATATTGTAATGTGATAGGAAGCTTGCAGGAACAGCCTTACAAATTAATGTATTTCAGCATTCTGTTCTTATTTAGCACTTTCCCTGTGGAAAATACCAAGGGAAGTTTCAACTAGCAACAGCCAAGATGGTTTCAGATTGATAGATAAGACCTCCCAGCTGACCTTTCATTAGGTACATTAGTTTATACAACTGCTTTTTGCTCAGTCTTCCCCAACTACAAAGCCAAAAATAGCCTTACCTTTCCCACAAGGGCAATGTGGTATATTGGGACTACCAGGCAACTCTTCATAGGTGTTATGAATGAATAACGACAGTGGTTTTTAAAAAAGTAAGAAAAATCCTGATATTATATTCTCCATGTTTTTATCTTTACAAGAACAGTTTAATGTCAATAACTACCACGACATCTGGGGGCTACATTTTCCAAGAAAATTTATTCCAGACACTAGTATTTCCTGAATCGTCCTATAGTACCATGAAAGGAAGACAACATAAGCAGTCTATATTATTCATCATGAAAGAAGCAACAAAGAAAGCAATAAAGTTTTCCTCTCAGAAAGCAATAAAGTTTTGAATAAATCCTAAAAGAGCTTAATTATGCAGTTCTCAGTCAACAGTGGTGGAGCCAAATCCTACTACAGTACTTTTCTGTGCTCTGGATAGAACTTCCCATGGCTCCTTTTGCAGAGGTGCCAGTCTACCACAAACAGATCTTAGCAATCAGGGCTTAAGGGAAAATATACCCAGTAAAGCTAGGCTCCCAGATCTGCAGTTTGGCAGAGAAATGGAAGATCTAATTTTCAAATCCTGCGAACTAGGTAGCTTAACATGCAGTCAAATCCTCCACAGGAAATTAATGTTTTAGTGATGCTTTTTCAACTCTTACTTGGTGATCGTTCAAAACCACGTCTTACAAGTTTTACCCAAAGACCAGCAACAAGTTGCTAAGCTTAGGCCTTCATATCCAAAGGTGTTTAGGCCAAAATGTTTCTCATAAAATTTAAGATCTAGACAAAATTGTGCTTTCTTAATGTGAAACCAAAGTTTATGGTTGTCATCTAGTGCCAACAGAGGTCCTTGGCATGTTCATATCAATTGCAGAGACTCTTGAAGTAAGACAAAGACTTCAACAGAGAAGAATTTTAATAATCTATTGTACACAGTGCATTTAACAGTATCTGATTTCTCAAATCTTCCTGTGTCAATTAAAAAACAGTGTATGTGGAGAAACATTTAAGAGTCCCAGGCTGCTTAGCAGTCCCTTTTTCTAAGCACTCTAAATTCAGACATACAGAATAATTCCCCTAAACTAAGACAAATGGGATTGAACTGGAAATAAGAGAAGATAAAATAAAGAGCTTGAGAGTAATATCCCCCTGTTGCATTCTCCTCTGGGGTACTTAATACAGATTTGTTTTGGCAGATATACCAAGATTTATGTGTAATAATGACTTCAGCAACTTCTTTCTTTAGGGATGTATTTTATTTCACTGATGATACATTCTCAGGAGCCAAGAGAATGACTTTCACCCAATTTAATTTTTAATTAAAAGAGCTTTTAAAAAAAAAGGACAATAGAAAGATGAAATTGCTCTGGTCTGACAAGATACATGGCTTTTTGACCCATCTATAAGGGCTACTTTCTTCACTCCAACAGCTGACAGACCAAGATTCTCTTTAGCAAATAAATCACTTCACCCAGCCCCTCAAGCCTTCCTCCAACAGCACAACACCAGATCTAACATCCCTCCAAATAGCCAGGAAGGGTTAATTAGGACCATGAGAGCTTACAACAGGGCTCAGGACCATCAGAAAGGCTACACAGGTACCTGAGCAAACACTCTCTGGACTCAGGTTGGTCACTGCCCTGAGCACATCCTGAAACTATTCAGGTCCTTTGCACTTCAAACCTCATGACTAAGATTCACCCTGGAGACCAACAGATGAATATTACAATACTGGAAAGCACAGGTGTCGAGAGGTACCTCTCTTAGAGAGACTACCTAATCTAGCATGGAGGTTGGAGGTGCATGAATGACCACAAAACAGCCTCCTAGCTGAGGACAATTAGCAGTGTTTAATCATCACACAAGGTTATCAAAGGACTTTTTGTACCAGCAGCAGAGAAGCAGCATCACTCAGACAACAGGCATGAAGATAAGTGGTGGACAATCTGGTAATGAAGAGGCAGAAGCCACTCTACCTAAAATTTCCTAATATCAGCTTTATCTCAGTCACACCCAAACTGCATGCTCCCAATGTCACAGCTTTTCTCTGTTTAAGCAGGGATGAAAATTGAAAAATATGCTTTTATTACACATCAAAACATTAAATGAAAGAGGATTAAAAGGTGAAGTGTCAAAATCAAACAATGCAAAGTTAAAGAGAAAAAGTATTTTCCTTCAATTTTCTTGTATAAAATAGGTTTTAATAGCTGAAAAGTGTAATGCAATAGACATTTAAAAGTTTTCTTAGTTTTCCCCCAGACAACTTCAGTTCATGTAAATCCCCTAAACAAATTTAGGCACATAGTGTGTTTTGCTTTTACATCATCCTGTGCAGACTGCAATTAAATAATTTACATCACTGAATTGGTAGCAATGCCATGCACAATGCCAAACTGAAATTTTTGCCTCCACTTGCCAGCTTAGTTAACTTCAAATTTCATCTTGATTTATTTTCAGTGCAACAGAAAATGGAGGCAGTGGGACTTATAAAACCTTGTTATACATAATTGTAGATATGGAGGTTATTAATGCAAGCATCGATTTGGCATAGGCACTAAACCTTTAACTCAGGAAGCACACTGTCAGAAAACTTACCTGCTTGTTAAAAACCTCACAGATCACCAACTCACTCAAGCGCTCCAAAGCTACATGAAGTCAGCAGAGAATATTGAAGCTAGTAAAAGAAATCAGGAGAGAGCAGCAGAAAATGAAACCAGGCAAAACTTGCTGGAGCCAGGATGTTTCTGATGAGTGGTTAATGGTACAAAAGGTGGGATGCATTATTTAGAGAAACATGTCCCACAGGAACTACTCAGGCGGTGACAGAGAGTTCTCAAGCAACGTAGTTGGAATCTTGTTTCTCATGTGGCCCTTAAATGCTGGAAGTCTAAACGGAAAAACTTTCAAGTTAGCACAAAACATCTGTCAATATATGACATTTGCAATGTAGTAATCTAATCTCCTTCTTCAGACAAATTCAACTCTACTAAGTATGACCAGCAAGGCTGCCTGGAGCCCACTGAGTGAGCTTTGAGAAAGATTTCTTTTGTTTCCTTGAAAGTGGACAGGTGCCTCCTCTTTCAGATGAACAGTCTCAACAGCACAGTCCTCAGCAAAACCAAAGGCATAAAGGGTTGAAGGGAGCAGCACCTCCCTGGAAACATGCACCTCTGCCCTGGAGGAAGCACAGATGGCAGAGTGCATATTAACAGTCCCCGTGACACACCTTTCTGAAGGCAGACAAGGAATACCATTTGTCAGGATTTTCAATGCAATACTTCTCTGAAGTGCTGACTTTGTGCAAGCAAAGGCAAAATGATAATTTTTTAAATGTCTTTACCAGAAGTCTCAGTTGGAATGAAGCATGTCTTGCATTAATCAACATCCTTCCTTCAAAGTAAAACCTTGTAAGTGTTGCTTCTTATCTTATTAAGCCACAAACTCTGTTTAATATTGCTCTATCATTGTCTTATCTATAAGCAGCTAAATTTCTGCCAGGTTGGTTCAACTAACTCACTTACATTGCCATGATTCTGACATTTCAAAAAAAATCTGTTACACAACCAGAGCAGAAATAAAAACACTTGAGCAGCTGAAAGAGTAGAGCTGAATAAGGAGTGCTACAAAACAGGAACAGATTTAGGAATAATGAGGTCACCTCACACCTCAAAACACATGAAGTTATTCTGTTCAATCAAATAACTTAACATTTGGTAGTAGTCACAGCACAAAATACCCCACCATTTTAAAGAGACAGATGCATTTTCAATGTTTTGGCTAATTAAGAAATAATTAACACAGAACAATACCATCATGTGCTCCCCTTCCAGGTTTCTCCTAGTTTGAGAGATGAAGAGAGAATTAAGAAGGGTGAAAAATATTCCCTCTCTCCCCATATCCTCCAAGTGAGACACCCTTAATCTGGACATGTGGTGGCAGCTCCAGAGCATCAAGCAATTGTGGCATTTAGGGTGCTGCAGAAACATCTCGTGCCTGCTCGAGCACTCAGATGTTCCTGTGGTGGCAGCATGAAAGGTCTGCTTCTCAGAAGGTATTTTGGCTTTTCGGCCTTTCTTATTCCAGATATCTGCAGTTTGTTCTTTATTTAGCAAGGGAGAGACATCCTATTAGCTTCCCTCCAAACTGTCAAGTCACACAAGGTAAAATTCAGAGCCACAAGGTCTGGAAGTGCCAGTGTTAAGGGTTTCCTGGCTGTGCAGAGGAGGTGAGGACCAGGGAGAGGAAGGAAGGCAAGAAGACCCATATTCAAGTGACCAAAGATGAATGAACAACCAAGAAGCAAACAAGAAAGTGAAGGATCCACACAATCTTAAACCAATTTGACTATTCATTGGATTCATGATATCTGCACAGCCAAGAACTGGGTTATTTGTGTTTTGGATTATTTTAAAAAGCAGATGCAGAGACCATGCTATTTTTTTGATATAGAGAGGAATGCCCCAGTCTACATCTAATAAAAGGAAGTTCTAGATGTCAAAATTGTTCATAAAGCATGACAGCGCTATCCCTAAAAGGAAGTTGGTATCTAAGCAAATACAGATTGGAATCACTGACTCATCCACCCTGGGCCTTTAAGGCAAAGGGATGAAGGGCTGACAGCAGGAAAAGAGGGAGGAGGAAAATAAGGAGGCATAGAGAATTTAAACAAGCTACAAATGAATCCTAAATAAAGATTAAAATCACTGCCTAGTGGATTTTGGGACCTCTGAAGTCACGGTCATGAAAATAGCAGAAAACTGGTGTGTTTGATGACTTTAATGAGGAAAACTTTCAGCAGCTGATACTTTTAAGAGCTGATAGAGTTGATAACTTTTAAGAGCTTCCGTTGCATAGTTCTTCCAAGCTTCTTAAACATAAGGAGAAATTGGCATAGTTCTTCCAAGCTTCTTAAAAACATAAGGAGAAACTGGCATTTACTGGAAGCATCTAAAAATCACCACTCCCATTTCATAATTAACTCAACTATCTATTTCAATATCAACAAAATTTCTTTCCCAAATTTTTACTGCTAATACATCCTGCTGACTTCAACACTTCAAGGCCAAGCACTCCTAAGGAAGGCAAATAGCCCAGATCTTTTATGTTGCACTCATATGATAAATATCATTGGTGGAACAATCTGCGATGATCACGTTCATCTAGCTTTCAGTTAGCTGATACAGATTACAAATCTTTAAAGCCAAAGAATACAATGTTACCTTCTGCTTCTGTAACTATTTCTCAACACAGGTCAGATTTCTGTACAGATTAAGAGGCATTTCAGTTTTCTCAGGAAATGTTTTGTGCTTTTCAGCATTAAGGTTTCCAAAAGAAAGTTCAGTATCTCTCCATTCATACATATTCTTACAGTCCCTCAATGGACTGAATAGTAAGCTTTTCCATTTACAACTTCATATAGACACCACAAAGGCTATATAAATTTCCCTTATGCACTTAATGTGAATTACGAGTAACTAAGCTATTGAGGATAAGGATTGCCTTTCATATTCGTGTGATGTCTTTCCAAATGTATTATCAGACATACAAACTCTAAAGTTACTGGGCCAGTTTCCTTGGAAAAGTCCAATTATCCATGAGGGCAGCCTATTGAATAATTTCAGCAGAAGTAAAATACATAGTTGGTATTATTTTCACTAACAATTTCTGAAACTAAAACACCAAAACCCCAGCTGAAGGATTCAGTTTAATTTACCCTCAAGCAACTTCCTGAACTGAAATCTAAAAGAGTTTTTTTGTTCATGATCTAGTTTTCCCTCCTATATTTCTATCATTGCAGTTTTCCTTATTGCAGCTTTGTTTTCATACCTTAGCAAAGGAATTCCAATAAGTTTGGGAATAAAAATGATTACATATGGAATCCTTAAAGATAGTTTTGTCTTTCAGTACTAAACTTTAACTTTTGAAGTGAGGCTATAGAAGAATGAAATGAGTAGGGTTGATTAGGAGTCTCTGAGTGTTTTCTACAACAAAATGTCGCTAGACAAAGTTTAGATTCAGTATGAGGATAAGTTTCTAAACACAGTGTATTAAACAACTGGACTCATACATGAAGTGTAGATACATTCACCTTAACAAGGTACTCAGAAATACAATGAAATTAATGATTCTACACTTAAAAGAGGAAGACAAGATAAATTGAATACCATATTGCTTCTTAGACACAGTTTCTAGGAGTCTCTTGTTTAAATACTAGAATTAAGCTAGTCATTGCTACAGCTTGAAATAAAGGGAAAGAAAAGAAAAAAAAGTAAGGGAAGAAAGGAAGAAAACAGTAAATTGATACCTGCTGTAAACACCCATAACTTAGAATTCCTATACAAATACTTGGCTCTTGCTACCCCAAGTGTTCAGATATGCTCCAGATTACGTAAGACACTGGGTGACCCACTTGCAGTGAGAAAGAGCTGCAAGACCAGCCTGGTCAGATCTACATTTTTTAGACACAAGCAGATTCAGACATAAGCAGATCCCTTGCAGTAATTTATGAGGAAGGAAGATGTCTTCTCTGTAAATAAACTGAAAATGTGTTCTGTCTCTTTAATTTACAACTAAACCCTCTCCCCCCCCCCCCTCCCTTTTTTTTTCTTTTTTTAAACAGTACCTGAATCATCAGCACCAGTACCTCATTTGATTAGTATCTCTTTCAGCTGCAGCCATGTTTTTTTGTGGGTGTTTTTGGTTTGGGTTGGTTTTTTGAGTTTTTTTTTTTCAAATGTTACTGAAACAAAACATATAGCACAACACTTACAGCACCACTGTAATTTTGATATAAAACACAAAGTAAATTCTCCCTTATCATTGAATCATTCACTAAAGTGTCTTACATTTTAGGCTGATTTGGAACAATACAGTAGAAGCATTGCAAGGGTACAACAGTCATTACATTACATTAGAGGTCTTTAACATGTGAAAATTATAGCTGCATTTCATAACAAGGACCAGTAAGTCAAACCTCCAAGGAATTGCACAGCTCTGTAATAAGAAATTCACATTGTACAGGACATGTTTTTCTTCTTACTCTCCAAATTCCTTCCTCTGACCACTAATGGAAACTAATAACGTTAAATGTTTATTTAATAAATACTTCAATTATAAATAGCATTTCTATTTAACACAATAAACAAATAGTGCCATACATGACCACTATATTAGATAGCTTAATAGTATTAAACAGTATTACAGTATTAGCACTGTATTAGCTATTTGAATGCTGCAGAAGCACAAGGATTTTCAAGAGCTTATTTTCTTCAGATAACATTATCTAGTTCCATGTTTTCCGTACTCTAAATTTCACAGAAGAATAAACAACTACATTAATAGGCTCAATAAAATACACGTTTACTACCTATGTACCCAAGAACATTATAATGTCACATTGTATCTTCTAGATCTGAAAATACAACAGCCATTAATAATTACAGCATTTGGCCTCTGTAAAACATAGATTAAAATAACAGTTTGAAAGTCCTTGAAGAGCTTTTCTAGGGAAATCTGCCTATGGAATATATATCTTTTGTACTCTTGCCTCATCTACAGAACCGATCTTTGGTTTTGGGAAGAAGTCTCAGTTTTAGACAACAATATATGCAATATAGAAACTATGTAAGACACAAACCAGCAGTATGGGATATTGTTTTAGCCTGAGTTTTATCAACAAAAATCAATCACCTCAGTAGCATCATGCACTGGGATGAATTATCCAACAATGACAGGAGAGTTCAGCTCCCCTTCTGACCTAAGGATAAAGGTAACAAGAGCTGAAGAAGGACCTTGTCTTGGAGACACCTCAGTTCACATTACAGATCTCCCAGAAGCTTTTTACAAGCTGCCTAAGTCTATGAGCTGCATTTCAGCTGAGAGGTTTGTTTGGATGTAGTGGAGGAAGGTCACAGGGAATTTGCAGTCCTTGAATACAGACCAGATAGTCACACTGCTGCCATAAATGTCACAGCATTTAACGTGACATTTCATAATTAGCTCTGATAAATATTTGGTTTTCTTTTCTGTTTAGAATTTCCTGAAGAACTTCTCTCCATCCTAGTCAGCCACTGAAGCCCAGAGTTATAGTGAGCCTTCAGCTCAAGAAAGCACTAAATCATATGAAAATTAAGTATGTGAGTGTCTTGTCCTGGTTTTTCTAAAATTATTTAACCACTGTCAGATGCCTAAGGCAGAACATCACAAACACATACAACAGATTAGCAAAGTCAAATCAGGATTTGTATCAATTTTTCCTGTCCTAATCTTATGAACCTGAATTCCTAAGTACTCTTAAGATGCAAATTTGAACTTTGAAACTGTAATGTAGGAGCAGCAATGAAAAAAGTATAACCATAGGGAATCCTTTAGTTGACCCAGTTCTAAAAGTAGTAGGGAAGCATAAAGACTTTTGCCCTCAGATAATTTTTCCTACAGTACTCTTCATTGATATTCTCTCAGAATTTAGCCTAGAAGAAATTAAAACAATATAGTCTACAGAATTACTAAACCTGAATCAATTGTTGTCGGCAAGATCACAAAAAAACCCAACCAAAACAGATTAATCCTAATTTTGCCAACATGGTTCCTGGCCTTGTGAAACTATTGGCTCGTCAAAAGAAATTCTGAAAACATTGAAAAAACTCAAGAATCATCAAGTTTCACAGTTTGAACCCCATTTTACGATATAAGCTGCTCCAAAATACTTCTGGAGAACAGAGAAATCTTGCTAGAACTAGTCAATCTAATTAGGAAAAAAAATAATTTCAATTCCAATTATAAGTTGGTGACCAAAAGAAAGAAACAGATTTAATTAGAATCAAACTATACTATTGCAATTACACCACTTCACAAGAATTAGCTCTGTCTTAGAACATATTATATTCATTTTCCTAAAGCTCTTATTCAAAAGCATACAGTGATTTAGAGGCTGAATATAAATATTCCTATGATTTTATCCAAAGGAATCCATCTTATCCAAAGGAAGTAAAAGCAGAAAAAACTATTGCAAAATTATCAAGACAAATTGTTGCATACTGGGCAGCTTCCTAAAGGAACAGAGCAGGTGCAAAAGGTAACCAGTTCTATTATACACTGGGACGAAAATGGAACATGAAGAATGTGATATGACAACTTCTTTTGTTCATTGTTTATTTAGAGTTGTCATACCATTATTTCAAAAGGAGTTGATCAACTATAACCCTTCAGCCTGATGGTATTAACTTTCAGAGGGAATTTCTCCAGAAGGAGCTTGAGCCTTTTGCTTCGCTCTCTCCAGGCTCTCTGGAAGATCCAAAAAGGGTCAGGAGTAGCTTCCATATTATAACAAATGTACTTATTGTCCTCCCACTTTCCTGCCAGTAATAGTTAAAAAAAGCCAAATCTCTCAACCTCCAAAACATTACTGGTTGTCAGCTTAGTAGATATCAGGCATGGATCTCACAGCTCTTATCAAGAGAAGTCCTAGGTGCCAGGATTCAGGAGCTGGTAACCTCCAATGCCCTACGTGTCAGCCACAGAGAGAAATACACCCAACCAGGAGATTCCCCAAATGGTATATGAAACAGTTATTGGATATTTACAGTTTATGTTTCACAGCAACAAAATCTTGAACATTTTTACTGTAATTATTGCCCTACTACAATTAGCAGAGGGATGTAACCATCCCAGTTTCCAACTCCTGCCACAACATTCTGCAGACAGTGCGATACACTGAACTTCCTAATTAATTGCATATCAGAAAATACTTTCCAACTGTGAACATCATTTCAGATTGATGCAACTCTCAGGCCATCTTCTTGGTTGTTCTTCTCAGGTCATGGAGGCAACAAAGGCATTGATTCTTTCTAAGTATAACACAGGGCAGGGCCACAAGGCAGACAGGTGTGGCTATGGTCAGCACAGGTGAGCTTTTTAGAGTTCTCCACATAGTGTAAGGATGAAGCTATCCAGCTGAGCTCCACTGCCCCAGGGCCCAGCCCTGCACGGCCAGAGGCACCAGATGAACAAATTGACTGAATAAGCAAATTTCTCAGGTGTGTGGGGTCACTCCCTGACTGGGCTAGAATGAGGACAAGACATTGTTCTGCACAAAAACAAGCCAAGGCTGAATCGCAGAGAAGAGCATGAAGTCAGAGTCAATTTACAATGAAAGACTTTCTGACTGGTTTTGTGATTTTAAATTTGAGAAGACAACCAAGTTGTTCACATTAATATGTAGAGGGTTCACAAATCAAGGGACTTTTCATATCGAGGCTTATCACTAAAATTCATTGCAAGAATAACACGAGAAAAGTCTAAAAATCTAGAAAATGAATCATGAACACATGCTGCAACATAACGTTGACTAAACCACGGTCTCTGTCTTCTTGGCAGAGCCCCTTCTTCATTAAAATAGGAAATATATTATTTGCATACCTAGTTACTGAACAGTGACTCATTTTAGAAAATCTTTGTTATTTTTACTTCCTCTGAAGAGACTGGAAGGACACGACCAAATGTATCCACAGTCATCAGATGTTGTAAGAAAGAAATCTGAATTGGGCAAACAAAGAACAGGAGAAGCAAAATCAGGAGAACAAGAAATTGCAGAATAAAGGGGAAAAACTTTGGATATACATGAAATAAACTTTAATAGCATATAAAAGAGCAAGGATTTCCTGTTCTTCCACTTTTTTAAGAATGAAAAAAAAAAAAAAAAAAAAAAGGCTTAATGGAAAATACCTTAAAGGAAAATTAAAGTTTCTGGAGAAACTAGATAGGATCATCAGTAAATATGAGTCTGAAGCCATAATAATTTTAGCTTAGAAAATGTGAAATGGTGGAATGAACTAGAAAAAAAATTGTCTGCATTAGGAAAAAAACCCAAAACATTAGACTTCAATAATCTTGTTCAAAAATTGACTAGCACTACATGGACAAATGATTTACAGAGAACCTCATGGATTAAGCAAAAATCTCTACTAACTGCAAATTATTTTCTAAAAAAGGTTTGGACTTTTTCTGCAGTAAAAAGCAGAATATTTTAACAACAGAGTGTGTAGGAGGGTTATAAAAGAACACTGGTACACTGCTAGAAAAAAAAAACATAGCTCTAATTCTCTTGGAAGAAATATTCTTCCAAATTCTGTACAAAAAAATCCTGTACAGAAACCTATATCTTCCATATTTTAGTTATGAAATTTGTATTAGTCAATCTGGACATGCTATTTTACCTGACCACCCTCTTAGACTGTTCTTTGAACATCTGTATTTTAAGCTAATGGGAATTGTACCTTTCTGGGCAAAATATAAAACATGTTATTCAGAAAAGGCTGTATTGCTTGCAAAAATTTAGTCTATTCAAAGGAAACAGAAGGTAGTTCGTAATCTGTAATCCTTACATACAAATGGCATGGAAATATGAGGTTAGTGAGAGCAGGTAGGAAGCATCCTGTACCGACAGAGCATTTTCCATTGGTGGTAGCATACTTCTTACCTTTCTGCTTTGAAGAAATAAGAACATGCCCTGCCTATAATACATTAACAGACCCCATCTCACAAACAGGTATGTCACAAACACATTCACCTCAGCTGAGGTGTAGAAGGTTTTATGGTAGAAAAATGTCAAAATTACTATAACTATTTCAAGAAAACAGAACTTTTGTTTCTCAGCAGCAAGTCAATGTATTTCAGCTGATCATTTCAGAAGAATTGTCAAAGATATCTGGTTGTCATTTATTCTCTTGCCACATAAAACACCAGCCAAACATACATTTTGGCAAGACAGTCCCAAGTCAGGACTTTTAGATAATCAATAGCCTTTAGAATTGACAAGGTGATATAGGTTAGACAGCATAGATTCTCTAAAAACACAACAGCTTCAAACAGCAGAATCATACTGCTATGTGCAAAAGCAAAGACAGAATTTCTACATCAGATAGACTCCAAATCAAAATTTATAGATATGTCATGTAGAGTAGGGCGTTCACAAATTTGATGAACACATTTGTCCAAGAACCATGTCACAGAATGGCTGCTATAGAAAGAAGTTATCAACTATCATACAGAATTTCAACATTCTCTCCACAACAGAAAAAGAAAAAGAGGAGGAGGGAAAGAAAATCTGAATGGAAAAAATCCTCTGCTGCTGTCACTCTGCTTTCAGAGGAAACACGCAGGGTACAATATGTTTTAACTGTTTTCAGCTTCTTCCAACACTTTTTAGAACTGAAGCATCTAAGGAAGGAAAGTTGTAAATATTTTACAGATAACCAGTCAATCCAAAACCCAACAGAAGGGGAAATAGTGCAGACTTGTTCTGATAAAAGCACAAATGCCAGAACTACTCCTTAGCAGTAATTCCTTGCAGTAGCATTCTATAAACACACTGTGCATGTCTTGGCAAAATGAGAGCTGCATGGTACACTGGAGACTATGTAACACTTTGCATGGCTAAGAAAAATTCCTGCATTTGACATGAAAAATAACATTTTCTGGTTTTCACAGTATTTTTTTTTCTACGATACACAGAGAAGATACAAACCAAATAGTGTTAAGTGCAGGAACATATGCATTACATTATTCCTTTTAAACAAAAAGAATCCTTTTTGCTAAGTTAGAATATGCAGGTTAAATAAATATTTTAGTGTTCAATGATCTAAATTTTCACTTCTGCCTTTAACATAATAAATTGTTAAGTGAAAACACCACTTCCATTGTTAAAAGATCAGCAGAAAAACCTTTCTTACCTTATTTAAGTTGGGGTGTGATATTTTCTACTTTCACGCAGTCTTGCACGCTCTCTGAAATGGGTGTTTTTCTTTAATTTAAGTGATCAGAAGTCAGGATATGCTGCTAGGGACCAGTGGTTAACATTCTCCTCCCAGACTGCCTGAGTATAAGTGGAAAAGAAAGAACTTTAGTTCAACTTTTCTAGACAAACCTAAGAGTGAGGTTTCTGTGTTTTCACTCTTTTGAAGGGTGCTTATAAGCTGAGCAATCCCTGCCTGCCATATCTCTTGTAAATGGTTTGAGATGTCTGCAGTCTAAAGAAAAACCAAAAGAGAAAGAAAGAAAAAGAAGATATTGCAACCTGAGAAATTTTTCATTAGCTTCGGATTTCCCTCTGAGATTTCAATACAAAATGGTGTTTATTTCCTCTTTCTAACTAGTGAAATTGCAGCAGTTTTTATTTTTCCTTCAAGTCACATCCTGCAGTTCTAAATAAATTATATCTCAAGAAAAATACATCACTGGTTTTACTGTAGTTTGGCTGAAAAAAAAAATAAATGCTGTATATGACTCTACTTTCTTAAAAGGAAAAACTGATAAGTTCTAAAAACTAAAATGTGAGCTTATAATACCTTTGGTTTTTCCTCTACTAGAATATGGAGAAATAAGTTTTAACTGTTTTTCTGGCAAAAATAACTAAATGGCCTCTTTTAATTCAAAACATATCTACTGCAAAACTTAAAGTAATCTATTTGAATACACTGCAAAACAGACAAAATTTAAGCAGGTGAAAACAACCTGCAAAACAGATCAAAGCATCTACTTTTTTAACAGATCTTTTTCTTCTGGTTTGACTAGTTTCAAGTTTTACTTTGAAAAATTTAACTGTAATTTTGCTATCTTGACTAAATTTCCTCAAAAGTTTTTGACTCTTTTCAGGGATTTTTATGATTCCATTTACATCTAACTAAAAGGATCAGATGGGGATTTTGTCGCAACTATCCTATTTCTAGACTCTACCAGTAATTGAATAGTATTTGCTGTATTTATTCATCCTTAAGTCCTAGGCAGCCACAAATAAGAGTATTTTATTGTAACAATGTAATTAGTGTATAAGCTAAATCATTCCCCATTTGCCAAGACAAGGATAAGTGTATATCTGGTTCTTGGTAATCAAACTGAACTGCTTGCACATATTAAATTATTACTGTTGAAGTTCAAGGACTAAATGTTGCTGGGTTCTCTCAGGCTGCCAGGAGAGATGATCTAGAACTGTACTTCTGCCAGTAAAGGCACCTGAACAAAGCAGTCTGTTAAGGCTGAGAAATGAGAAGTTAGCACCCAGTTGACTTTGCATCACTCATAATATTCAGAATATCTTGAAGGTGTGAATGAGAGATGAAAAAGCAATATGAAAACATCCTGAGCTTGTCAGGCCAATTCTAAAAAAAGAAAAAAAAAAAAAAAAAAAAAAAAAAAAAAAAAAAAAAAGAAAGGTACTCCTAATGCATATGACAAAATGTGAGGGTTTCAAACCGGAGCTTCTGTGTAACTGGGAATGTCAGATGTTAAAATCCCATATATGCACATCAGCCTCTAATCTAATCTTCACATGCAGACTCAGCACTACCCTCTTGTTTCTGTGCACAAGATGCAGCATTGACAAATGGCATGTGCACTGGTCTGGGCATGGAAAGCTTGTGGTCTGCATTGAGTCAATGTGGTTCTGGCAAAACAAGTAGGAAGGTATTTCCTTTGTCACCAGAAAGCTTCCCCAGTAATCAAGTGCCAGTGCAAACATTTCTGTTAGTTCATAGCTTTAAATCCTGCATGCATCCAAAATTCCAGACACAGCCTCTCTGGCGTCCCTGCCCAGCAGAGATCATGCTGTTAAGTGGCAGAGCAGAGAACATCTCTCAGTGTGCTAATTTCACATGTTTCCCTGCCCTTTCTGCACCTCAGTGACTTATGGCAATGGCTATGGCATGGCAGAAAACAGGAGGTCAGTGCACCTGCAATAAAGAGCCTGCTGTAACTGAGAGAATTCAGGTCTGTGGCCTTGCCTACATCCCAAGGGAACGAGCAAATCAACCAGCCTGTTATAGAGAGTTGGTTTTCATTCTTCTGGGTAATGTTTGGAAGCATGGGGGCAAGGGGACAACTTCTGAATTTGTTTCTTGTTCTCAAAAATCAGAATTCAAAGCATTTTGAACTCCTGGGTGCAAAACAGACCTTCATTGTTCAAGGTGCAAGAAAAAGAAATTTAAAGCACAGTCTGTAGAAACCACTAAGCTCAAGACGTACAAAGAAATGCTCTGGCAGTAACAGAGAAACAGAAATGGTCTTCCTTCTATTTACTAACACTCTTTTAATTCTCAGGGGAAGACATGAAGACAAATGGATTGGGAAACATTTCGATGAAAGGGAAGTTCCTGAAGACAGGCCAGCATGGAATATTTGGATCCTGAGAGATTATTTCAGGAAACTATTTTATACTGTCCTTTTCCAATGCAGCCATAAAATTGAATGCAAAATTAGAAATATATATTTCCAGCATAGAAAGCTAAGCAAATGCACATTCTGCATACACTTAGGGAAAATTACTATAACCCACATTAATAAGTAGCTGATAGAAGCAATGATGCCAGACCCATGCAATTGTGAGCAGAATAGAAATCAGGAAATAAAAAGTAACCTCAGATTTTGTTTAGAACACAGACTTCTCCATTGTGCATTTTATCTTTTCACAATCTATCCTCTACCTCAACACATAATAATAGTACAAAACTTTAGAACAGAGAAAGGCCATTATAAAGCAAGTCCCTGAAAATACCTACTGTAAGGCTAGAGTTACAAGTGGTAAATTGATCAACTGGTCTATTTTCAGCGTCTCAGACAATAGTTGTTCTTGTACCTAGTCCACATGGTTGTTATTTCACCACACAACACAAGACTAATAGACAATTAAGCCTGCCAAACCATCAAATATTTGTCCTGTAAAGCACCCCACTATATTTTTCTCCCCACTGTATCTTTTCTGCTTAATAAGTCCCCATTCTTCTAAAAATGTTTCAACTTCTCATGATAACTGAAAAACAGTCCAAAGGGAAATATGTTCAGCATATCACAGGTAAATATAATCAACATTACTCACAGAATATTTTTTTAATGCAAAGAAAACTTCTTATTTAAAGAATACAAATTATCATCAGACAGAGAAAACCAACACCAACTCCTGAAAAAGCAGAAAGAGTTTAGAGATACCTGCCCATTAAAATACTAAACTATGATTCAGTATTTCATATCATGAATAATAAGAAGAACCCTCTATGACTTAAATAGTTTCTTTAGAACATGGTAGATCACTCTGCACTAGAAACAGTGTTAGCACATTTTAAAATTTGATCTCAAATTAATTTTAATAATACCTAAAATTAATGTGTTTAGAACACAGTTAAAAATATGTGGAATATCAGTTAAAATACACATCTTTTCCAGACTTACTTACTGATAATAGCACACTGATAATAGCAATAAGTAGTTAGCTATGAATCCTAAAACCATATGGTTTATGGTTTGGATTGGAAGGGACCTAAGGATCATCAAGTTCCAACACTTTGTGACTGTCAGAGTGACAAAGCTCTAACACAGGTTGCCCAGAGAGCTTGTGCAATCTACTTCCTTTGGAGATTCAAAACCCAAAGGGACAGTCCTGGACAGCAAGCTCTAGCTGACATTGCTTGAGCAGGTGGGTTGGATCAGATGGCTTCCAGAGGCAAACTCAGACAATCTGTAATTCTGTAAAAATGGAAGGGAAGAAACCAAGAAAGTAATTCCCGCAATTAGGAAACAAATAATTGAAAACTTTCCTATTTTTTTTAAAGTACAACCCTATTTATCACAAGCCAAGCATGAGTAAACAGGATGAAACTGGATTAACAGACCTGCAGAACAATTGCTGTTGACATTGTAATTTCCTTAGGTCATGCTGACACCATTAAAAAGTCATCTATCCAGTCAAGGTTATAGAGATAAAATCCAAATGCAAGCAAAAGACTGAGTAAAAAGAAAGCTTTGATCTCCCAAACTACAGGGTAGGAATAGTCTTGTCAGAAAAACCTGTTGGATCTTAATATGAAAAATGCAGATTTTATGGGGCTGACCACCCCCTGTGTGCCCTGTTCACCTCTGTGCTCCCTCTCTTCTCTCCAGTACAGCCAGGGGCAGGAAAGGTTAATTATATTTGCACAGGTCAGCCTCAAAGCTGCATCAAAGACACTGGGAGACATCCAGATCGGTAAATGAGACTGTTTGACCTGCATGACACTACTGCTGACAAGGCATGGAAAAGGGAAAACTCTCCTGGGCTTCGGGGAGCTTCATGGCACTGCAGTAGGAAGGTGGGTGCATCTTTGCAGTGACTAATGCACCTCAGTCCTGCAGCACAGCCAGGGCACACTGTAGTTTTACCATCACTGATGCTGAAAAACAACTAAACCGAATTAAAACTGTAGCTTTGCCTGTGTTGTAGGGTGTTAGAACTTCACTATCAGACTATCCCATCCTGCTCTCTGATCAGGCTTGGCTAACCTCAACCTGTTCCTAGCCATGGGAAGCTTCCACAAGTGTGAACTGAAGTACACTTTATTGCAGTGTTAGTTATACTTACACTGGCAGAATTTAAGTGTAAATTTCCAAGGAATAAATGGAAACCCAGCTCTTCCCCATGTCTTGGTTTCTTTTCCACATGTTTATATGCAACACTGCCTTAAGAAGACATAGCTTTTTATTTTAAAAAAAAGAATAAACACAATGGATCATGTTCTTTAAAAACAATGTATCACATTCTTTCTCAAATATCACAAACATCTTCAGTTAGAAATGCTCTTAGTACACTCCAAAAGAAAAAAAAAAACACCAAATATTACCATGTCTCTATTTCACTAACAAGATCTATGATTTTCCTTCTCTGTTTATACTCTGCCAAGTATAACCTCTAATACTTAGGGTAAAAGAACATTGCCTCTTTCTTTTTAGTGCAATACAGGCCACCAAACACTGCAAGATTAATTTATGATGGCAAAATCCTCCGGTTACTTTTTGTCCACTAAATGTGTAATTCAAAACACTGTTCTATGGTTATGTGTCATTCCTGACTACATAACCACACTATTTCCAGACATGGCTAGAAAAATTATTTACAACATTATGTGACCAGTTTCCACTCCCTTTATTTGATATAAATTGAATTCTGTGCTACAGGCTGACTTAAATGAGGCTCTAAACTTGTTCACGGAATTGGATCCTGCTCTGCCAGAGTAAAAGTTTTTTAAAAAGTAAAAAAATCCAAAAAGAAACCTTGGTAAAATGGTAAAACTTGAAAGAAAAAGAGAATGAAAAAGCCTAAGAAACCCCTGTTTGAAGAATGTCATATCACAAAGTGCACAGGCAGCAAATGCCTCATGGAGTAATGATGCCTAACCCTAGTGTGCATCCAAGAATATAGAGAAAAGGGAATTTTCTTGTACCAGGTCCTCAGTCTGTGAAGAAATCACTAACAGTTTGTTTCAGGCACTCACTCATGCAGATAGAAACTTGCCAGCTGCCTTGGAAGCTCTCTGAAGAAAGGCACTATTTAATCATAAATCATTAATGAACCGAGTGACCTCATCTTTGGGTAACTAGAGAAGCTTAAACCCAACATGCTGTATAGGTAGAAAGTCTTCTAGTCAGCAGTGCCACGCACCAATGGGCAGTCAACACAAGAGTATCCATCCTGATGTCATTGCAGATTCCTCTTGACAGGCTTTGTGTTTTTATCTCAACAACTACAGGTCATGGGTGGCAAAAAGCGAAGCGTCTGAGGACAAATGAGGTCACAGTTCAATAATTAAAAGCGGGAACCCAGCCTGATCTCTTTGTGCATCCAAGGATTCCCTGAATTGAAGCATTTAACAGATGCAAAAACATCTTGCTAATTTAAGGAACACAAAAATAGAATTGTGTCTAAGCTGATAAATGATGCAAAACTGTTAATACAGACCATCAACGTCTGACCTCCGGCATGCAGCACCATCCTGGGGAAGATGGGGCTCAAATATGCAAACAAAAACTCTGCTTCAGAAACCTCCAGCTCTCCCAGCCCCACCGAGGTGACACAACCCCTCACACAATGCTATGGGAGGAGTCCAGCTTTTTGGAGCTCTGTCTTTTCAGCCCAGATCCTTCACCCTTCAACACCTATGACTGCAGCAGCTCCAGCCAAACACGCTCCCTGGCCCATTGACATGGAAGACACAGGAGGCAAAGGCTGCCGGCAAAAGCCAGGAGAAAGGGCAGCTGCTGGCATGAAGTCAGACAAGGAAAATGCCTCTTGCACAGGGGTAAAGCTATTGCTACATGAAATAAGGATCACAGATCCAAAGTACCAGATCCAAGTCCTGTGAGATCAAGGTTATGGCATTTGACAGAGACTTTTGCAGTGCCTAGAACAAAAGATTCAGTTACTCCAAAATTTTCCAGTAACTACAGGTATCTTAATGTCCTTTAAAGGACAGCAGTCCTTTAAAGAGAATTTAAATGAGACAGGATGGTGATTGCAAGATCTCCTAATGAGATTGTTCAGCATATAAACATCACCTCTGATGGGGAAAAAAAAAGGCAAAGATTTCTGTGGGGGAAAAAAAATTAGGTTTGTCCTGTGGCAGAGTAGAAGAGACATAGTGTCTGGCAAAGTTAGCCAAATGAACCCATGCTGCACAATTCTTTGGGGCCAGCAGCTCTGTGACTGATATGCTACAATTTTTCCTCTCTGCAGAGAGAAATTACAGAAGGAGTATTTCACTGGCATCTTCATCATGCTAACAAAGCAAAAGAAAGCTGAGTGTTGTTCCAGCTGCATGCAACAATTTCACCTGACAAATGGCCTAAGCTACCTTTACTGTACATGTAATAACTTGTTTTCCGGATAGCTATACAAGGAACTGAAGTATTGTATTTTTCCAACTTGATCCAGCTAGTTTTTCAGTCTGTCCCAATATGACAATTTGCTCCTGAAACTGTGGCTGATGGTTACTGGCAGCCCAGTATCTCATCCTGACAGGTGTTTCAGTTGTTGTCACTTAAAGTTCACATCTACTTCTCTCATACTGATGAGAGAAGATCTGTGCCTAAGATGATTGCTTAGGCACAGAAGGTCTATGCTTCTCTCCTCTCTTGTAGTCCTGTTATCTGGAAATCAGGGAGTGAGATTGCACAGGCAATTGGCCCTCTTTCCCTGCAAGAAATCTATGTGCAAAAAGCTATGTTGTCTAGATGAGATTAATATCACTTTGTGATAAATCAATAGTTCCATTCCTGAAGGGCTTGTAAACTTCTGTACTTTCTCCCTCACTTATAAAAAGAGAGAAAGTAGAAAATGAAGGGCTGAGGACTAATAGTTTCCCTAATTGTTTCTGGTTATCCTAAGGATATAAAATATGACATGTACTAATTTCAAGAGAGGGGAAGGGATAAAGAAAGGCAATAATTTGCTATACTAAAGTTTGACGGTCTTCTATGAAATTCAAGGATATATCATTTTCTGCTTAGGACTTTCAATGTTTGTTGTGTTCATTTAATAAAGCACTGCATGTAATGAAAGAGAAATTGCATGGGTGTTTGTGAAAAAACAGTTCTGTAAAACTATAACAAGATCGAAAGACTCAAAGGAAGTAAAAAAAAATCACTTAGATCATTACTCTCTAGTTTACCCTCCTTTTGAAATGACCCACGTTAAATACCATAGAACAATATTTCTTTTAATGCCGTGACACTTACATGAATAAAATACATAACTTTTTCAGAAAGCATATTAATAGCTCTCCACTTGACAATGAAAACTGCCCCTTATCATCAGCAAAGTTCCTAAATCTTTTACTACTGGTGATAAGTAATACCCACCATAAAACACATAGGCATGCAAAAATACATCTACCCACCCCCTTAGGCACACAACCAGTCTTCAGGTTTTTACAACACATTAAAGAAAGCTTCAAACATCAAAGAATTTTTTACTCACATTTCACAATGTGATCTTACCAGAATATAAATAAAAACTCCCCAGCTTTAGTCAGCAAAATTAAATAAAACAGTTAATAGGCCAAGAGACCTTTTACACAGCTTAAAACTAATTAATATCTATTTAAATATCAAATATTGACTTGGAAGAAATGACAGGTCTGCTAGAAATACTGCCTTTTTTTTTCCTATGCCATCTATTCAGGGGCATATGCTGGAACACATCTGAAAAATGCCAGTTTGATATTTGTGGGGTTTTTGAATTAAAAAACAGAATAAATAAGAAATAATTTTAAAAGTTTCTTCCTCCTCCCCATACTGTTAGGCCTTCCTGCTATGTCTTTTTTAATCTCAAGAAAATGCATGTAGAATTTTATACAGTTATTCAAAAAGTTGTATTTTGGTAATTGTAGTGGGCTATGACTTCAGTGCCTAGAAAAGATGAATGTGTGCTGCTTATTACTCTGTGTCATGCTGTTCTTTCACTTAAATGGTTCTTTCTCCTAGCAAAGTAAAGCAAGAGATGAATATCTTTACTCTGTTTATTTTCAAATTGGAAAACACATTTTTTGCAGAAGCAATTCTCACACAAAGAAATATATACTAGATTTTGAAAAAAAAAAGGTTAAAAGCCCTTTTAAAAATCAACCAATTGTAAAATGAGTACCTTATTTTAATAAGAACTTACTAATAGCATATCACAGCATTTAAAGGATTCTTACTGGATGCTTTTTCTAATCACAAATTATCAGAAAAATCTCATTGATTAAGTTTGCTGTGAACACCACACATTTTATTGAGCCAGTGACACTTCAAAGCAGTTCAGATATCCCTTTCCAGGTATGGCTGGTTGTGCCATCAGCACCTCCAGTGTGACAGACAGAAAGTATGTGAAGTGAAAGAAAGGTAGCTGTGAAAGTGCAGCACAACAACAGCAGTGTTCATTTGTCTTTGTCTTTTGCATTTTTGGGACACTGAATAAGGGTTCACTCCTGGAGATACTTTCACTCACCTGGGAACCTTCTCTCTCCATGTTAAAAGATGTATGGATTAGGAAGCTTTCCTAGCCTTTTAATTTCCTAGGCTGTTGTTGCTCTAATGATATGGTTTGCATAATTTTCTGGATAAGCATTAAGCCTTTTTCTGAGTTTGAGAAGCATTCAACATGTTTTTGGAACTGCTATCCCAGGAGTAAGAAGTTGTGACAAGCCTGTGGATCAGTATTATGTTTCTCCTTTTCATCAACATCCTTCAAAGGGCACCTGTACCAGTGAGATAGTAGAAGGTAAATACATCAACTGCCAGTAGCAGAGACACTTAAATCTGCTCACTTTCTCTTCATGAGAAAGAAACCCATTCAAGTAGCATGCCCTGAAGGGAGAGGAAAGGAGATGGTAATGAAGACTGCTGTGGTATTTCCATGAACACTGCGTGTGTGTTCTACCAGGCAGTTCCAGCAACACAACAAACCAAGACCACAGCTTCTCTGGAGGAGCAAGTTCTCCTGGTAGAGCTCAGAGAACCTGGGAAAGCCCATCATCAGTTCAGCTGCAGTCTCCACCATTACATAGTTGGGGCACATTCTGCAGAGCATGCTGTGCATCAAATGCTTGTTTCATTGTTATGTCAGGATGATTTTTGTGTAATTAGGTACCAAGACAAAAAAACTTGAGTGTTTTGAAAAGTGTGTTTGATGTCTGTTTGTGTATGAGATGAGCCTGGGAAGAAGGGGTTGGGAAGTGCTATTTTCTCCCTGTCCTGTTGAGAGGGAGGGAGAGAGTAGCTGGGTGGGCAGCTGGCCGAGGTCAATCCAGCAGTTTTTTATTGACAGGGAAAAGGTTCTTCACCACCAAGGAATTATTCCAAGTGTAGATTCACTTTTAGTTGTGCCTTTTTAAACCCAGAGATCCCAACTCTCATAAGATTTTCAGTGCAGTTGTATTTTTTTCTCTTCATTTCCCCTTTTTCTGAGAGCTAGGTAAATATGGCCAAATGAAAGTTATATTAAAGTAGATATATACTAAAAAGGACCCAATTACAAACCATTTTTGCAGATGTTTAAAAAGTGGTATTTGTGGTAGTGGTATGTTGTGACATCAGAAAATAAAAACTTTCAATTACTTCCTGCCTTCTTTCACTTCAGTATTTCAGATACTGCCCAGTGATAAATAATTTCTCAATGGTGCTGGAATGACCATGACACTCACTAGGAATTAAGAAATCCAGCTGATGTGAGTAGTTAGATTGGAGAGAACTCTGTAGGAAGTACAAACGAGTGAGCTGGGAGGGAAAACTAAAGTGACCTGAATGCCAGCTACAGAAGCTGCATGTATATACCAGCAGCAGGGAGCATGAGGATCTGCTATGGCAACAAAAGCAGGTGAGCAGATAGAACACCAGTGCTGATACCCCACTGCCAGCAGATGAATCATTTGGCTATAATTGGGAATGCTCTTTTCAACAGCTATTTTAAAATAAAATGTCTAAGAAGATTTCACAAGATTTTGCATGCTCTATTTCAGTTTCCAAGAAGTACCAAAATACCACCAGAAATTTTGGTCCCAGAATACTGCTGCCAGGATCTCAGAATGGAATGAAAATTTACATAAAACCATGGAGTGAATGTTTCCATCCTATTCTATCTTTGGTCTAGGTTCAATGAGCCTAAATAACCAGTCTAGCATGCATGCCTAAGGCAAATAGAACTTCAAATCTTTGATAAGTCCATCTGCCCTTGACATTAAAAAAATATTCCTTATGCTAGAAGGAGTAAATGTTGGAAAACACTAAAAAAGTTACCAAAAGATCGCTTGAGAGGAACAAAACTTCATTTGTTTGAAACAAACAAATTAACAAATCTGAAAAATTCTAAGTTTCAATAGCAACGGAGGCAGTTTAAAAAATAGATTTGATCACCATTAACAAAAATATGCTTTTTCACCATCCGTCAGTATGTCTGTTTTCTGTTGCACTTTATTAGGTAAATATCTAGAATATAGGGGATTGGAAGAGGGTGCTAAACTTACTTAAATTTAACAGCTCTTGGAGTAACTGGTACAGAAGCTTAGTACATTTCTATAGACATCTGTTTCATGCTATTAAATTAATAGATTTCCTAGAAAGAGAGGACACTTCACTGAATTGCATTTTGATCAAGAAAACAACAGATTTTCAATTATATTACAAAGACAAAACTTTCTTGCCAGTTAATCAGTCACATAGGGTCTAGTTGAAGGCCTGTCACTAGAAGTGTTCCCCAAGCCATCCATCAATGACTTGGATGAAGGGGCAGATGCCTCCTCAGCAAGTTCACTGACAACACAAAGCAGGAGGAGCAGCCAATAGCCCAGAGTGCTGTGCAGCCCTTCAGAAGGGCCTTGACAGGCTGGAGAGATGGGCAAAAAGGAAATTCAATGAAGGCAAGTGCAGGGTCCTGCACCTGGAGAGGAGTAACCTCATGCACCAGCACAGGCTGGGGACTGACCTGCTGGAAAGCAGCTCTGTGGAAAAGGACCTCGGGGTTCTGGTTAACAAACTGCCCATGTGGGTGAGAAGCCAGTGGTGCCCTGGGGTGCGTCAGGAAGGGCATTGCCAGCAGGTTGAGGGAGGTGATCCTGCCCCTCTGCTCAGCCCTGGTGAGGCCACATCAGGAGTGCTGTGTCCAGCTCTGGGCTCCACAGGACAGCAGAGACATGGAGCTCCTGGAGCAGGTCCAGTGGAGAGCAACAGAAATGATTAAGGGATTGGAGCATCTCTGTTATGAATAAAGGCTGAGGGAACTAGGCCTGTTCATCCTGAAAAGGAGACAACTGAGAAGGGAACCCATCAATGTCTGTAAGTGTCTGAAGGGAGGGTATCAGAGGATGGATACAGCCTCTTCTCAGCAGTGCCAAGCAATGGCACAAGAGGCAATGGGCAGAAACTAGTGCACAGGAAGCTCCACCAGAAGAGAAATAATTTCTTTACAGTGTGGGCGACCAAGCACTGGAACAGATTGTCCAGAGAGTCTGTGGAGTCTCCCTCACTGGAGATACTCAGGAAATGTCTAGACTGAACCCTGTGCCCTGTGCTCTAGGATGACCCTGCTTCAGCAGGGAGGTTAGATCATATGATGCTCTGTGGTGGTTCCTTCCAACCTGACCCATTCTGTGATTTTATGAGTGAAGTTTCTTTCTGCAGAGGTCAAGTGTTTTATTTCAGTCAAAGTAAATCATCACTGAATGACAATTTTGCTCTAAATTCATCTTTAGTACTTGATAAAGGTTTTAAATTCCTCACAGGGAGAGAGTCTGCCATGGTTTAATTATACCTGTAAAAAGAGGAACTTATTAATAGCATACCAAGTTAAAACATCAAAAATGTATATTGAACCTGGAGCATACTAAAAGAAAAATGGTGAATTAGCATGAGTTCTAGGGACAAGCAGATCCTCTGGTGAAAAATCCTACCCTCCACCCTGCAGCCCTGAGATCCAGACCTTGGTAATTATAACAGCACAAAAAATCCCCCTCTCCTATGCTCAGGGTCTATACATAAATTACAAGGTTTTTCACTAATAATTCAACCTGTATCAAAACAAAAGAGGAAGAAATGCAAAGAAGAAATGCAAAGAGGTATGCACTGGTGTTAATGTACTCACACAGTCCAGATAGGGTTGAGCAAGTCCATTGCAGTAGTTAATTTGTGAGAGCTATATTTATGCCTTAACAGCATGAGTGATAAGTTTAAGCCTTTTGTTGGCTGAAAAAACTATAAAACAATCTCTCAAATGCTTCCAGAAATCGTTATAAAAGAGAAATCAATCAAAATGTTCACATTTGCAAGGTTCACAGTTGTAGCTTTTAACTGAATGAGAAACTGTTCCCTTAGGTGTCTTTAATTTATAAATTGTACCCTCCTGGTTGTATGGAATATCTTCTCTAGGCATGAAGTTATTAATGGAGACAGAACTTTGAAGAAGTGCTTTAGAAAGCTTTCTTGCCCCTGGAGACTTGTCCCAAGGGATTACACCAACCAAATGCATTAAGGAAGCAGTCGTGTACTCTCCAAATGCAACCTCCATATTTCCAAAGAATTCAGTTGCAGCCAGATTACTTTAGCTCAAGTTTGTTGTGCCAGAAAAGCTTTGTCTCCTTGCCAGAATTAGCCAGCTAATTTTGGAAAGTTCACCACACAAACAAAGGGAACCTGTGAAACTGCAAAGGAGGTGTTATCACATTTATTCAACAATAACAGGCTGTGATAGATCCTTTTTCATCAAATTAGTGTAGCTTTGCACATAATTTTAATTTGGAAGGAGCTATTTAGATCTTAGGGGCAAGAAGGATTTAGAATTGTAAATCCATGAAATGCTGAACAAATCTCTGATGTCAGCAAGCTACAAGGAAATGGCTTCTCTTGTCTAACACTAGTCTTGATAGACATTTTAAATTGGTTTACCTTGCAAAAATACAAATTCTAGATGCCTTCTGGAGTGCAATGAAATAACTGTGATCGAGGGCAGTAACACAGAAGCAAATAGTTGTGACTCCTAAACCTAAGTCATTATAATGCAAACCAATAATTGCCTATTTTGACAAATGGTGATTGTTCAATCTTCTTTCCTTCACTGACTGAGCCCATTCTCTTCTCCCTCACCACCTGCTCACTTCAAACCTGGAAGACTCAGTGCCTTCCCTTTGCTGGAGTATGATCCAAGGGCAGGCAGCCTTCAGCACAGAGACAGCAGCAAGCCATGGGACAAGAAATGTGGAGCCCAGAGAAAAAATCAAGAACATTCAACTTTTGAAAATCTTTTCCTGCCTTGCCTCCAAATCAACACAAGGTAAATGAAAAACCTGTTATTTAATTATGGACTTCTGCTGCTATTTCTTAACTAAAGAGTGAGGCAAAGAAATGACCTGTTCCACGGACACGGTGAAGGGAACACGACAAGGACGTGCAGGTTGGGAGTTGGGTTTGAAAAGAACAGAAAGGAGCCTTACATCTAGGCAGTGAAGATCTCTGCGGAGGAACAGTACTGTCCAGAGCTACATCACATAAATCCCTAGAGACCTGAGTAAAGTATGGCTCCAGCATCAAAAGTACTTGTTTTGAGAGTGTTCAATTTTTTTTTTCCTCATTATTCAGCATGCTACTCCTGTATCACTGGCTACATAGAATCCAGTCTGGAGGGAATTATTACATTTTCCAGATCTGCTTGTTCTGAATGTTTGTTTGCCCACAGAGCTGTCCTCACAAAAATCATTATTCTTGAACAGTTATATGAGAACAACATTTTAACAATGGTCTTGGTAGCAAAACACCATTAAAGTATTTTGCATATTAACTACAGTCTGAAAAAGGTCTGCAAGGTGTAGGAAGCACCTCTGAATGTCAGAGCACAAAGCAATACTGGGAGAAAGCTCTGCTGAGATCTCTCTGCTCCAGTGTAGCCCACGCACAGATCCATTTACACATTAAGAGAGGTTTAAGGAGGCAACTGTTGATGTTCTCTCTAGAGAATATCACGAGCAGTATCTAGTAAATACTAAATGAATGATCACAAACTGTGATCTCCAGACATGGAGAGGGAATGAGGCTTCAGCTTTCTTTTGTGAAGGCAGTAGAAAGAGCCATGACATCACGTCATACCTCTTACAACATTTGAAATCTGGACTCTAGAACAAGTAGACTTTTCATTTCTCCAGCATTTAAAAAAAGGAGAAACCTCCTTCCTGTTGCCCAGATTTAATTCCCCATGAGTGAGAAGTCAGTTTCTTCTGAAACAGTTCAAAATAGCCCTCAGGACAAAACAGGTTGAGTGAAAAGGTCAACCAGGAGAAGCAAAGTTGTACAAAACCTTCTTGTCAAGACGGTTTGTACAAAACTAAGCACAGACCTATCAGAACATAAATAGCCAGACTTCCAGGAGGAAACAAAACCTGTTTGAGACTTGCATCCAGTGTTCAGACACAGTTCAGTTACAATACCCAAGCTCTGAACTGGCCCTTCTTTATTCTGAGATTAAGAAGAGCTAATGTTTGAATAGTTTTTTATTTGGGGAAGGGGTTGTTTGTTTTTTTTGGTTTTTTTTAAACACTCCAACTTAGATCTCTATTTCATTCTGAAAACTGACTCTTGAAAACTGGTGGGAAATGAAGGTCAAGGGCAAGAAACATGACACTAGAGGTAAAAGTTTCTGTATCTGACCATAATAGATGAACCTTTCTCTGCTTTCTGAGCCAAATCTTTCCCAAAACACTGTTGCTAAAATACCTACCACTCAACATTTTCGTGTTTTAATTTTGACTTATTTTCAGTTTTAAGAAAGAGTAATTAAATTTTTCATTCAAAACCTTTCCCAAGAATTTCTGTTGCCTTCATCTCCAGAGGTTACAAACCATCTTGGCAGGCAGGAGATATTATCAATGTTCTTTATTTAGGCCAGTAGCAAGATACTTCTGTCACCTCATCCTGAATTAATATTAGCTGTCATGACAAGGGTACCTGGAAACAGCTCTTCAAGCAGAAATCCCCAAATGTATTTACAATGGAAAGGATTTAGCACAAGCACGTTCATCTTCTTTACTGGAAACAAAATAGGAATAGCAGCACTTAAAGACAATAAGTAAGGGTATTTAAACAAGAATAGCTCCTGAGTGCAATAAATACTTCATGCTCCCATGAGCTACAAATCAGTTGCAGCCCACTGAACCATCTGCTCTCACAACAGCTTCCAGCCTGCCTCTCTCACTGCAGTACAGTGTGGGTTGTGCTGCTCCCAGAAAGGATTTGGATTGACCTAGATCAGATAAGGAGAGCCCTAAGTGGCTGGTACACTTAAAACTGTCTTAAATTCTATGCTATATACTTGTCAAATTACCATGTCCCATAATTGGAATTACCAAAGTGGAAAAGATAGCAGGTAGATGGTTAAGAGAGTATTTGTGGGTTCCTCCAAATCTTATTTATGATAAAGTCGGTTCTCCCTGCAACTGAAATAGACTGTCCTACTGTCTTCACTCCTGATGTGATCTTGCACAGCTTGGGCAAGAACAGGGTTCTTATTCCATCACATGTGAGATAAGACTGCAGGAAATGTGATACAAAAACATCTTTGTGCCAAGCTGACCTGTGGGCTGTGCCAGATGCAGGGAGGATCCAGCTGCTTTCAGCTTCCATGAAGCCTAGCAGAGGGATAACCAAGCTTTGTGACACTACAAGGCACTGGCATGCTTTTCCTTGCATGCTTTTCCTAAGAAGGTAGTGGCCAAGTGGCCAAGAATTCTCCCCAGATCCTGAGATGGGATATTCACAACTGCTACAAAACTCTGTTTTATAGGTGATAAAATCCCCTGGAAAGCTGCCTGTGAGAACAGGGACCAACCTTATGCACCTCTGTGTGGCTCCTCGGGATGAGAAGTTCATTGCTGAGGCATAACACTGCTACTGTGAGATGCTGAATGGTAAGGGCAGGGTATGACAGGACCTGGGGGGATCAGAGTGTGTAACATGACAGAGGCAGGAAGGCAGAACAGCAGTCAAGGCAGCACAAAAAGCAAAGCACATGGATAAAATTCTTGTGGTCCTCAATATCCAGCTAAGTATAAAAGGAACTTAGGTACTGTCCCAAAACTTTCTTGAAGTCAGAAAACCTGGAGAAATTTGTTTCAGATTAGCTTGTGTAAACAACTAAAACATCTCAACAACAGCTAAAATATCACAAAAAATGTTCAAATTGATTACAACTTAGATATAATTACAAGTCATATACTGGCCTCCACTAGATGCTTTGCTGCCTCATAGTGAAGTTGCTAGACTTCTGATGGGTACAGACTTCAGCCTGTTATTTCTCCTCTATACTTCAGACACCCTCTGGTCCTCTGGTGTCTGAAGGATCCATTATCAAGACAGAATTAGACCAACAAACTTCACCTTTAACATTAAATATTAAAAGGGTACTAGAATGCCACCTTAGATGCCTTCAATGCTATAAATAGATTATTTTGCACAAGAAAGCCTGGACATTTCAACAAGAAACCATTTCCAGGGGCATCTATATTTTCTTGTCATATTAAATACCACCAAAGACTCAGGACTTCCTCCTAAGTCAAATAAAATACTATTTATGAGTCAACAAGCTGCAATTCTAACAAAGCATCATGCAAATAAACCCAGAACAGGTATCATCAATGGCTCCATTTCAGTGCATAACAGAGAAAATAATATTTTTAATTAATGGGCTGAATTTTTGATTATCTACTTTTCCAGTTCTAGGAAAAAATAATAACATCTGTTCTCTAGGCTGTAAAACCATACAGCTAAAGCCTAGTCTCACAGCAGTACTAATTTTGGAGAAAGAGTGGAGAATGAAAAAAACTATTTTACAGGAGTTTCACCCAATATTTTCAATCATCTACATACAGTTTGATATTAAGACAATAAATGCAGTTATCTGTTACTCTTAAAGAGGACTTTTAAGTACCCTGATGACTAACACCAGAAAATAAACAATCTGAAAATCAGGAAAATAAAATTTCCAAACAGCAAGGTCTTTTAGAAATATTGAATAGGTTCTTAACTGTTTGACCAGAAGATATCAGGAGAAACTATACCTTAGAATGATAATAGGGATATTTGCTTTTTGGTAAACTACTAATTTGGCTGACTCATTAAAACTGAAATCTATCACACCACTTTCTGCAGACAGTAAGGAGAAGAATGTGTTTTAGGCATCTGTTTCTATACCAATACCTAGCAAATGTCAGTACTCACAAACTTATCTTCATCTTGAGTCACTTACTAATATCCCCTTTTTTAAGATGGAACAGTGTTCCCCAAAGAGTAGTCCCTGAGCAATAGGCTTCTGATGGTATCTGTGGCCAAAGAAAATTGAAGACAGCAAGTGAAGGAATGTAAAGCATATTTAGAAATACTGAGCTGCTTTGCTCATGAGCCAATGAACCACAGCACTTTCCTATGTCTGTGTCAGCATTTCAGACTTTCAATGAAGCAGTTGTTTCACAATACTACCAATTTTCCTCTGCACAAACAACTTGAAAAATAAAATGCCCATTACTGTCCTGATTACCTGCCTCATCACAGCCTGCTGGACACAAGGACATATTATTTAGCATTCAACGACAGTACCTTAAAATACTCCATTGCAGCTCTGTCACCTTCTAAAATTCTTTAAAAAATATTTCTCTAGTAAGTCTTCATATGCATGTAACTCTGATGTGACAGATTTGTGCTTTTCTACATAAAGCAATCCATTGTGCTGCAGAGGAAAAAAAAAACAGACAGACTTTTCTGGGCTACTCAAGCCTTTTGAGGTCTGAGAGGTTTGCCCATACCACAGATGGGCAAATAGCAGTAATGGAACTCTATATTAAAATTCAGATAAAATCCTGTGCAATTTTTCAAGCAGTGAGCTGGTTATGAAAGTCTATTTGTTTTTCATGCATCCAATTTCATTCTCATTTGCACCCTTGAGCAAGTACACTTTGCACATTATCTGTGATATCTGTGAAGTCTCTGAGCAAACCAAGCTGAACCCATGTCTGGTACAATGAACAACCCTTTAAAAGAACAATGCATTTTCATTTAATCTCAGGATGCTAAATATTGTGAGGTTAGCCTATTTGATATATTTCTGCTGTCCCTATGAACAAGCTACAGAAATTTTTCAGCTGTTCAGCTACATCTACTATGGACAGAGGCTAAATACCCCATGGAGAGGAGGAGACATTGAGAAACTGGGATCCAGAAATTGGGGATGAACCAAAGCCCTGGATCAAACTTCAACTCTCATTTAAGCAGATCCTTTTAGTCAAGAGAGTTTTATTTGTTAATCTGTGTTGAAACAGTCATTGACAGGACACCTTCCCAAGTGACAGACACTATATTTTAAAAAAGAAAAAAATAAAAACCAAATGCCAGAGGAATAGATTCCTTGTTGAGTGGGTGGCAGCACACAAGCAGCACAAGCCACTGCTTTGGAAGGGAACAGAGTGATCCTCTGGTAGCTAAAGATGTTCTGCTTACATATGTTGTCATGAGCAGAGAGAACATACAGGATTTATCTTCAGATTTTGGTGGCATTTCAACTGCCATGTTCTCCCAGCTCTAAACACATCTGCTGAGCACAACATCCAAGTTAGTGGGAGTCTGGAGTCAGTTATGAAACCCCTACCTGGCCACACCACTAATCCTTAAATTGCAGGAAAGGATTACTAGCCATGATGTATCTAAGCATTTAAAAGGTGAGGCAGCAAGAAAGGAAGCTAATCCAATCCTCATATTAGCAGCATAATTATTTTTAGGAGAACACCTCCTTATGCTGCTGCTGTGTCTCCTACATGGAGACACCCTCTCCCATCCTACAAGGAGATACATTAGCATGGCCATATGTTTTGAGGAAGGCTTGTCAGCTGAGGCACAGAGCTGCTGCTTTGGCTTCTGGAACAGGATACCTCCCTGCCAGCCAAAATCTTTGTGTATGTGTCTGTTCTGCACTACACAGTGAGACAACGGCACAGAAACCCCAGATTCTGTTAAGTGGTAAAACTAAAGCAAACAGGGAATGGCAGGGAGGTTCTAGAAACACATCAGAGAGGTAGAACCTGTAAAAGAAAAGTTAATTTAAGATAATGAGCAGCTTGAATAAGAGCTAGTATGTATTCACTGGTCATGGGGAAAAAGTCAAATACACAAAACTTCCTGCCCTCCACTCCCCCTCCCCCAAGATATAAAACTATAAGAATATGGGGGGGAAATGCCCAATATATAGAACAAAGTATTTGTAACAAGTTTCAAAACTGGAATGAGATGAGCTCATGAAAGAAATGCATGTCATAGTTGCCCATCACAGGAGTGGACCGCAACTCAAAGGCTAAGGAAAGTAAAATGCCAAATTACTTCTTCATAGCGCCATGAAAGTTGTGTGTTGAAAACATGAAAATTGAAAAAATCCTAATGAACCAGTCAGAAAATACAAGTATAAACATTCTTTAGCAAAGCTGGAATTTGAGCAGCACTCTAAATCAACCACTGTTAATCCCAACTACATGGAATAAACATGTTATTTTCCAAGAGTGGCAAAGCAGTGGCTCATGATGACAGTATTATAGTAAGGCAAAAGGCTAAAACTTCTCTGTATGCAGCAACCAAACACTTTTCTGAGCAGGAAGAGAAACCCTTACGCAGTTTACCTTTCTGTCTTTATTCTTTTACCATTTACTGCTTAACACTAAAAAAAATCATACTCCGAAGGTTCTTGCTGCACTGTAGAACGTTTAAGGCTTAGTCTTGTTCTGACACTTATTTTAAGCCTTGAAGTAATTTCTTCAGACAGTTTTTCTGTTCTTCCATTACCATCTAGGCTAAGCAACAGGATTCTTAACTCCTCCTGCAGAACTGGCTCAGGCAAAAGCAGACTCTTTCCATCTCTTGGGGCTCTATATCAACCCAGTATATAATTCCCTATAACAGTCTGTTATTTGCTGCAATAACATAAAAGAGAGCAAATACATGCAGGGGAAAGAATTTAACAGGGTACAGTCATCACATGCAAATTCTATATTCTTCTCTATTTGTTTGAAGGCTAGAAAGGCAAGCTATTTTAAAGTGATAATTGACTTCTATTTCAGCCCTGTAAAGAAAAGAAATGTCATCCACTTTGGGTAATTAATTGCATTACATATTCCCATACACCCACATACATTTGGAGCAGGAAAACATAACTCTCTGACAGCTACACTGGCCTAAAAAATAAAAACCCGACAGAAACATTTAGAGATTTCAGATCATCCAAAATGAAACCAGACCGTAATTTTGCTGACTAGTACTGGGGGCAATAAGCTTTAACTAATATTTTTCTTTCTACAAATTTGTTGATGGGCACAAACCAATTTTTGCATCCTCACTTCACAGATCTCAGTCCTTTGACATCATTGAGGTCCCTACACTTCAGTTGAGAAGAATATCAGCTGTTCTCTGTTTTGGGGGATTGCTGTCTCCAGCTCACTTGAAAGTACTGCTCAGGTGCAAATTAACAGAGTTTTTCACATCCAGAGTGAAGTAGGTCTTAACATTTCCTATGGTCAGAAAACAAGGATTGGAAATAGAAATATCAGTTAAAACATCAGCAAATAAATTGTGATGTCAGATGTTGTTACAAAGCAGAATTATCATCTCATATCTCTTCATCTTCCTTAAGTTTTTGGAAGTGGGTAAAATTTGAATACCAAGCAAATTTTAGTAGGTGTAGATGTTGCTTAGGAGTAGATGTTACCACTATTTTCCTTTTCTCTGGGTGAAAGGTCAGACCTTCTTTTCTCAGGCCCTAATTTACCAAGTCTGACTTCCTACTTATTTCATTTTGAACCATTACACATTTAGAAAGATACCCCGGCTAAATATAATTTTAAAAGACAGTTAATTTTTCACATTTAAATATAAGTAAAAATGTGGTTCTTGAGGCAGTCTGCAGAAAATACATGGTCCTCCAGAGTTGTTGCTATCCTGCCTTCACACAATGATGCTGTCCATTGGAGTCAGCTCCAAAGGGGAAGACTTGGAGAGGCCACAGCCCTGGACCCACGTACACATGGCAATCTTTGTCCTCCCACTCATTGCTTCCCACTCCCTCCAAGAGCCTGCAAGTGCAAGAAGCAGCTCATCTGGCTGTTGAGTAGCAGAAGAGCAAAAGGGCAGTAAATCCTCCAGCTTGTTTCTTTCCACTTTGCGCACAGACCCAGTCCATATGTTCTTTTCTTCCTGTAGGGTCAGTGGCAAACAGCTGCATGTTCTCCCTGGCCACAGCTGCAAGCACCCAAAATGTGCTGCAAGACTTACAGGGACAAGCAGTAGCATCTAAACTTAGTTCTAACACTACTTCTTCATAATTCTTTCCTCCTGTAAATCAAGAAAATCTAGGGCTTGTTATTTGAATGAAAATATTAAAGCCAAAAAGCATGCTAAAATTTTCAATCTTTCCCTCAAGGAAAGACATCCAGTCTCTAATCTCATCACTTTAGCAGCCAGATCTAAGAGGATATCATGCATATAGGTGGAGTTCTTCAGAGCTGGACCACATTCTAGGCAATACCAACACAGCACATCAGTGCTGCTGCCCAGCCTCTCTTTCACTGAACCTCTGTGCTGTGTTTCCCAAGTCAGCTGTGGCACAGATCACACTTTGCCTGCCTAAAGAGATCTCTCATGCCAGCTAACGTATATAGATAGCCTCCTCTAATTTTTCAAAGTCGATACCACATTTGATGAGAATGAAATCAAACATTAAGAACAAGAAACATATCAAAATCCTCTGTTCCAATATGAGGATGAGGCCCACATAATTATATTCCGAAATAAGAGATACAGATATATGTTACAGTTACATGATGTCAGAGATATCAGTGCTTTGGGGAAAATTGTAACACAATTGTAACAAAAGTTGCTCAATGCTCAACACAAAGAATACAGCATGATTTAAAACAAATGCCCCAAGAAGCTGGAAAGGAACCTGTCACCCAGACAGATGCATGTAGAAAATACATCTCTGGAGACAGATTTATGTGGATTAAAAGTATACAATTTGAATCAAAAGTGTCAGATCTGAACAGAAGCCCAAGACTTGAAGTGATACTTGTTCATTCATCTATGTATTATTTTATATTTGCTGCTACTGAAACAAATTGCTAAGCCTCCACCAGAGCAGAACTGGATGAAAGCTCTAAGGCATTCTAGGACATAATAACAAGGATCAAAGCATCACATTTAGAGATGAAATGATTGTCACTTGTCTAAAATCATCTGCCAGTGTTGCCTTGTGAGCAAATGAATGCAGACCAGGAAAGCAAAACAGAAACAGGGAGTGTTTATGATTCATTTCGTTGCTGGCCATGATTGGTTTATGATACCTTTTATGTAACCCCACAAATTGGAAGGGCAGAGTTACATGAAGGTATGATCCTTATTTCTCCATTTCTATTGAAGAAAAAGACACCTGTATTTCATATCTATTTAAATACCCAGTTAATTATTGCTATACCATGTCCCTAGCCAAATGCACCCTCATTTAGATGATTTTTTTTTGTTTCTGTTGTTCATGATGTTCCTTTTAAGCAGCAGTCATTTCCATTTGGTCTTAGCCTAAACAGCTTCTCTGGAAGACAGCCCAATTAAGCAGATTTTCTTATTAAGCATGCCCCAGTTAAGTGATGTACATCACTATCAGATCAGTTCTTTTATGATTTTTACATACTGAGCAGAGCACAGGGCACACTTTACATTGTTTTCAAGCTAGTCTGTCCTTGCACAAAGAAACTATGTTTACATTCATTTTAACAAAACAACATCAAAGGTATGAAATCTAACCTAAATATGAAGACTTCTACATAGTCCTGTGGAATTTTTTGATAAAACTAACCCATTTCCTCTTTAAGTATTTTATTGAAGTGAGTCTCTGAAGAGAAACTGACTTCTGACACCCCAGCACTCCCAGCAGCACATCTCTGTGGAAGAGGGAAGGGGCTCTGTTTCCCTGGGCATCTGGAAATCACCTTCACAACTCGCTCTGTGCTCCAGCACTACATAAAACTTTTTAATATTTAATTTAATTAAGTTTAATTGAATTAAATTAATTACATCTTTTTTTTTTCCTGTGGGAAAGAGCAATTCAATGACAGCCTCACAGTCATTTCCTCAGGTTATATTTCTGGCACTTGGCAAGGAATCTGAAAAAAGTGTTGGACACAGGTCTTATTTTCACAAGAAGATTACTGTTAAAATCAATGACACTTGTACATTATATTCAATTAGAATACCAGTCCTTCTGCAGCAATGAAATTAAAAATAAATGCTGAAAAGGTAATCAAATTAAAAGCTATCACTTGCTTTTAAAGAGTGTTTAGGTGTGTTCTGAGCATTCCACAATACTGACCTAAAGTCCTTATGTGTTGTTTCAGTACCAAATGCGATTTTCTAAATCAACTGCAGTCAAGCAACTGGGATCATTTTGCAATCCACATATTTTTAATTTTTTTTAATGAGTGTTGGAAATACTAAATAAGTTATGCCATAAAACAATTTTCTGATTTGATTTTTCCATCAATTGCAAATAAAATGGTACTAGGGAAGAAAACCTGACTGTCACTATGAATTGTTGTTTTCTGAAGTGTGCAATAATTTCATTATGTTCATATATTAGTCCAGTTTTCTTATTTTATCATAGTAGTTCAAATTTTAATTGCAAACATTACTTTTGAGTTTGAAAAGATGCAGCCCTTGTGCCAGAAAGATAAATGAATTACTTTTGTACCATCAGAGGTTGAAACACAACCATCTGGTCCACCAAAATTGGCCTGAATTTTTCAGTATTTTTTAAATGGCACATGCTGAGAAAAAGCCTGCTCCAACTGAAGTAAGTGGCACAACGCCCACTAATTTATATAAAGCCAGGATTTCTTCCAACATGTCCTAGTGAGAACACTTTGCTTTTCTGGACTATGCACAGATTCTGTACTGGCTACAACTGTGTTGGTTGGGTGAGATGAGATTTTTTTTTTTTTCCCTCTCCACACAAACAACAAAATCAAATTGTGAAGATATATTCAAGGTGGACAGAAACAAGCACTGGCAAAGAAGCATGTTTCTGGTGTTTGAATAGCAGGAGATGGAGGATTATTCCCCTGAAGGTATAGGGGAAGGAACACACATTTCTCAGTTTCTGTCAAGTCCAAAGTATTGACAAAACACTGAGAAATATCTTTTCCTGTTGTAATACAGTATCTCATTGACTGTCAGCAATGTGTGGATTTCAGGTTTCTTAAACTGGACAACTACTGTACTACACTTCTGGTAATACACTTCGTTTAAAATGGACACAGAGAGACCCACATCTCACAAAAAATTCACAGTTTAAGAAAGAAAATTATATATTCTGGAGTAAGCCAGTGATATTTTCACAAGAAATACTCTGCTAAGGAGTGATACCTGCAGTTGTTTCATGTAATTTAATTCTGGCTTTACTTTATTTACAGAGAAAATGCTGCAACTAAAGAGCAAAAAGGTTAAGTGAGCAGTGGTTTTAGGTGCAGTGGCACCATTTCCAGAGACTTTATCCCATGCTTCACAGCAATGGGACAAAGTCAGGCAGCCACGCTGGCACAAAACTATTCAGTGGAAGCACGATAAATAGACAAAGAAAGTAACCTGTGATTTCCATGTTCAGTTGTGGTTCATTACCCAAATATGTAACTATTTAAAGGTTATTTATTTTACTGCTTATACTGGAAATAAGGTAGCAGCTGCTTAGATGTATATAAGCAGGCACACACATACACATTTAGAAGTATATCTACACAAGTTGGATTGCTTTGTAAATAAGGTTACTCTGAATATTTTTAGATGCAAATCAATTCTATTTTCCACTCTACCAGTAGGATTAAATTTCTGACATTGATGAAATCCAAAGACGCTAAATTTAACTTGGTGATTCGAGAATGATTCATAATGAAACCCTTCTTTTTTCATAGCAGTGGGATGGCACCTATTTTATTCTGCTTTATTCTAGAGATAGACATTAGAGTGTACCCATGATGAGTGTAATAGCAGTCAGATTTTAGTAAGCCTACCAGATAATGATACTTCAGCCATATTCTGGGGGAAGTAGAGAGGCTAAAATTTTAGCCAGAAGATTCCACATCTATTGCAGTAATATGATGTGAAAGAGATTATTTGTACAAGCATACCTTGTTGACTTTGATAATTTGTAAAAAAACAGACCTGAGAGTTTTTCAGGAAAGAGAAAAATAAATATCAGGTCTCTACACATTAAAGAACTACTGAATTTCCCTCAAAGATTAAAAAGGAAAAAGAAAACCCAACCCCCCCAAAAAAAAAGAAAGTCAAGTCTTGAGGACTAATCTGACTTTTCTTTACAATACTTTTCTTTTTTTTTTAAAATAAATATTTCTATTCCTGTTACAGGTCAAAAATTCCCAACATATTTACCACAGTGTCATGAGTCTGCTGTAGGCATTAGTGAAGTGTCTCGCCTACTGCTGCCTAGCAAGTACATATGTGGAACATCTGTATGTCATCAACAAACACATAAATTCATTATATTGGTTTTCTGTCAACATTTTGTATCTTTTAATTCAGGGGGTTTATGCACTAGGATTAAACATTTATTGTAATTTTTATTTCATTGCTAAAGATTAAAACCAAGCAAATTTTCCTCAACAAGACAGAAAGTGTGACTCAAGGTGTTTTCCTGGAGGAAAAAAGTTGAAACAGTTAAACAGAGATACTTCTGTAAACTTTTTAAAATTAAAATAGACAACAGTTATTTCTCCTGCTATTTTTACATGTGAACAACACCATATTTCTCTGCAGACAGTTGTCATAGAGAATCAGAGAATATGCTGAGTTGGAAGGGATCATTGAGTCCAGCTCCTGGCCCTGTTCACACACCTTAGCTGATGTTTATGACACTAGAAAATTCAGCCTGTAATCAATCATGAAAACTAATGGTTTCCAGTCCTCCCCTCAATTAATTACATCATATAAATAAAACTTATATTAATTATTTAATTTATAACCTATATAAATGCATATATTATATATATAAAACACATACACAAACTTTTTTTATATATATATATATATATACACACCACACTCCTTTCTTAGGATCTGGAATTCTACAAATGAATGCATACTGTATAAGACCAGTTTCCTATGCTTAATCAAGATATACAAGAATATCTTCTCATGTAAAATATATGGCAGTCCTGAATAATTTAAAAAGGCTCAAACGTTTCACTCTCTTTGATATCTAAATATTGCCTACTAGAGGAAAACACAAAGAATATCTCTCCCCCTCTTTGAAATTAAAAAAAAGTATCTTTAGTGGAACCTGAATTTTATTTAGACTACATACAAGCAATTTGAGGGAGAGAGGAGATGGGGAGCTGCTCAGGCATTTTATGATTATTCCCAGAAAAAAACTTTATGCTCCCAGAATTTTAAAGTAAGAGAGACCTTTAGTAATGGTCCAGTCATGTTAATGGAAAGATACTGAGAACTCTACTCTGAAATGACAGAGTTGCAAGAAAATTAGGACATATTTACATTAGTGTTTCTCTTATTACGATATTGCACAGTATTCCATCAATCCCATGGTTTTCACTTAAAAGTCAGTTTCTAGGTTTTCTTCCATCTACTGTCACTATTTTTCATAACTGAAGATCATTAGTATGTTAAAAGTTAACCATTTGGGATTGTATTACACTTTTAATAGTAATTTTTGAAATCATTTATGTTGAATTAGAATTTATTCAAAGTAATTTATTGAAAGTCAATAAGCCATCACCCTCCCATTCAAAAAGGTTCAGACCCTAAAGAGACAAGAGCAATTTTAAAGGAAAGGATTTAAGTAATTTTGAAATGCTGTCACCTTCAAAGCCATATTTTTTTCTGGGCAGGGACACCTTCCTCTGGACCAAGTTGTTCAAGACCTTATTCAACCTGTCCTTGAACAGGGATGAGACACCCAAAGCTCTTCTGAGCAACCTGTTCCAGTGCCTCACCACCTTCACAGTAAAGAATTTATCCTCTATAACCAATCTAAGCCATTCCCTCTTGTTCTAACACCACATGTAGAACCATCACTACATAAAGAATCATCTGTATTATTTATTTTTCTAATCAAGATTTCTTTAAAAATAATTCAGTGTTTTTATCACTCTCTTGCCCTTCATAGGCTGATATATATCTTTCAAAAATGTTAGATAATAAACTAGAATAATAATGAATAAATGGTTGTTAAATGAAACATTTAATTACAGCTTTCACAGGCAAAAGAAAAACTATTGTCACTGGCTTTAAAAAAAAAAGTCAAATTTATTCCCAGAAGTGCTGACAGAGTACTCTGAATTATGTATGGTTTGTTTTGAAACAGGAACTCTTAGAAGAGTAAGAACCTCACATTGAAGGAACATTAAAGTTCAATTTAAGGATGAAAAATTGGGCAAGTATCGTGACAAGGCAAGGTTCAGACAACCTTCAGAACTGATTACATTGTAATCTGCATAAGCCTTTGCATCACTGAATCATCACATTTCTTGTAGAAAAAAGGCAATGAACTCCTTCATACACATCTGTTGACAGTCAATGGAGACATCTTAAAGAAACATCCAGAAAAGGAGAAATGTACAGAAAGGAAAAATGACACCTGCCACATCAGTCTGAATCTTCCTGCAGCACATTCTAGTGTTGTCTATATCTGTTACACTTTTAGGATTGGAGAGTACCCAAAGACCAGAACTAGCTCTGGTTCATTATTCCTACCAGGGCACTTGGTGCAATGCAAGTTCAGAACAGTGGCCTGCACCAGTATCATCTGCACATAATGCTAACTCAACAGCAGAGGGACACAACACCTCATTTCCATTCAGGCACTAACACACCTGGTCAAAGGCAGAGCTACTGTTCCAAAAGCAGCTCCAGAATTATGAGAAAAAACCCACCTACAAGCAGAAGCAAAGGTCACTTGTAACTATTTTCCAACTAAGTATTTTTAAGCATTTCAGCACTAAATATTGCCAAACACACATAGCCTGGACTGCCACTACACTTAAGTCCTGTCTCTGAGTGGCAGCCCTAAACTCCCTGCTCATCTCCCAGGCTGCTGTCCCTCTTCCCTCTCAGCAGAGAGCTGGTGGAGTGCAGTCAGCTGGGCCATATCCCAGGTGTGCTCCTGGGCTTCCAGCTCTGCAGGCACTCATGCCATCAACCTCAAGGCAAAAAGAAGTCAATGTTTCCCAAGAACATGCTCTTGTGTCAACTGCTGGGATAATAATCCAAGGGGAGCCATAACAGGGGGGTATCTCTTAAGCTAGTCTGCTCCAGGTGGGTTGGCTCTCAACAGGTTCCCACAGGCTGTTGGAATATTGTCCTTTTTCACAGAAGAAACATCGGTGTGCTACTCCTTAAAAACGTGACAGGATGCTGCCCCACCTAGTGGGAGCACCTCTGTCTTCCCCTCTGCTTCCAGGCAGACCTGGAGAACGTTGTATAAAGACACATTGTAAGACACTTCTAATGGTTTGTAAAATTGTTAAAAATATCCTGACAAACAGATGTGGGAAGGATTCCACAAGTGGTTTAAATTAAAACATTGAGATCCTAAAAGCTTAGAAAAGCCTTTAATGGAGGGGAAAGTATTAAATAAATGCTTCCTACATCTGAAATGTTTTCATGTGCAAATACTAATTTGTTGTCTATTAAATTATGTTAAGCAAATGTAATTTGAGAACCTGCAGCATAAAAAAGATAAACCTTCTATCTTCAATGCAGTTATTACTCCATGCTTATTGGCTAGAAACCAGATGCAGTCTCATGTTTACTACAGATTACAGGTAAAATTTTCTTTTTTAGCTATTTGGGTTGGTATCATTTGCCAATTCCAAGCTTTCATAAGTTCTATCAGTGCTACTGAAAATACAAGACCAAAATTCTGTCAGTTCTATGCAAGTAACACAGAATTGAATCCAGTCTTTCATTTTCACCTCCCAGCTAGCTGTATCTAATGCCAAATCTACTACCTGCATGGCTGCCCTCTCAAAGAGTGTGAACTGGGTATTTTTTTCCCCAACATTTCATCTGCCTTTTTCTTTCCAAAAAACCTCCACATGTTTTTTGTGTCTTGAAGACAAAACCAAAAGCTGTTTCTAAGTCAAAATTTTACTAACTATTCTATCTGGCACAGCAGAGCTGCTGCCTCATTGTCTTCAACTACTAATGTTCTAATTAGCACTTCACACAGAGCCTGAACAGAAATCAGTTCCATGTTCAGGTGTGACTTTTTTGACACTTAAATTTTAACTGCTGTGTTCTTCAAAACACTCACTGGCTTTTATTTGAAGAGTCATTCTTAGGAACACCCTACAAACTAATAGATTTTGGAACCTCACAAAGCAAGTCCTTAATGGTCTGCTTTACCCTCATAGAATGACAGCACAGCAGATGGAGAGGGACATCCCCACAAGATGCTCAAAGGAACGACAGGTCTTGGATGCAATCCTCCAACATAAGAAATCTTCCCCAAGAAGAAGAGAACCCAGCCTTTCAGTTCTAAAAGTCCTCCAAACAAAAAGTTACACTAAAGAACATTAAGCTTACTGAAGTTTACCTGAACAGCTAAATGCAATTTAATTACTTAACTCCCAGGACTGTCTGACAGCTTAACTAAAAACAACATAATTAATAGCAACAACTTAGAAGAAGATGCTATTAAAGTTCAAGCACTTCCTCCAGACTAACAGAAGTAATACTTCTCAAGAAGAGATTGTTCTCTGCCTGGTGTTTTGGTCAGCTCAATGCCTATCTAGCCCCAGCAATGACCTTCCAGCACACGGCTGGCATGGCACACCATACCATGCTCTCCTGGAGTCCTCAGCCATGGTGGTACACAGCTGACCTGAACTGACTCAGGGGACATTCGATACCAAATGATCTCTGCTCAGGTGTATAAGCTAAGGGACTGGAGGCATGTGTTATTTACAAAAAAGTTTGTCTTTTGGAGCAATCACTACATGTGCTAAAGCCCTGCTTCCTGGGAAGTGACTGAACATCTCCTGTTGATGGGAAGTAGGGAATAAGTCTCTTGTTTTCCTTTGCTCCCACACATGGCCTTTGCTTTATTAAATTGCCCAGGAGATTTTTTCCATCTTACTTTCTCCTTTCCCTTATCTGGCTGAGGAAGGGACTGATAGAGCCCTTTAGTGGGCACATGGCATCCAGCCAAGGTCAACTGACCACAGTCCTTTTTGGCACCCAGTATGTGACATGAAGAATTTGAGATAAAGAGTGTGAAGAGTCCTATTCCTGAAGACAAAGGAGTGGCAGAGTTAGCAAGTGATGAACTGACCTGAGCCCCGACTCCATGTCCCCCTGTGCCTCTGGAGGGAAGGAGGTAGAGAATGGAGGGGTGAGGAGAAGGTGTTTTAACACTTAGTTTTTATTTTCTCACTATCCTACTCAGATCTGATTGGTAATAAATTAGACGAATTTTCACAATGTTGAGGTCTGTTTTGCCCATGACAGTCATTGGTGAGTGATCCCTCTCTTATCTTGACCCACAAGCCTTATATTTTCTCTCCCCTGTCCATATGAGGAGAAGAGTTACAGAGCAGCTTTTGGGGGCACCAAGTGTCCAGTGTCTAGCCAGGATCAACCACCATAGGAGAAGCAATGGAGGCACCCAAACAGAGAATATCCTTTTGCACTTGAATGGAAAATTTTGTTTCAATTTATAGGACAAATTTGGATGATCCCCATAGCCTTTTTATGAGGAGCTATAGTCTCAGCATGCTGCTCCCAGCACAGTGTCCCAGAGCATGAGGCAATGCACCAAGCTGAGAAACTGTGAACAAGAACAGCATGGGGTGCCCTGGAAATACAGGGATTTGGAAAGTGCACCTGCAGATATTTGTGGTACATTTTGTAGGATGCCTCTTAGCAATGTCCAGCTGTGGGTCAAAATCAACAAGGATGAACACTTGACAGTTCACTTCACCCAGAACCAAGGGCAAATGCAGAGTGGATCCATCACTTTGGCCTGTATTCCAGTAGCTGGATGGCTGACAGGAAAGAGGAGGCCTTCACATATAAAGTATGACAGACAGCCACCAGCAAAAGACAGTCACATTAAGCCTGACATTATGATCCCAAGGTGTGGGATATTGTCAGTTGTCTCAGTGACAGAACCCCCCACCAGGCACAGCTTTCTCATGGCAAAGCATGTAAAGACCTTGTGCTGCTTCCAACAGGAAAATGCTTTCTAGAAGTGACAGCTATTCAAGCTATAATAAATAAACTATTCTATGTATTAAAAATAAAGTCTATTCTATTAGATGGGAGTGAAGGCATTGATAAAATAATAAAATTTGATCAAAGCAAACTCAAAAGGAGCCAGACAAACTCATTAAACTATCTGCATGGAATGTCAGATCTAAAGAAAAGTTCAGAGTGGGTTTACTGGCCCCTGACACCCGAGTGCATGCAACCACATCAGATCATTCTGCTCCACAAAGGATTTTCCTTTCCTCATTAGAGAAACTAAGACAAGCATTGCTTTTTCCTGTGTTTTCAAGTTACTGAGATCTTAAGACTTTTTCCTTCCATGAAGCATTCCAAACAGAAAAATTTCTAAAACCAGAGCCTGTTCACCTGGCCTACAAAGAGACTGTAAGACCACATATTACAGAAATCTTAAGATCTATGAGATCTTATCATCACCAGAGCACAGACTTTTCCAAGACTGGGCTGTCAGTAGGTGTTGGAACCACCAACTCCAAATAAAATCCACAGAAGCTCTCCAATGTCCAAAGTACACCCTGGCAGCTGGCTGTCTGTAAGGATCTCTGTGCCCCAGAGCTGTGTCTGCAGACTTGTGAAGGACTTTGTGGGTTACAGCTGCTGTGTCCTGGTGGGACAGATGGAAGCTGGACCTGTCCCTCTCTACTATCAGTGAGAGCCAGCAGCAGATGGGGGTTCCTCCTGCTCTGGGATGGGAAAGGAAATGAGAGGAACATAGGAAGAATGGCATACCAGGCATGACTTTTCAGAGAAGTGCATAACTTGGATCCTTCAAGCAGGATTATGATACCATCTAAGGACTATTACCAAGCAGGATTTGCAGATAAGGTTTTCTAGGGTCTTCAATTGGTCTCCCAACAACATATCATAATTAGATTAGAGAAGACATTTGGATAGCTCGACTGCACAACTCAGTCAGCTGCACAAACTGCATCTCCCCTTTCAGTCCTCATTCTTTAACCAAAGGCACACATTTGAAAAACAAAATACAATGTTAACTGTGAGCATGCAAATGACTTTAAAATCTGGACTTTTAATTATGGTTCAATAGGTTGTTTTGTTCATATCCTCCATTTTCTAGAAATAAAAAATAATTTCTTGAAGCTGAATAGATTTCTGGACAGTGAACTTATCTCCATATAACCACTACTGTTCCAAGATTCTGCCTTCAGGAAAGAGAAACAACACTGCAACTCCAAAGCATTTCAAGGTATAAATGGATTCCCATGCGTCAAGTCTAAAAGCACCTCTGAATCACTTAACCCATGAGCTTCCAGATCTGTTCCCTGTCCTACATAGTGAGGACAGAAATGATGACTGCTTTTCCACTTGCTGCTGTTAATTGAAACTAACAGCCTGATACCATGACATAGCATGACATCCTGTATATATTTATTATTTTGGTGTGGAATCATCAGTCTAGTAAAAGGTATTTCACATCTGGGTGAAAAAGCAGATACGACTTTTTATGAGATTATAATGACTTCATAATTCTTACAAAGACAATTTTCCCTAATGAACAGAAAATAATCTTCTTTTTCTAATCCAAAGGATGAAAGTAAAACACAGCATTTGTTTAAATAAAGGATTTCCTATTTGGGACTATTAGTGTGTGCAAGAACACAGCGCAATAATCAAAGGCAAAGGAGAGTGAAGAAGAATGATTAGCACAGAATAAGATACAACACTTCTGCTTCATATTTGTTTTCTTTAAGCAGGTTTTAAAGCTTTTAAAAATTTTCAGTAGCTTACTATGTTAGAAGAGCATCATTATGACACTTTGATTTACAAGAAAAAAAAACAAACCCAAAATACTCCTATAAGGATTTGTTGAGCTTGTTCTATCATGCATTCAAATATCTCTATATGCACAGATGGTGTTATCCAGAGTTAGTACATCCTAGCATCCTGCAAGCATAAGAAAAGGCAAGAAGTTGTTTCAAGAACATTTCCAGATTTGGAAATAGACACAATCTAATTGCAGATATTTCCTCTTAATAATTAAATTTACTGAACACTTTATTGAAAATTCTTCCACAGCAGAGATGTGAACTCTGGTGAAAACATTACTGCTTATGGAAAGGAAGGCACAGCAATATGCAGCAATATTTAGCAAGAGGATCTGAAAGTATATGAAACCTGTAGTCTGAAAAAGAACTCTCATAGCCTAGTTGAACCACTGACTGCCTAATGACATTGTGACTCTTATTTTTATGTTATTCACCCTCATTTTCACTGATGGTTATGCAGATAAAAGTATTCGTGATGAAATTTTCCCACCCACGATAATATATTAAGGACACATTACTTATCACTTATATAACACCAGGATTATTTTTTCAAAAGAGGATTGTGTAATACAAAGGATTACCATTCTTCAAAACAAAAAGTATATGCAGAGCAACAGCAGTTACAGGCAGACTGATCAAATGCTTCTTCTGCCTAAAGTGCCATTACATGTCAATTTAACACAGCACTGAGTAAGCTGGGACTAAAGGAAAACACACAAGACAACCGCTATGAAAGGCTGAAAATCTACTTGTTCTGCTAATAAGTTTTTTAATTATATCAATAATAACAAATGAATGAAACATTTAAATTATTAGGGTCTTTTGAACTGCCATTGATGTCACTAAATATTCTGCTGTGGAAATGCAATTTGGTTAATAAAGCAATATAAATTTACCTTTCCCATCAGGTTGTGGGTGGTTATTTCAATATCCTTTCTCTCTGCTGGGGCAGTGGCAGCTCTGTGCCCATGCCTTGCTGGAATTTCAGCAATTTCAGCTGACAGAGAGCGTTACAGTGAACAAGGCTTTATAACCTCTCTGAATTCTTCCACTTTCTAGCAAAAGCTTTGCACTCACCCACCTTTATTTTTGTCACAGTTGCTAGGATGCCTTGGCGACAGACACCAGAAATATCTATGATTTGGAGACAAAGCTGGAGGCAGGTGTAATCCACACCAGACCAAAAGGAGAGCAGGAGGCTCCTGCCAACAATCATTTCACCAGCAGAGATTCCTTGCAGCAGCAAAAGCACTACCAGGGATAGAGCAAATCTACTTGCTGCCATCTCAGCCTCTGTATCCCACCTGCCTCACAAGGAGCACAAGGAACAGATCCAGCCTCCCATCACTGGGGAAGAAGGAAAAGTGCCTCTCAGTTTGGACACCCACCTCAGCCAAGAGCCCCGATACACCCCCCAGGCTTTTCTCCTCCTTGCTGTTGGTCATCCCACTGAAGTAGTAAAAATAGATCCTGGACCTTATTGTTCAGGGCTGTGCTCTAGCTTCAGCTGCAAAATCTGCCTCCTGCATGGGGTGTTACAACCAGACACCGCAAGTCTTTACAGAGGATCAGAGCTGGCCAGAACAGCTTCCAAAGACCCCAGTGATGCTTCCTTAGTGAAGCTCACACAGATGCTGGCAGAGAGTGTGCTAGAAACAAAGCACAAATGATGTATGTGCTTGTTTAAAAAGCTCACACAAAGAGGGCTTTTTCTTTTAAATGTTGCTCATACACTTCTGCATTTTAAAAGTCAAACACAATCAGGCAATTATTTAGAATAAAATGCAATTTTTCTGGGTGATAAATGAAAATAGTTTCATTAAGTATTAAACATCTGTTTTGAAGGAACTTCCCCTTATTTACATAAAATCTGTGTGCCATTTTACAAAATGAATGCCTTCTCTGCTAACAGTGTTGTGGAGGAAGGGGTTTGTTGCACTGGACTCATACAAACAACCTTACTTTCTTCACTTTCTCATTGAAAGAACTTTTATTGCCAGACTGATTGTAGCAGGAAAATTACAATGTAATGCTACACCATAGTTAAAAATCCTTTTGGCCTCTAATGTTAGACAGAAAAATTGTTCTGAGAATAAAAGAACAGATGCTGACAGCCATAGCAATTCTCGATGCTCATGCCAGGAAGCCATATTTTTTTGAAAAGGCTATTCATAATGTGAATAGTGCTTCATGTGAAGAGAACTCTATTATACAAGACAGTACATATTTGTAGCTAAAGGGACCCCCCCTCCAAACATACCCATTGATTTTTTTTTCCCTTTATCCAGATTTACTTGTTTTACAACCTCTTTTTGTTCTATTAGTTGCTTCAGTGCTCTGAACACTTCTTGTTTACACATGTTGCCTAAAATAACAAACACTAAGCAATTCTTAATATAAGCGGAGAAATGTATTTGCAGACTGGTATAAGAATCCACAAAAGGTAAACTTTTAGAAGAGAAAACTCTAAGAAATCTGACCTATATATTCTTTTATGAAGTAGTTTTCCCCCTAAAGGCATCCACTGTTGCTCACCCCCTCATACCCTGAAACAGAAGCATAAGTTGTAGCACTAGTGTAAATAGACTGCTGGAGCCTTGACAATGTTTTCAATCATGATGTCCAGACTAGATACCAATGACAAAAATATCAGATTTTCCCAGTCTACAAAGGAAACAAACATTGCCAGGTGCTTTCTCATTAGAAGGAGTATCCTGCACTCTGTGCAGAGTAGGACCTTACTCTATTACCAAGCTATGCCAGCTGTACCTCAGACACAAGAGAGCATTCCTCCTGCCCACGTCTGTGCTGTCTATGCTCCTGGCAGCAGAAGCAACCTTTCCAACTTCTGGCACCATCCAAACCTTTACAACAGGCTGGTCCAGGTCAGAGAGCACAGACGTGGCAGCCCAGTGAAGTTCCCCTCCCAGACAGCAGAAGGAAGTTCATCATCTCGGTGAAAAGAAGAGGGAACATCCTTGTTACACCATCCAAAAATGTCCTGCCACCCTATATTGCCATCAGCCACAAATCTGTATAGGCAAACCATGGAGCAAACCAGCTGGGCACACACTGCTTTTTAAAAGTTTCAGAGGTTTAGGAGGGTACCTCCAAGTTTTGGTGCTCCAGCATCTCTTCCCCAGTCAAAGCTGGAGATGAACCTCCTTGTTTTCCACAGTCAAACACCAGAGCAAAGTGTTCTTTTTTCCCCCACAGCCCTTGCAGCTGCATCTGCAAGATTCCACTCCTGAGTGAGAGTGCTGTAGGAGAGTCATGGCTAAAATAATCACTGAGAGAGTTTAAGTGTATAAGGAACTTCATAAAGGCTGAATAATGGCAGCTGAGACAGGATTAAAATACATATTTAAAAGAAAACACTGTCATGTTAAAGCGACATGTTAAAAAAACCTCATATATAGGAACTGAGCTGAACTGTATAGAATATTAAAAATTCACATGTAAAGTCCTTCTCTCTTTCATCTTCTCCAGTAACTCTACATTTCCTTCTTACTTCCACACATCACTTCTCTTTAGCAGTTACTATAAATCTTTTGACAGGTACAATGTCAAAATTATAGAATAAGGTTTTTACATCACAGTAGGCAGAAAAGAAAAACCACATCTTTAAAATTATAGTTTAGAACTTAATGTTCTAAATAACTACCGGTGAACAGGCTCCTGATTTGACCAAAAGTGTATCCACACACTGGGTTCATATCTCCTGTTTTCTGAGTTTAAAAAATCACTAGAAAATCTCAAATGCACATAAAAACTTAATTAAATATTTGTTTCTCTGAATCTGCTGAAGATTCCTGTCCTACTCCTTTAAATACACAGAAAGAGTTATTAGAAGGATTTTCCCTGATAGAAGAAAAGTTGTCTTCATAAACACTTACTATGCTGAAATCAAGCCAGCAAAAGGCCCAGAAATACATATCTCGTTCATGATAAATGACTTCTGTTTCATATAAGGTGACAATTATGCAAAGTGGACATGAGGACATTCCTTATTCTCTGTCACATAGGCATGCATTTTCTACTGAATTCTGAGACACCATGTTCACTGTAAAACAGATGGAATGCTTTCTTTTTCAAAAGTTCTTTTGTGGAAAAGCAGCCTATTAGTCTGTACTTGAAATGTAGCATTTTACAAAAAAAAAAAAAATCATCTCTCATTTATCTGGATAGAAAACTGATGATGTTGGTACGTTGTTGAGTAAGGCCGATAACCTTTCAGAAAGCTCAGGCAAACAAAAGGTATGAACAACATAGTTTCTCACCAAGAACAAAAAAAATTATTTTTATATGGCACATTTTTGATGCCTGTATTGATATGCTACCCAAGCCTGCAGCCCATACAAGTGGCATTGTGACTTTGTCCTTGGGGTGACAGAATGCATTTATTTAGATTCTAGCTTTTCATACAGCACAGTCTCGTGCCCCAGAATGGCTTGATTTAGTCTGTTTTCTAGCACAGCACAATAGCTGCTTTCAACAACAAAACTGTTTTCTGACATTATATTTTGTTAACTCCATTTGCAAAGAGCCAACTTGAAATGACTGCTGTGGATGGAAAACATGCAGGGAAAACTGGGCCTGCTTGACAGCAAGCCTTACTTTGGGAGCCAGGTTACACACACACTCCAAATTTTGTAGTGTGTCACATTTAATCTGTAATGTGCATAGTAAATCACCTAAGCACAAAAAATGTCATATAAAACCAGCAATGGTTTATGATGCAAGTTACAAAGTCTGCTGGTTATCCTCACAGTTTTGAAAGGTCTTCATTTGCAATGGGCAGCTTCTGTGACTCATTTGTCATCTTGCACCATTTTCTTTTCATACCTTTGCCTTATTCATTACATACATTAGAGGGCTGTCTTGGGCATTAAAAAGTAAAAACAGAGTGTTTCAGTAGTCCAGCAATACTAAATACATAGTATCTGTGAAACCACACTCTTTATAGGAGGCAGCATCACTAATCCATTTAAGTCCTGGTGATCATTCCAAAGCTTTTCAGAGTAGAAAGAGATCCTCAGAAATCAAGCTAAAACAGAGATGTTTGAATGAATTTTTCAATACCAGGAAATCTTTGAGTGAAAAATAAGTCACTGTTATTTCCAACAAGAATCCAGTGCAAAGACTGGATCAGTGGACCCTTAACATATGCCAGGATACTGTATTGGCAGGAAAATACACCAGGCTTATTGTGAAGACAGGAAGAAGGCCAGTTTCTGCACAGAAACTACTAAGAGAGCTAGGGATTAATTTCAAAAATTCTGATGCTCTTCTGAATTTAAAGCTTAAAGCAGACGCTCCAGGTTTTATGCCTTAATCTAGATTTGCTTAATCAACTCATAAATCCTTCAGCAAGACAAAAGAACAGTTTCTAGGAAGTTGGTTTCTTTTTTGCTTCCTCTTCACAGAGACAAAGTCAGCTTAAGGTCAGCATAGCTCAGATGACTTCTTGCTCCCAGGCATATCACTGAGACCTCTTTCTTTGTTTTAGACAATAAATTTAACATCTGGCTTGGACTGTCATAACTAAGTCATCACTTCTTGCAAGTCCTAGCAAGGAGCAGATCCCTCTTCATCTACAAACCCAGAATTCTTGTCTGAGTCAAGTCTTGTTATCTCCTGTGCTGACCAGAGAAGGCTGTTGTTTTCCAGGTCTGGCCCAATGCAATTCCAGCCTTGCTACTATCAGTGGCCATGCTGGCAGACTGGACACTACCAGAACAAATGTCATGCATATTAAATGTGGGCATGCACAGGCATATACAAACCTATAGCCTAAGACATTGCCAGGATCCTCTCTGCTTTTATGTATGTCTTAAAGAGAAATTTAACTCCAATTATACACCACAACAGATCGCTTTGAGAAGCTGAGAAGTGCAAAGGCATTTAACAATGTAATCAAATTGTTGAGTTACCAGATGAAGCAGTACAGATGTTGCTGCATGTATTTTCAGAGATCATCAAGCAGAAGAACAATTGTTAAATGCTTGATCTAAAACCACACGTGCATAAAAGCCAAAAGTACAAAAAAGTCTTTTGACTCTAACCTGCTTTTGCATATGTCAGTGTTTGGTCATGACCTGCCTGATATTCCTCATCTGTTGACTTAATGTCATGAGTCATTTGCCATCCCCCACTGGGCATTAAGTCACTTGTATTGCTTTTCTTGAATATACACATAGATAAGCTTTGTCTGCCAAGAAAAGGAAAAACTAGGATAAACAGTTTTTTAAATTTTATGCAACCTAGATCAGTTACTAAACAACCTCAATTATAAAAGAAAACAGAAATAAAAAAATTCATGATACCTTTCAATTTAATCAGCTTCAAAATATCTTCTCAGATCAAGCTGTCACCCACTTTTCTGAAAGCTTTTTTCTAAAGCAGGAGAAGATAGATCTGGGTGAGCATTATTCTTCGGCAACTAGTAGGTGCAGAAAAAAAATGCACCACTTGCCTGAAGGAGCAGACCTACTTCATGTGGGCTTTTCAAGAAGCCCACCATTATCTCACTAATGAAAAATAATCAAAGTAGTCTTCCTGGTTACATTATTAATGAGGGAAAAAAAAAAAAGAGTAATGTTTAGAAAACAGCTCTTTACATGAGCACATAAGAATAAGAGACTCCAGTGCTTCTGTATATGGTACATCCTAGAGTTTTATATTATTCTGTATTTTCTAATGCATTGGAAAGCTTTTTTTTTTCAATTCCCAATGTCAGAAACCTCCACAATTACTCTTCCTTAGTCCAGTATGTTAATCCCAGGCTCTTGTCAATGGGAGATCTGCCAGCTGAGAGAAAGCAGAGTACTGCCTTACAAAAGTAAGCAAGAAGAGGAGCATGCTTTCCAGTAATTGGGCACACAGTATGACTTGATCCCACCACCAATGAGAAGTCCATGGCTTTCAGTCCAGTCAAGGCTGGGGCAAAAAGGACATACACACTTATGTTCCTAAAAGTAAATGGCTGGGTTAAACTTTCCACACAAGAGGAAAGGCTGCCATTTTTCAGTGGATATGAACCTGCATACAAGCATCAAAGCCAACTCCAACAACTCAGAGAGGACCAGCAAATGAGAAGAGATTGAGACCGGGAAGTTGGAGGGCCTGGCTACTGGACACAAAGCACTCCTCACACTCCCTCAGCTGCCCCATCCGGGCATCAGACAAGCAGAGAAAGGTTCTCTTTTTTGGATAGATCAGGACAGCCTATTGTGTTTGCTGTACTTCCTCTGCAGAATAAAGATCTTCAATCAGAAGTGTTTTAATGGGACAGTCTGAATGACAGGTCCAAATTCTTTCACCATTAGTTTCTCAATGGATCCAACACTTCTGTGATTAGCAGAGTGCTGCCCTAAAAAAGTGTCTGCCCAGCCTTTGAGATAAATCACTCATAACTGGGAACAGCACAACACCAGCCAGCTGCGAACCCAGAAGTGCATGCCCCCTCCTTAGCACAGTGCCCACAACCTGAGGCTGTAAAAATCACAGAATGTTTAAGATAACAAGAGACCTGAGATTATTAAGTCCAACTTTGGACTAGACACCACCTTTTCAACTAGACCATGGTACTGAGTGCTACACTCAGTTGTTTCTTGAACATCTCCACGGATGGTGACTCCTCGTGCGCAGTCCATTGCAAAGCTTAAGAACCCTTTCTGTAAAGAAAGCCTTCCTGATGTCCAACCTGAACCTCTCCTGGTGAAGCTCAAAACCATTTCCTCTTGTCCTATTGGACTCATCCTCTAGTCACCCGGGAGAAGAGGCCAACCCCCACCTGGCTACACTCTCCTTTCAGGCACCTGTGGAGAAAAAAAGGTCTCCTCTGACCTTCCTTTACCCCAAGATGAGCAACCCCAGCCCCCTCAGTTGCTCCCTGCCAACTTGGAGGCCAGCTAGAGTTCACATTCAATTACAAGAAACTGCAAATTACCTGAAAATTTTAACTATCATGTTCCCTTTGCTAGCAGTGAAAACTTAGTTTATATTGTGGGGGGAAATATTTCTATATTGTTTCTTATTTTTCATTATGACAATAACTGACATGACACTATTGCTATATTCAACTGTTCATAATTAAAAGCAGACACAGATGTAGGAAGATGTACAGAGCAAAAAACCATCTGTTACTTTTGGGGAAAAGGGGGGAAAATCTGATTAGGTACAGTCTACTTGATTTTTTTAATGAAGTTTATGAACTTGTCAGAAAAGATTTCCATATATTACAAAAGAAAAAGAGCTTTGAGCGACAAATGAACCTGAAGAGATGTGTATATTTATTTATATATATACACACACCCATGTCTTTTACAAGACACAGTAATTATGTAGGTGATCAGGAAAGTATTTGCAGAGAGCAATGCTTACTAGTACCTTTGGTGGAGAGGTCTATTATACCTTATCTTGACAATTATCTAAGACAACTAAAGCCAAGCCTGTGTCCTAAACAGCGTATGCGGCCTGAGAATGCTCTTTATGTCCTTCAGATACGAAAACATCTGTAAAGAACTCATTGTAAATGGCTTTATGGATGGATCTGTATTTCACAGCATGTGAAATAATAAGATGTGACGTTAGTAGTCATTTAACATAAAGACGTAAAGAAAAATATTATTCTCCATATTCTGTGTTATTTTCTACATATACTCTACACATAGAATTTTCTCTATTCTAATGTCTCCCTAGCAGACATTAGAATTTATAGAGAAAAATTCTTTTTCCTAAAGCAAAATATTATTCTCTACCAATCTGCTATCTGATACAATATGATATATGATATAATAATATCTGATATAATAGCTATTGGATATAATAATCAAGGCCAGGTTGGACAGGACTATGAGCATCTTGGTTTAGTGGAAGGTGTCCATGTCCTTGGCAGGGCAGCTGGAACTGGATGTCCTTAAGGTCTCTTTCAATCCAAACCATTCTATGATCACAATGTGCTACAGTTAGAAGTGTCAAATCATTGTAGCATGTATTAACCTATAATTTGTTAGAATATTAAAAAAAAATCAGTGTATTAAGTATGGTATTAATACAGTAAGCAATAGCTGAGCAAAAATACAGGCAGGAGACAACCAATGAGTTAGATTTGCCTTAGGCACTACTTTGTTACACCCTCTTTCAAAGTGTTTGCACATGAAGCAAAAGAACAAATAACTCACAGTGAAAATACTTCATGTCATACCATGAATCAGTTTTGCATTCCTTCTCTAGATGTGCTGCATACAAAACAAAGAGAAAATATCCCTTTTGTAAACAGATGTGTATTTCTATTGGTCTTGCTATTTACTGTGAAGTCTGCTGTGAGGCAGTGTTTATTTACATGCTAGAGCACTGGGAAGAACCTGAGTTTCACTGTCAGTCCCCAGGTTTCCTCCATCAGAAAATAATTTGGGTTTAGACCAACCCATCTCCCCAGGCATAAAACAGATGTACACATTGAAAACAGAAAATACTAATGAATAAGTTTTTATGGGAGAACTAGTGACTGTTGATGAACATTAGGTCTTTAAATATTTATAAAATAAGGAATATTTTGCAAAGCAAATGCGGGATATTTACTTGACTCTTCCTAAAAAAATAAAAAAAAATTTTAAAAAAGTTGAATATTGTGACACTGGAATCCCAGGGGAGATGCAAGATATTAGTGCAGCTTGTAGGAGATAAAAGAAAAACAAGAATACCAATTATTTTTTGAGAAAAGTCCATGACAAATAAGACTAAACTGTATGAAAACTTAAAGAATGAGACAGTACATATAGCCCATTGGCAAGATCTTAGGCATTCCCTCATCAGAAAAAGGGAAAAGAATAAAGTATGCACAGGTTATAAGAATAACAGCAGCTCAGAAAGAGCAAAAGTACCACGCTCAGTCAGGTGGAGAAAACATATTTGGCTGACAAGAAAGCAAATCTATGTGCAGCACAATGCTGCTTCTCCTTTTAATCTTTTACAAACTTACCAGAGCATTTTGCTGTGAGGATAAAAGGCACTGACCAGTGGAGCCACCCCAGCAGAGGCATTCCCTCACGCTTGGCAGCACTTTACTGCCTTTCCATCAGCTGGGGACCTGGGCCAGCAGCTGCCTGTGCCACCCCTATGCAAGGACAGAAAGGTATCCTGCACTTTACATTTATATCAGAATTGTTGCCATTTAAGTAAGAAAGCTGTCATGTCCTTTATTGTTCACATTTTGCCCATATGTAAAATAAATATACCATTTATCAAGGGGGATCCAGATTCAGCAGCACAGACCAAGAGAATACCTCAAGAATTACCTGAAGTGGCAAACTGCTGTTTTAAACCCAGTCTCTGTGCTTTCATGCTGCTTTCTCCCCAGTCTGACCACACACACCAAATTACATGGCTATCAACTGAACAAAAAGCCAGCATTCTTCTTTATTTGTGGGAATGATGAAGGACCAAACAGACCACACAAAATTTATTGTCTCTTTCTTGTACATCACCCTGTGCAAGTGAGATTGTCATCCCTATTTTTTAAACCTACTAAGCGGCTTCAAGTTAATTTATTTACTTCTTATTTTATTATTTTATTATTTACTTCTTATTTTAATATCAGTTGATCAGTGACATTATTTTAATATCACTGATCAAGCAGTCTTCCAGATCTTGGCAATGGTTAAAAAACCCAACAAAAAATACCTAGGAGCCAGACCTCTGTGCAAGCACAAAATGTCTCTCTAACCAGTTCATGAGGCTCTTGACAAGGAGTAAAATGAAAGGACAAAGTTGCTGCCACTGTCACCCATGTCTAGGATCCACAAATGGAAGCTGTTGTATTTCACACCAGTAACAGCTCTGGAAGAAGATTTATGCAAAAGTAACAGAGAATAAAACAATACACTTTCCTGAAGCTCGAAGCCATAAGATGTTAATTCTTCTACTAAATCCAAAAACTCACAAAATGCAGTCACTTAAACCACTTAAACTCACCACAAAAGTATTACAGTGACATTTCATTCCTGTTCTAAAAACCTTTATCAGAAGTCAAGAGCTGACTACTAGACACCTGCAGGTTTTTGCATCCATCTGTATCTGCCTCCTGCTTCACAGGGGATCCCTGGTAGTGTTTAACAGAAATATCAAAAGTAAACATAGCTGGAATGTTTTTGAGGGTAATCTTTGAACAGTAAAAGAAGAAAAGAACTCACTTTCTTCTGTTACCAGCTCCAGAAGATTACAAAGTGCCGACACATGGTATAACCAGTCTGTATTTTCCTGATTTAAATCACCCAATGAAAAGCCTGGGAACAGCTATTGAAGTTTTAATTCCTCTCCTTTTTGACTGAAACAGAAGACTGCTTCCCATCCCCATATACCAAGAGGTTAAAAAAGAAAAAGAACTTTCTTGAAGAAATTAATGTCTTCAGCTTCTTACCTCTCTAGGAAAAGTCTGACATCAGTTGTCTTCTTACCCACATCATAGTAACCATTACATGATTCTAATCAATCAGCTTATTACTTACCATGCAACACCAATAAGCATTTTTCTGTTTATTTTTAGTATTATAAATTATTTCAAGTTTAGGGCTTGCTTCTTGACATTTTATAGGCTGCTTGTTGAAATTTGGTAACTCATTTTAACAATTACTTTTTTCTGCAATTTTATAAGATAGTTGAGAAAAAAAGACCAAGCTGCTTTTTTTCTGCTGACTGAGACCAAGAATGCAAGGTCCTACAAATTTAACTAATGGGGCTTTAAAAAAATCACAGTTGCACTCAAGAAAGGACATAAAAAAAGGTATCCAAATGTCCTCTTTGTTTGCAGACTGATAGGTTAGCAAAAACTTCTGAGCTTAAAATTACAGGAGAGAGCTGAACCTTGTAAGTGACAAGAGAACAACGAGTAATTGCAATTAATTGTGAGAAGAGCAAAGCTGGCACTGCAGTCCCCCAGGCACGAGGAGCAGAGGCAGAATTCAGCATGAGCTCCAGCCATGGAGCACAGAGACCAAAGCAAACACGTACAAAGCAGCACACGTGAAGGTCACCAGATAACAGTCTAAAATTATTAAACACAGCTAAAGCCCTTCCCAGCACCAGTCCCCAAGCAGCCTTGTCTTCCCACCATTTGTAGGTTTACTTATGAAGGTACAGCTATCTATTCCTTTAAATTTTGGCACCAGCCACCTTCTCCGCTGGATCAAATGTCTCAGATGTGAAACCACTGATGCTCTTCAAGGCACAACAATAAACATGTACATAGAAGAGTAACTCATGTTCCCCAGGGGCCGAGCTGACTCCTCACAGACCTCACTTTTGAAGTGTGTAATAGAAACACACACTCCTCTTGCCTCTTTCCTCGAGCAAATCTGGCACTGCTCCAGTGAGCATGTAGTGAAACCTTGCATGAGTTGCTCCTGCTCCCATGCCAGCACATATTTCTCCCTGCTGAAATCCCTTCTCCCAGCACTGGCACTTTGGGATGGCAATGCAGTGAGGTTGCTCTTCAAGCAGGTGCTGTAAGGCTGATATTTACTCAAGGACTGCAGAAATGAGATTAGGCAGGCTAGTGCTGATCTATAAAATTATGATGTATTAAGTGGTTTCCCTAATTTGTTATTTGGGATAAAAATTAATTCTATTATGCATTACATTATATTAAACAACATACACGTGAATTTATGCGCACACACCTTTACTGTGTAATATTTTAATAAATATATTATTCTATAATTCAATATCTCCTAATAATTAGAACTGCATATGTAGAACCAACTTTTACAAAACTACTATTAGTACCAGAATTCTTTCTGCACTTGTATGTTTTTTGAAGATTTAAAAAAAAAAAGTAAGATTCTTGGGGAGTGGGAGTTAAATGCTCATTTGGAAGAGAGGATTGAAGAGAATTAAGATGATTCACAAAATGACAAAGAATAAAGCCAAGCCAAAGCATTTCCTAAGGTGTTTCCCACATTATGCTCATTTTCCTTTTCTTTCATTGTGAATCAAGCAATTTCACTGTCTGAAAATGCTGAATTTACAATATTCTAAAGTTGAACTCAATATTTAATCCTAAACCATTCAGCACGACAAAGGTGCAATGAATATTTTAAAAAAGACTTGTCAAAAGTTTTTTGGTTTGATTTTCTTCTCTCCCTACTAGAAATCAAGGTTGAGATTTGGGCATCGCTTTAAGAATTATTTTTTTTATCAATCCAGTCCACTTTCCCTCATATTCACTTAGAGTTATCTATTTTTTTAAAAAAAACCTCTTATTTTAATATTTTGTTTAAAGAAAAATCTTCAATCTCTCAGTTTAGGTATTTAGAACATCAAATGCCTTTCAAAAGTAAGAATATTCATTATTTGGCTAACTCATTCTGAGGTTTGGAGCCTTTTGACAGGAGCCTCAAGTCATGCCATGTTGGACATCAGGAAGAATTTTTTCTCTCAAACAGTCATCAAGGATTAGAATGGGCTGCCCAGAGAGGTAGTGGAGTCACTGTCCCTGGAAGTGTTCAAGAAATGCCTGGATGTGCCAATTAGTGGTGCCTGGTGTTCAGTCAAAGATCGGACTCAAGGTCCTTTCCAACTTTAATAATTCTATGATTCTATGGGCCAAATAAAGCAAATTCATTAGAGGAAGAGTAAAGTGAATTATAGGCAGACGCTAAAAAGAACATAAGACATCTTCTTGGCATCCTCTGCCCAAAAAATCCAAAACACTGCACAAAAGTATCCAATGGCATACAAACATACACAATATTGCACTCAAAATGTTACTTAAATTATTATTATTCATGAGATAAGAATTAAGAGGTTAGAGAACTGAAAAATTGAAGCTGACTTAATGGGCAGTTAGGCAACGTTTTTTCTTCTTGTTTAGAAACAAAGGCTTGATTTACGAGACAGCAGCCATGCTCTGCTCTGCAGACCAAATGATTCATTGCCTCACAAACCTTCCTGCTGCAGTCAGTGTTGTATCATCAGAATGCCACATGCAGGCTCCAGCCTCGCAGATCTAGTCACAGTTCTACAGTATAGAAATACTTAGCATTTATGGAACATATCTTTCTCCCTACAGAAAACAAATATTAAATTATGCTAATTATTATAGCACTCCAACTAAAGCAGGGTCAAACTTAAGAACAGCACGTTCTAACAGCTACATAACATGAAAAAGCAACAGTGCTACTAATGTAGGGAGTGTGCATTAGTAGTTTACATGTGGTAAAAGTAATGAATGAAAATTTGTAAAAACTACACAATAATCACACGATGACCAATAGCGGAGTCCATAGTACCATGTGCAAAGAACTGATTGCATATACACAACAACAAGCTGTTGCTTGGGCTTTTATGGATTTACTCCTGGACACCTGGGACTCTGTTGCACATTACAGTGTACTGTTTTTATTGCCACGGGTAATAAAGTTTTGCATTCAAAAATGCACATGACGAATTTGAAATGCAGTTCAGTTCTATGCCTGGGCAAAACTGAGTCTGTTCCCTGGGAGAAATGGGGTTAGACACCTGTGGTCAGTTGTTCCCATGCCCCAAATGAGTAGTAATACAAAAGAGTGTAAATCTCAGAGAGTCAAAGGTTCCCAAAGTTCAAAAGTGGTTAGGGAGACAGACTGGACATGCAGCCAAAAAACCTCAAAAGGGAAGGTTAACACTGCAGAGCACACTGGAGGCAAGGAGGATGTTTTTGACTCACCTGAGAGAAGTAAAGCCACGTATGAGATTATAGCAAAAATGTGGTCACTGGTATTTAGTCTGCAATTTAAAATATTTATGCTTGCTTTTTTGAGACTACTTAACGCTATGTAGTTATTGACACATTTAAAACGCAACTGTTAACTGCAGTCAGTTATAATGTTCAGCAATTCTATTATTGGATTTGATTAAAATTATTAAAATTAGTTACAGCTTCTAACTGAGGTGCATACAAAGTGAAGGACATGGAATGTAGGACCACATGAACAGATTAGTTCAAGGGATGCAGAGGTACACAGAAAATTTGTGGAGGTGGAAAGTCACTTCTGCAACAACTGGAGTTTCTTCAAGGTATACAGCCTTATACGCACATTCATGTACTCCATGTACATATCACAGACTCACAGAATGGCTTGGGTAGAAAAGCATCTTAAAGACCACCTAGTTCTGACCCCTCTGCCATGGGTAGAGGCACCTTCCACTAGACCAGATTGCTCAGAGTCCCATCCAAACTGCCCTTGAACACTTCCAGGGATGGAGCATCCACAACTTCTTTGGGCAACCTGTTCCAGTGCATCACCACCCTCACAGAAAAGATTTTTTTTTTTTTTAGTTTCTAATATCAGTATCTAATATCAGATACTATATCTAGTATCTTCTCTCAGTTTGAAGCCATTCCCCTTTTTCCTATCACTACATGCTCTTGTAAGAAGTCCCTCTCCACTTTTCTTGTAAGCTTCCTTCAAGTGCTGGAAAGCCGCAATTAGGTCTCTTCAAAGCTACCCCTTCTCCAGGATGAACAATCCCAATTCTCTCAGCCTCTCCTTGTATGAGAAGTGCTCCCTCCTTCTACTTGTCTTGGTGGCCTTCCTCTAACAGGTTGATGTCCTTCCTGTGTTGGGGACCCCAGAGTTGGATGCAGTGTTCCAGATGGGCTCTCACCACAGCAGAGGGGCAGAATCCTCTCCCTCCCCTGCAGCCCACTCTGCTGTGGATGCAGCCCAGGACACATTTGGCTTTCTGGGCTGTGAGTGCACATGGCTGGGTCATGTCCAGCCTCTCACCCACCTGCACCCCCAAGTCCCTCTCGGCCGGGCTGCTCTGGGTCTGTTCATCCCAGCCTGTGTTGATACCCAGGAGTTGTGCTGACCCAGGTGCAGCACCTTGTCCTTGGGCATGTTAAATTGTGTGAGATTCCCATGGGCCCCCTTGGACTGTCCTGGTCCCTTTGGACTGCATCCTGTCCTCCAGGTGTGTCAACGGCACCACTAAGCTTGGTGTCACCTGCAAACCTGCTGAGACTGCATTCAATCCTATAGTCTATGTCATTAATGAGATAATAAATAGCACTGGTTCCAATATGGACTACTGAGGACCACCACTGATCACTGATGTCCATCAGGACTCTGGATGAAATGGTCCAACACATTCCTTATTCATCTAGCACTACCCCCATCAAATCCATCTCTTCCAAGTCTAGATGTTGTAAAGGATCCTGTCAAAGGCTTTACATAAGTCCAGATATGTGAACAAACCCTTCAGCAAAAAAAAAAAACAAATCACGTTTGACTGGAGTAGTAGTGAGGGTTGTAGGAGATTGGAGGAATGACTGACTGGCTCAAAACAGCTGGGAAGTGGGAAGTGCTGGGGGGACAGGATGAGTTCTGTGTACAGGGAACGATGCACTGCTCCACACCCTGACCCCACTGAGCCTTAGTCAGCCTCTGGTCTGGGCCAAAATGATGGCCTGACCTCATGGGGCCTGTGGTGAGCCCCAAAATGATGCCAGCCACATCTGGGAAACACTAACGCACAGGCCTGGGGGAGCACCCAGCAGAACAGAGCAGAAAAAAGCACAGCAACACATGTGCTGAGTTGGCAGGCTCCACTGGATCCTAGAGTACTGATTATATACCTTTCTTTCTTTCTTTGCTCTCAAAATATATTGGAAACCAGACTAAAAAAATTCCAGTCAATGCCTTAGTAAGTGCCTTGTTGTGTCTAGAGAAGTTATAGTTCACCAAGTTAAACTTTTCTAAGTGTGTGAAGTGCCTTACTTTGTCTGGATGTTGTTGTAAAATTTGCCAAGTACATTATTCTACCTGAAAGTTCTATGCAAGTAAAAATTTGTTGTCAAATTCCCTGAGAATTTTGTTTTCTCCCATGCATCACCCAAAGTGAATCAAACTACCTTCCACTAAACCTGCTGAGTGGGGCGGGGCATTACAAAGATGATTTCTCAAACCAGACAAGCTGCAATTTGTAAATAAGCACACTGCAGATAAAATGAGGCAAAATGCAGTCTAGCAGCTAATGCTGCCGTCAAAGTTCTGCTCGACAAACAAAAGCGTTCAACATCTTCTCAGAGTCACAAATGGGTCTTCAGCTTCTCTTTCACTTTGACAATGTAGAACAGTCACACAAAAACACCTGGGCTGAGAAAGAATTACTTCAGTGACCCTTCTGGCTTACAGCCCATCTGCCTCTTACTGACACAGCCTCTGTCTGGAAAGGCTCCCAAAGAATGCCAGGAATGGGGAACTTTAAGGCATTGGGAATCTATCTTTCCTGCTGGAAAGGGTGTTCCAGCAGGCAGGTGCACGAGGGGATGTAACCTTGGGCCAAAAGGAGCTTTCACTTCACATCTGAAGTAACCGTTGTGTGCTCCAAAGCTTACCTACATTGGCTTTTTTCCAGCCTCCTATCCAAGGAAACACAATAACCTGAAGCACACAGTTTGTCAGATATCAGGTGTTGGTATCAGGCTACCAGATCCCAGCACTCGTGACAGTGTTCAGCAGGCTGTGTGGGTGGCTGAAAGATTAATCTACTTGCCAGAAAAAACACAGCAGGGCTCTTTAGTACAACCCACCCTTGTGCTGTCAACAGGGGATGTTGGAACAGGGTGGTTGGGAAGAACATCAAAACCCACATGTATGAGCTGAGGGTATCTGCCCTTCCTCCAAACATGAGCAGTGGATGAAGCAATGACTGCCAAAGCTTCAGGGCTGAGAGCAGTATGGCACTGTTCATCATCATAGCCCCCAGATGGGCCAGCGTAGGCTACTGCAGATTATCTACCAAGCTTGGAACAGGATCCGGAAAGGACAAAAAAAATCAGCTTGCTTCTTTCTTTTTTTTTCTTAGCAACTGACAACTCTGACAGCTCTGTGAAGTTCCACCACTTCTTTTATTTCATTTGCAAACTTGTCAATCTCAAAAAAAAACAACAATCAAAAAACCCAAGAAAACCAAAATAAATTGAAAAATGCTACTTTTACATCTTTTATTTTGCTTACCTACCTAAGACCAGTATGGTACAGAATAGTCTCTACATTCGCAGCACCACTCTCTGGAGTAACTGGTGGTCATTCTCCATTTGAAAAGACCAAGAAATCATTTATGATGGGTCTCCTAAAGCATGAATGCTAAGATAGAATTGTGAGCTCTCAGCTAAGATTTAGAAGACAGTGTAATCTTAAGAAGAAAGACTTTGCAATTTTCTTCCAGCTTTTAATTACTTCTGTCCCATAGTCCCCAACATAATTTTTCCAGTCATTAATTTCATCTTCTTTGGCTCTTTGTTGACTTCTTACTTTGTCAATCCTACTTTGCAATTGTCAAGATTTCTGCCAGCAACCCAACTTCCCACCTACTAGTTCACCCTGTATCCTACTCCTTCTCTAGTCCCAGTCATCTATCATCTAGGTCTTAGCTCCCCTTCACATTCATCATGCCCCATGTTCATGGACTATCCCACTAGCCAGTTCCTTGTGATAGCTGTACCCGTGCTCTCCAAACTTGCTCTTTCCCATGTCAGATGGATCTCGGGCTCCTCCAAGGATCCCATGGTACTTTCCTCCCTCACACTTTCTGCCCAAACACCAGCAGAGGAATCACTATGAAAGGAGAGAGGAGTGGATGTCAGAATTGATCCAAATCAAGAGATCACAACAAAAGCTCTGAACTGCTCTGCTCACATACCCTGTTCACTTTGGAGACATCACATACAGGCAATTCTGCCACATGCAGCACTGATGGGGGAACAAGGTACAATCTGATCAACACCAGGGTGCATAGATGTTGAAGATTCAGGAAACTAGAAGAGAGCTCAAAGAGTAATCTGTTCCACCACACTGCTCCAGAAAGAATTCAACCATATTTATGTCATTCCTGATTAATACTCAAACAACATTTAATGATCTAAAATCATGAAAATTCAAACTCAGTAATCCTTTCCATTGCTTCAACCTCATTATTGCTGAGCCCACTACACATCATCTGGTTGGGCACAGGTGTGGCCAGCATTGCTTTGTGCCATTATAAAGTTATCATGTCTTGTTAACCATGACACTCTTCATTCTTTGAGCTGAAACAATTCCAGATATTTCAGCATTCATTCATAAGCCATATATTCTAAATCTTGTAATTATTTTCATTCCTCTCCTCTGGATACTCTCCAATTCATACACATTTTTGTTGAAGTGTGTAGCCTACCTGGACACGGTGTTACAGTTGAGGAGGACTTCTCATGTCTTCCATGCTGTTGTTCTGTCTTATGTATCACCATACATTTGTTTTTATTGCAGCAGCAACTTGACTAATCTACCATAAACCACAGCTCTTCCAAAGAATTACTGCCCAATCCCTTCCTTGTACAGTTCATAACTAAGTTGTCTTTGTCCTGTTGAAAACCTTAATTTTAATTCTGCCTCCAGCATAGTCACAGTCCCATTTCAATTGCTACCACAAATAAAGCAAGTACCACGGAGGTCCCTGTTAAAAATACTCTGTAGCACTGGGTTGAAGAAACATGTAATCTCTCATTTTATTTGCTAAAATTTTCACAGGTATGTGAAAACTACAATAGTTTGTAGACTTGGTATTTTAACTTTATTTGTAGACTAACATTTTGTAGACTTAGGACAGAAAATTTGGGCAACTTTCATGAACACAGTAAAAATGAAGATCAGATAAAAGGACACTGCCTTAGCAGGATCTGGAGCCTAGCTAAAAAGCAGAACAGTACCATGTTTCTGAATTATCTTAGCATAGTTTAGCAAGGCAAAACAACTAGTCTAATTCTCAGATAATTATTAATTAAAATAAAAATTTACATGAGTCACAAATACATGTGATGAACTACAAACCACATGGCTAAAATTTGGCAAAGTTACAAGCAGCAGAAGAGGTTCTATAACATAGAAAGCAGTTTGGTTTTGTTGGCAGATGAATCCTCTCAACCCAACTATCACACATATGTGCCAATAGATACCCAAAGATAATACAGATTCACAGGCCTTTCTATCACTATTTTTCTCATCTGGCCCAAACTGTTTCACAGATCACTGTAATTGTACCTTTTTTTTTTTTCTGTGCTGAAGTTTCAAATGCAGCTTTCTCAAAAGCTGCAGAGAGACAGCGTGTTATTTTGAAGAAAATCAACTTCCTTTGAAGAGCAACATGAAAGTCAGAATTTTGTATGGTTCATTTCACTTCAATTCTTTTCATCACACTCCCTCCACGTTTCAAGTTAACAGTAAACATAATCCTTAACGTGAAGCATCCTCCTACAGAAGCCTTACCACAAATCACTAGACTGAGCTGCTTTATGAAGCTGCCCAAGTCTGACAGCTGACTTTCAAAATATGCTGAGTAATGAAAGAGATGGTCAAGCATGCCAGCAAAGTGCACAGCAGTTTGCACTCCCAAACACTCAAGTGTGAGGAAACTCTTTGCTTATTTTGATAATTTTCTTACTGTTTTGCTTAAGGCAATAATGAAGAAGAAAATAAAGCTTTCAAATGTGTCAGCATTAAAATGATAAGCCATTTCAAGGCAACGTTGGGATGTGAATTAAATGAACTAAAATCATCTGCATGACAGTATTTTCTTAAATGTCTTTATTAGAGGCACGAAACTTTTACTCCTGTAATTTGGTACACAGCATACACATACAAAGAAGAAACTGAACTATATTTAAAAACGTATTGATGTACTTTACACATTTGTAGTGGCATCTGAATTAGCTTCACTCAATGTGTGGCAAAATAGCACTGTAAGCCACTTACCCAGCATAATATGCAGCAAGATCTCTACATTTTTCTTCCCACCCAACTTAATTACCAAATCACTGTGATTTGGCTCATGTGATGCACCAGTCTTGAACAGCATTGACTAAAAAATATTTGTTACAAGTCACTTTTATTTCTTTGTAAGGATTCACTAATATAAGTGAAAATGCTGAATGTGAAGCAAGGGAAATGTGTATGCTTCTAACAAAATATATTTTAGCTCTTAAAGAAAGAAGTCGTGTGATGCAGAGAACCAAAAGGAGTTACATCAGGAAATGATGGAAAACAATAAGAGTAAGATCTACAAAACAACTGATTGTTCCCTAAAGGCAGAACTCATGGAGTCTCCACAGAAACAAACACAATTTTTATCCATCACTAATTAATTTAAATAACTGGCCCCTCCAGTAGAAGCAATAATGTAATTAAAGTTAACCATATAACTTTAGGTTGCCTTCTATCATAAAACTTAACACCAAGTATTTCTATTTTACAGTGTACTTTATACAACTTTATTATTTTTTGTTCAAACACATTGGCTGGATGGCAACATGCAGGTGTTTAGAGCATCTCAACATTTACATCATGCTGATGGCAGCTATTATGCAACTACATTGCCCTGAGTCTGTTGATTCCAAAGAAATTGACTGTACTTTTCCAACATGCCAATAGTAGGCTTATCCATTTTTGCCATTATTCTCCTACTTGGCCCTTTATGGAATAAAGACTGCATTGATTTTATGGGAGGGAAAAAAAAAATCCCTCTCAACAACCGGAGTCAGCAATTTTCAAATATGAATAATTCAGAATATGAAAAAAAAGTATTGTCTCTTGGCTTGTGAGGACAAAAAGTCGAAACACAGTCATTCAAGCTTACACTGTCTACAGAAATTCCGTTTGTGTTTGGTTTCATTCTAAAACAGCAACTAAATATATTCATATTCATAAATTCATCATCATTTCATTCAACACTTATTATGCCATGTGTTTCTTGTTTAAAAAGAGCTTACCTGACACATCTATAATAGGAATATTGAAATAACTCTAAACTACATTAGTCACAGACAAATCCATTTTCAGTGACTGAGATAACTGGCAAAACACTATTCAGAGTGACTAAGAGCCAAAGCAGAAGAAACCACAAAAGTTATTTTTATTGCTGTAATCAGAAGTGTGAAACCAAAACTACTTTTTAGAGTCTGTATTTAAAGTGAAATATTATTGCCAAACAATATTTTTAATAGTTAATAAATTTTGTTAAAGTTTTAAGAAACTGTATGTTTAAAAAAAATTATTTTACCAAATGCTCTTCCATTTCACAAAGGCTACTACTTGTGTAACCTCACAAAACAATAGACCAATATAAGACCTATAAGGAACAAACTCTGGGAGGGGGGGAAAAGAAAGAGAAAAGTCAATGTCTTAGCACGAGACTCAGCAAGCCATTCATACTTCAGACCAACTGTGCTACCAGTGCACTTCTAAAAATTCTGTTATACAGTATATAAATAAAAAAAAATAATAATATTTGCCTGTAAGGGTGAAGCAATTCTCTTTAAAATGCAGGGTTGCCCAAGTGGGTATTTGAAAATGGTCCTTAATTTTAGAACACGGTGCACTAAGAAAAAATTTCCTATTGGAGAATAATAGACCCAATACCAACCAGCAGTGACCTCTTTGCTACATACCATATTTACCAATAAATATTTCCAAGGTAATTCTTGCAATTATCCAACTGGAGCACAAATAAATACACAAATCACTTTCATATAAAATTTCAATACACTTCATAGTGTTCAATTCAAGCTAATTGTTGCAATGAAATACTCAACCACAAGCACAACCTCTAATCTGATAAACTGATAGCAGTCAAAAAAGAGTTGAATTTGTCTATTTGATGAGTTCTTGACCTGGATTGAAACCACCCAAAGTAAATAATACACAGAAGTGCTAACTCCTGCAGTGTCAATGGCTTCGTTACAGAAACTCATGATAATATTAACACCCATGGATTAATGTTTTGGTATAGTTACAAGACTTAATTGTCTATGCAAGGTGCAATTAGATTTATTTCAGTGATGGGAGTTTACTGAGCATGCATTGCTAAATACCAAATAAAAGTCAGTTCTGGCTCTAATTTATCATTTTTAATCTGTTAAAATATGTTACTGCTATCAGCTATCTTAAATAACCCGGAGTCTGAGAAAAGAGCTCTTTTCAAACAATACCGTTTAAGGTATGTACAGAAAATCTGTAACAAATTACATTATCTATGTATCTATAACCGACAGAATATCTATTATTAGGCCTGTGGTTGCAAATTACTCTTCCCTTTCTCCGTGGTCCCATCCCCCCAACAGCAGATCATTTTCAGTGCCATTATTGTCAGGCATATTAAATTTTCACGATGGACAGTTGTGGTTTCCAGGTCTCTGTTTACCCCTTGAACTGTGTTTTAACTGGACACTTTTACACTTAAAATGACAGAGCAGAGACACAATAACGCTTTACGTGCTACAGCCACGGAGAACCACATTTGTAACTGACTAGAGGCAATACCAGCAAAAATAATTAAAAACCCCCGAACCGTCATTCAATAAAAATCATTCTGTGGCATAGAAAAGATGCGTGTTACACGCATTTCTGTCGCTGAAACAGAGGTTCTCCAACTGAGGAGATGGCGAAACGAAGGCGATGGGTTTCCATCCCCCCGGCTTACCTGCTCCAGCTGTTGGGAAGGCTGAGGAGAGGCAGGCACGGGCTGGGCTCCTGGCGGGAGAGCACTGGGGTGACAAATGCCTCACGGGAGCCTGAACAAAGCCACGCTGCTCTAGAGAACAAAGTCACCTCTCTGACAGCGCCTGCTTTTTTTCAGTGAAGCCGAAACAATACAGGACTCCCCGGGAAAACGCTAACAAAGGGGAAGCAGGAGGAATGGGAGAGAGCCAGCCCAGCCATTGAATGCCGCGGCAGCGGTGAAGTGACACCTTCTGACAATGGCCCGCGCGGCTCCTCACACCTTCCCCCGAACAAAGGCAGCCCGAGAGCGCCGGGGAGATACTCACGGGGTGTTCCTGCCCGTCCTCCGGCGCAGCTCCTGCCCCTGGGCTCGCCGCCGGCCTTGCCGCCCCAGAGGGCGCATGCAGCACGGACGGGCGGCACAGAGCGGCGGGGACAGCCCGCACGGCCCCGCACGGAGCTCCCCGAGAGCCGAGGCCGGGCTGCGGACCCCGGGGAGGCTGCGGAGCTCCGCTCTGCGCCGCGCCTCCCTCACCCCGGCACCGCGGCCCTTGCGCGGGGAAAGGGGTGGGGCGAGGGTCCGACCTGCTCCCTCTCCCCGCTGGCAGAGGGAAGCGCCGGTGGCTGCCGCGGGCGCGGTGCCGCCCAGCCCGTCCGATGCCGCCCCCGCCGCGGCCGCCCCACGGCAGCCCCGCAGCGCCGCGCCCCGGCCAGCCCGCATCCCTTCCCGGCCCGCATCCCTTCCCGCATCCCGGCCCGCATCCCTGCCGGCATCCCTTCCCGCATCCCGGCCCGCATCCCTTCCCGCATCCCGGCCCGCATCCCTTCCCGCAGCCCTTCCCGCATCCCTTCCCGCATCCCTTCCCGCATCCCTTCCCGCATCCCGGCCCGCATCCCTTCCCGCATCCCTGCCCGCATCCCTTCCCGCATTCCTTCCTGCATCCCGTGCCCGCATCCCTTCCCGCATCCCTTCCCGCATCCCTTCCCGCATCCCGGCCCGCATCCCTTCCCCTCCCGCATCCCTTCCCTTCCCGCATCCCTTCCCGCATCCCTTCCCACATCCCTGCCCGCATCCCTTCCCGCATCCCTGCCCGCATCCCTTCCCGCAGCCCTTCCCGCATCCCGGCCCGCATCCCTTCCTGCATCCCTTCCCGGCCCGCATCCCTTCCCGCGGAGAGCGGCGCCCGGCCCCGGCTGTGGGCACGGAAGGGGTAGAGCTGGGTTTATCCGCATCCAGCGGGTCCCAGCACTGTTGCCCTGCCCCAGGAGGAGAGGTCCGCAGCCCCAGATGCCCCGCGCTCTGAACCCCCGTTTGTTCTCCTCTCGCCGCAAGACCGAGCCCAGCGCCCGGCCCGTGCTGGAGCTGGGCAAATGCTTATCCCCTAATTTACTGAAAAATAGGAGGAACTGCAAGAAACAAAACCAAAACCAATTGTCCCCCAACACAGAAGCACAGGAATCAGCCTCCCTTCTTTCTAATAAGCTTAAATTCGGTATTTGGATCAGCTCTTCTGGGGCCCCACTCTTCCAAACCAGCTCTCTACTGCAAGATTTTACCAGTGCAGACACCTGTTCCCTGAGTTTCCCAGGAAGAATATGGTAAAAGCAGATGCTGCACTTGGTCCCATCCAGACTCTTCCACTTTTGGAACCAGAATTGATCAGGTGGTTCATGGTCGCCCACTGCTGACAAGGATGTTCTGTCAGCCAGATCTCCACATTCAGATGGTCCCCGGAGAAAAAGGCCTTGCAGCTTTACATTTTGTCCACTCTTTAATTTTTTGGCCCAGCCAGAAGTGTTCTTCTGATATTCTTAAAAGGAAATGGGTTGGTAAGACCAAGGCTGGGTCAGACCAAAGAGCTATCTTACCATATTTTTTTTGTCTCCAACTGTGCCCGATACCAGAAGTTTTAAAGGAAAAATATAAGTTTAGGGGGCATTAACTGATATTCTCCCACTCCTCAGTGAGCTGTTGCTCAGTGAATTCCTGCATCAAAGTGATATTTGTGTAAGAAACTAGTCTATGACTCTGAAATAAATACTAATTGCTAGAAATCACTTTTTTCACCTGCAGTCTTGTAAAGATGACTAGTCATACAAGCCCTGGGAGGCACAGTCTGTTTGTTCCCTGCTCAATCCCACCACAGGCTACCAGGCACTGGTAATTCATAGTTTTAGGCTCGTGCACCAGGTCTATTTACATGTTGTTAAGTATATGGACTCTGTGTGTGTGTGTATATATATATATATATATGGATTTATATCCAAAATATGCAGATACAAAGCACCTCAATTACCAGAGCTCAATTTTGTAGCAATCCCCAAAAGATTCAGGGGGTTTGCTGTGTTTGGCTTTACTGCTCTCTGCAGAACTTACACATTTTTAAGAGGTAGAATTGGGTGATAGAGATAGAAAACTTCAAAAGTAGCCAGCAGGAAAGAGGTGAATCCAGCTTTTGCTAGTTACTTCAGATCGGTCAAATTGCTCAATTATGTCAGATCTTTGTTGGCAAAGGTCAAACTTTTCACTTTCCTGGAGCAGGAAATAAGTAATTTATTTTTTTTCTTAAGAACTGACAATTTCTGGAAAGCGATGCAATCACAGATCTCAGCAGCAAAATTATGAATGGGCTTCAGGCATGAAGCCTGAAGGCTTTATTAGCAAGCCTTTTGCTTTGAGTTCTGTGTATTTTATTATAGAAATATTAAAAATCTATAATTTCTGTAGAGAAACCCAAACCTGTTCAGGATGTGCCGTGATTGCTGGAAAAGATGCAGGTCCACTAGGTGGCACAAAGACGCCATGTAAAAGCCAGCAGCAAGCCGGGGGTGCCTTCCCTCCCATTCGACATCTTTATGTATTTATGCAAACCAAATGGGCACAGATAACGACTGCAGACACAGCTATAGTCCAGCAACTCACACATGTCTTTTCAAATAAAAACAAGTTCAGATGTCAACATGCTCCTTTGGACTAGAAGCTCAGTGAAAATCTCCCCAAAGAGCAGTATCTGCTCCTGCAGACCTTGACTGACTCACAGCTGAGTAACCATGCTGAAACTCATTTCTGTGCTGTATTCATGAAAATACAGCCATTCCTGCTCAGGATTATTTAAACCAAGAAGAAGCTACCGATAATCTCATTTTCCTCCATTTCCTCCATTTGCCATCATGCCATTCTACTTAGTTTAATTCCTGTGCCATCACCTTGAAATGGTAAAGGACACACCACTGACAGCACATGGTGGGGCAGCTCTGTTTGGAGGATGTCAGGCTTGCAAGCACACACAGGTGGGAAAGGCAACCACCATAATAAATTCCAAAACTCACCCAAGCTCTAATGCAGATATAACTAATATTGAGACAAAACACTGGCAATTATTTTTATACTTGTAAATTTTTAAAATGTCAAAGATCATAATATAGATAATAAGGGTCAATTTTACTACAGCTGGATAAGCAGTTACCTGATCACACTGTGGGAAACTGTACGAAGGTTTCCTGCAGCCCCAGGAGTGTTACCCCTTTGAAGATTGCCTAGTGCAATAAATACTTATTCAAAACAGGGTCACCTACATCAGGCTGTCCAGGACTATTCCCAAGTGGGTTTTGAATACCTCTGTGGAGGAGACTCCACAACTTCTCTGGGTAGTCTGTTACACTGTTTGATCACTCTCATGGGGAAAAAAAATAATTCTTAAGTTTCAGTTGAATTCCCTGCATTTCAATTTGTGCTCATTGTCTTGTACCTCTGCTGGATACAACCAAGAGGACACTGTTCAGAGGTTTTACTCTCATCCATTTTTCTCCCACCCAGTTACACATGGAGATGCTCCCTCTCTTGAGCCTTCTCTTCTCAAGGCTCAACACACCCAGCTTGCTCAGACTGTCCTCACGGGAGACATGCTCCTTAATCATCTTTGGGCTTTGCCATACTTTTCAAGAACATCCATGTCCATGTTGTCTTGGAGCCTTACGGAAGACAGTATATGCTGGGGAGCTGATTACCTTGGGCAAGGGTAACAGGGGTAACTGTGCAGGGAATCTGTTGGAGCTCCCTGTGCCAGCTCTGCTGCTGCCCTGTGGCAGAGATAATAACCCTGCAGCCTGACAGGAGATGGATGGGTTGGTTGTTTGTGGCTAAAGCCCTGCGGTAACACCGCAGCCACTGACACTGTTCAGCTATTGCTGATCAAGCATCAAGGCTTTCTCTCCCCCACACCATTTATACTGCAGGATGAATGGTAAGGCTTTAGGTCCAGGAATTAATATTGCTGCAGCTACTATGATCTTTGTGCGCTCTATGAAGGGTCAGAGGATGAAATTAAACTGGAATACCTTTTAATAGAAAAAGCTGCAAGACTAGAGCACCAAAACCACACTCCCCTGGCTTCTTACACTGCTAGCAAAGACAAAGAAGTATAAAGTTCTCTCCCAAGGAATGATTTAACCCCCACCCAAAACCTGCAGGTTTCATTAAGCATAACAGCATTTGCCTAGGTCAGGCTGCATATATACATCAATTTCTGTATAAAATATTTTAAATTGGAAGACTGAATCTCTCAACTTTTTAATTAGCATCCCACAGGAATGTCAGCATTTCTCAGACTGAGGATGACAAAAAAAGAACAAATTTGGCTTCTCAGCTGAACCCTAGAATTACTTACTTATCTTTAGGTTAATTACCTAATTTTAGGGACATAACTTAAGACAGAAAACCCCCTGAACCAACTAATTCTAAGAATTTCTCAAAAGCAGATTATGTTTAATTGAGAAACTCAGGTTTTAATAAACTGAAAACATCTGACCTTTTATTATCTCTAAATCCCCTTGCTTCTGATGCTAGACTTTCATTGTTTTATAGAAAAACAGCCCTAACGATTATTGCTTCTCCTTTATTATTTCTCTAAAGCTCTTTTTCCCCTCTCCCCAGCTGCAGACAATAAGACAGACAACTTGAGTATATGGAGTTTTATCATGATTTCATGTCTGCCACACTTCCTCTGCAACTCCCTCCAGCTGAGGACTACACACAAGAGCCAAGGGAGCTTTTGATCTTCCAGAAGGTGAGAACAGCATGGAAGCCTCTTGGAGCAGAGTCCAGGTGAGCCACATTAACATTGTGCCCATACAAGGCTCATTTCGTACATGGCATATGCACCACTCCACAGATTTGAATCTTCCACAAATTTGTGCTTGTTTTCTACTGCATGAATTCAAATACTTGATTTAAAAGTCAATTTGTTTAAAAATTACTTTTGTTTTACTCTAGTTGCTTTTAAAAATGTATATAAAATAATAGTAACAAGAAGGCAAATTGACAGCTATGCTACAATCTGAATATTAGTACTGTTTTAATATTAGAAATCTGCAATAGGCTTTGGTCACTGAAATGATACCAATTTTATTATGACACCTGTGTTCAATGAGGTCCTAATTCTTTGTAATTGATATATCCATGCAGGAATTACTATTAATTGAAGTGTTATGGTTTTAATTGTAATGCCAAAATATGCATTTTTCAGTAAGATGAAATACACTGTTTTCAATAAAGTGGAACACTAGCTTTTAAAAAATAATTCCAATTTAAAAGGGTTTATTTACAAAATAGGATGTTTAAAAGTCACCACTGAAGACACCAAGAGCAGGACATGAGTTTTCCCCTTCTTACTAAATCAACCTGAATAATTAACACCAACTAGCATGAGTGGAAACTACTGACTTAATTACAAACAGTATTAATAGGTAAGTAACAGAGACAACAATGTCCTCATTCCTGTAAGTGGCAAACGAAAGACCTAGAACGCAAAAAGTGTAAGATGCACCCACCATGAGTACACAGTTCCCTACATGGCTGAGAAACCTAAAGTGATACAAGTATTTTCAGGTACTTTGGAATAAGCGTTCTAAGCTGGTTTTAATCAGTAAAATTTAATATATGATATAATATTTCCAGCTAACATAATATTCTTCATAATTTTAAAGTGGAACAATCTTGTTGCAAACTAGATAAAATCTAAGAGCAAATAAAAGATTTTTTTCCCATGTTATTTTGTTTGCACCTTAGAGATGCTTGCAATGTTAGCTGGTAATCACAGTTTTTGTACTGGATGTTAGGCAAGCAGAACAGGACCTTTTGGCCAGTGCAAGGATATGCAGCAATGCAACCTCCCATTTCTACTGCTCTGTATAATTCTTATGAATATCATGTCACCCTGCTGGCGTGGAATTATTAGAAAACTGTATGTTCCTAACTGCATCTTACTTCAAAGCTCAAGTTTGAAATGCTCCTCTGCTAAACATAGCAAACACTTTCAAGATTAGTTCTCACTTCATTTGCCTAAAATGTATGTCACAACATAAAGTCCTGTGTCACCTCTCCAACAGTTTGAACTTAACTGTGTGAATGATTTCAGGTGTTGCTCTGAGCTTTTAAAACCAAAATTTGAAAAACATCTCTGGATATGACTCAAAAGTTTGAATATAAAATACTTGGAGAATTTTTTAATATTTGAAGTATTTCAATATGTCTTTAATTTTTTTTCTCTTTACTTTTTATTAAATATGGGGATATTTAAAATGCAATTTCACACAAAGGTTAAACAAAAGCAGATTGACAGAAACAGGAAGAAATAACTGACATATATTTTTATTAAGAAAAGATACAATAAACAAAATGAATTCACAAAATAGATAATCAATACATTTAAATACCATAAAGAATAACCTGAAAACAGAAAACACTTGTTAGAAGCACAAACATAGGAAATCATCATGACTAGAAAACATACACTGGCTCAGCATTTTTAACACAGTTGGGGATGTTATCCTATGTTAGCTCACATTAAGATGAATAAACTGTAATCATATGAAATAAGCAAACAAATAAAATAGTAAAATGAAAATGAGAGATTGTCAAATCAAGTACTCATTTCCTTCTTATAATAACTATGTTTCCAAAATAGTAACAAAGCTTAGCTGGGCTTGACATAAAACCTGTCAAACAGCCAGCAAAAAGTCAGTCACTCCTGCCAGTTGGGAAAGCAGAATTTTGCAAAGTTGATTACTTCACCCATTCTCAGAGGTTTAAAGGTCATCACTGATTTGAAGAAAACAGAGGTAAAATACAAGACAGTATTCATAATTTATAGAAAAAAGTCCTTGTAACAAGGTAATGCTTCAGTTACTCAAGTACTGGTTATGCCTTGAAGGTCACATTTCTGTGGAGAAAGAAAAGATGTCAAAAGTAACTATTATATTTTACTAATTTTTATTAGGATTAAAAGCAGTTACTAGCTTTAGCCTCCTCAGATGCTCTTGTTATTCCCAAATATCAACTACTAGCATATTATTTAAAACCCTACACCACTGACCCATCACTAAAATGATTTACAAAAGTAAAAGTGAGACGAGGAGGAAGAGAAAATTTCTTGAGAAGATCAAATCAGGTTAGAGAGAGACAGCTGTAACACTACAGAACAGTAATTACAGAGTACACTTTACTCTGGTAAGCTCCCAAGAAGGAATAAACAAGAAGGATGAAAGATGGTAACAGTACTGCTGAGATCACTCTACTGTAATTGATACATTTAAAATGCAAGATACGCATAACAAATGCATGTGAATTCAATTGTTAAAAACCACCTTCTTTAAAAATACACATTTCATGACAATGGAGTATTTTTTGGTAAGATATGGTACAGAGCTGACATTCTGAAAACTAGGGATACAAATATTAGATAAAAATAGTGCACTACATGATAACACTGTAAAGCAAAGAAGACTAAAGACAATTCTCTACTAACGATAATCATTCTCAGAAATATATTATTTGTCATCATCTCAGTCAAAATGTTGTTTTGCAACGCAACAGGGTATGCCTAGGGGGCTCACCAGTAAAGCAAAAGGCATATCTGCTGTTTCATCCCCACTGTCAGTATCTCATTTGCTACAGTTTCCACTTTTTGCTTTGCCCAAAAATTCTCAGAAGAGAAAAATTGCTGACAATGGGGGTTCATGCCAGGCTGAGCTCAGTTCTCAAGAAACCTGCGGTTTTGTTAACAAAAGTAAGCTTAGAACAAGCCATATGTATTTACCAACAAAAAGAAACTTTAAAATCTGTTCGTTAGATTCATGAACTGTCACAGCACACATATTTCCTACAACAACCACTCTTTATCTCTCCCTGTCCTTCCTCTTTTTACTACAATTTATTATTCAATATAGGACAGGCGGGATATACAGTCAATAATCAGGCCTGTAACATATAACTGGCATAATCTAGAACAGCAATAACCTCTGAAAGAACAAAAATGAGATTATAAAAGAACAGGTAAGAGGCTGATTTTGATTTCTTTTTTATGGACTATAGTGATCACAATCTTAGACACTCATATATTCAAGCACTAAAAATGAAAAATATATTAATTTTTTTTTATGCACTTGTTTTGGAGATAGTTTTATCTAATGTGTAGGGTTCAAATGCATTTTAGTTTGACTCTTCTATGGAGTGTCTCCTTCATTACTGTACTTGGGAGAATTTCATGGCATTCCTCTTAATATGAACCATTCATTGTTTGGAGATAACTATTAACAGTAATAAACTGGTAAAGTATATTTGGATATAGTTATTGGTAGTAATATGAGGCAACAAATATTTGAAAGCTGTCAGGTGGTGCAAGACATTAAGAAAAAAAAGGAATGAGAATCCACTATATTATATGGTCTTTGGAGAGCACTTTGCATTTATTGGTTGCAATCAATATTTTATAGTAAGAGAGACAGCAAAAGCAGAACTTAGAAACATCTGAAGTGTGTAACAATTTCATATAATCACAAAGGTATTGTTTAGGAACAGTTTAAACCTAACTCTTGAATAGGAAGTATCTGCTGAAATCAAATCCCTTACTTTTCAGCTGCTGCTTGATCAGCTCTTCCAGCACTACGTTCTGGAGAATGTGAGGGAGACCTCAGTGTGGAGCAGAGGGGAGGTGAAGCCCGGAGAGAGGACGTGGAGAGGCCATGGCGACGCATCTCCTGAACTGCTCGCTCTCTGCCAACAAACAGCAACTTCAGTTACAAAACACCTCTGCACCAGGCTAAAGGAGGAAAATAGACCTTTGCAAAAAATCTCACTTACTTGTAAAGTCACTCAATTCTATTTCTATTTTCATGAGAAGGGATTTTTTTTATTTTGAGAGGCAGTGGTAAACTCACAAAACTTAATGAAGAAATTCAGAAACTGTGTGAGATTTTTTATTTTTTTAATTAAGCAGTTTTCAAGATGAAAATATTAGATTTTGCACAAGAGGAAGAGAGTTTCCATAAAAGTTCCTCACTATTGAAAAAAACAACAGCTTTAAAAGTGAGAAAGAAGAAATAAGGAGGGAGAGTCAACTCACTGAAAAACCAGCATCTTACCGTTCAAATCGCTCAGTTGTCAGTTTCCTTTTTAAAACATCACAGTCAGTCTGCATCTGTGCAACTTTACTTCGAAGCATGGAAACCTCTCTATTATTGCTGCTTCTAAAAAAAAATCATGAGAAGCAATAAAGTTTTCTTTGAACAATGTCAGCTAGGAGCTCAGAGAAGTTAGAGCAAGATAAAACAAAACCAGATACTGAACGTGTTGTTTCACAGACTAAATCAAAGACAAATTAGAAGCAGCAAGAATCAAATGAATGCAACAGAACGTTTCTGAACGAATCTAAGGTGAGAATGAAGCAAGAAGCTGGCAAGCCTCTCACTACATCCTGACTACATCATGCTCTTTTTCAGACAAAGGTAAACACAAACATGTTTGGTAAAGACAAAACAATTAAAATATTAGTTTATTGCTTTACTGTCCTCTGTTGCAATTTGAGATGGTTTTTATGTAAAAAAGAAGAAAAAAAGCAGTAAATATCCACAAAAATTTACAAACTTAACAGATATGGCTTCAGTAAAAAATGTATCAAGTAGGCTGGAAATATCTGGCTAGCCATAAACACAACTGAATCAAATCTAAGTAAAAATTGTATTAAAGCAAATACCAGACTAGCAAAACCCAGAGTCTGAAAGCATGTTAACTACACCCTCGGTATTTGGGCCCAACTGTTTCCATTGTAAGAAACAAAATTAAAAGGACCCTTGAAAATCTTAAGAAACATGATTAATATACTTTAAAGTAAATCATCAGCTTGGCCTATTCAATGCTTAGTAGCAAAATACCATCTATTACATTATAAAGGAAGAAAAAGAAATCATTGCATGTAAAATAAGTTGTCTAAACATGAATCTAGACAGTTGTGTCATTCCATACAGTCTTCAAAGCCACTGTGAGGTGGAGTGCTCAACAGTAACTTCTGGAGAAGCAAAGTTGTACTAGTTTATTGGTAAAGCGCTGGATTGGAATTCTGAAAAATGAGTTCCACTCCTAGCTCAGTCACAGACTTCCTGTCTGGCACCCGCTGGTCTTTGACTCCAGGAAGATGAAAACTACTCAAGAGATTTGTTCCAATAGAACCGCAGAATATTTTTTCCTGTGTTCCCTATTCATCAGTAAAATTCCTAGAATGGTATCTTGATCCAGATGTTGAGAACAGATGCAGAAGACAAGGCATCTTGATGATATTTTATAAGTCCTTCAAAGACAGGCATATACTTTCAGGACGGAGGTAAGAATTCAGGGCCCAATATCATTATTGTAAAATAAGGAAAGAAAGCAAACAGTTTGTAAGTTCTGAGGTTATTCCATGTTAATGACATTTAAACAAAATTAAGAGCATTAAGTAAATCACTCCAAAGTTTAGAAATATTTTGAAACCCTTTATGCACAGTAATCATCATATAAGTTTATATGATGATACACAATTTTAAGAGGACATTTGTCTCTTTCACAGTAGATACAGATAGCTCTCAACAAGTAGTTTAGCTATTCCATATTCTCTATTTAATTCTTTAATCACTCTAGAACATCAGATCTCATTTATTGTACTATCATCCATGTAGTACTCAAAGTAACACAACCACTTACTCTTTACACAACTCGTACTACACTGGAGAACTTCACAAGTTAAACTTAATTCTGAGAATCCTTTTTAAGTCAGAGATTGTAGCAGTGACATTTTCTAAATAAAGTGGAAGGACAGATACTATAAAACCAAAACTTTAAATAATGTTCAAAAATATTGGCACTTGATTTTTGTCAGCTGTGACATACTCTAGTCACAGCTGTGAGCATTTAAAGTTCCTGCTCTTCAGACAGCAACTACCACAAGCCAAATATAAAATAAGGTATATGCAACTAGTTCTCACACCTGAACCTTGCCTAGTAACATGCAGAACCATTGACACAGAGTGGAAGGCAATTCAACAGAATGGCCACTCTTCCTCCAAGAGAACAAGAGAACATATTCCTTCTTCCTGCAATATCCAACCCTATTAACACTGCAGATATTGACATTTACAAAAAACAAATGAACCCTACAATGTCTGCAAAAAAAATTGAAAATCTTACTATGGACATAGTTAAACAGAGTTTTACAATGTTTGTACACAAAGTAACTGAATTCAATTTAATTTTTAAAATTCAATTTAATTTTAAATCTCCTTCTTTGCTTTTCTTGGTGGTGGTTTTGGTTTGTTTTTTTTTTTTTTTTTTTTTTTTTTTTTTTTTTTTTTTTTTTTTTTAAATTTTTTTTTTTATTTGTTTTTGTGTGTGTGTGTGTTTGTTTTGTTTTGTTTTGTTTTTGTTTTGTTTTGTTGGTTTGCATTTTTTCTAACTTTCACATTGAACTTCATAATCAGGACATTCTATTAGTTTATGTTTGTTGTATGCAATTAACATTTTGTCTCCCAAGTAAACAAAAATCAACAATACTAAAACATGAAGCAATTACTTGCACAGAGGTAATTATTTATGTAATCATCTCCACATTCACTGAGATCACTGCTACTTGAAGAGGACCATCATAAAGCCACAAGTTGCAGCCTCAACATAAACCAATCAAAAGCATATTTCTTGTACATCTGTGTTACCAAGTTCCAGACAGTTTAACTGGGCTATATTCTATATCTCATAAGGAGTATTACCTGTTCCATTGACTTCCATCTGTTTCCTTTCTCTCCCTATGTTAGTGTTTACAAAACAGGTGTATCTCTATGTCTGAAGTTCTGCTTTGACTTTACTCTTCACCATCATCTGCATTCAGCTGCTACTCCCTTTTCTTGCTATTTAATGCAGAGCTACCACTATACCTTGCTGATGTATCCTAAGGGGAATTATCATGTCATGATACTTGCAGGTTTTGTTAAAAGCTTGATTTGATGTTCTTAAAGGTCTTTTTCAACCCAAATAATTCTAAGATGACACATCATGGACTCTTCAAATTCTCTGCTCCATAACATGAAGAGAAATTTTTAAATTTCCGAATTCTCTTCTACATGAATTTCACACACAAATACCTCCTCTCTTAACATCATTGTTCCAAACAGATTAGTCTTATACAAGTGTTGCTAAAAGTTATTGCTTTTTAGGCAGATGCACAGCAGAACTTGCTGGCCACTTTTAGTGTAAGTGTCAGGTTTAGTTCTGTTTGCATTTCAAAGGAATAATAAGTGATACGGGACTTTTTCCTTAACAGTTAATATCAACAGCAGCAAAAGTACTTATGTGTTTTTAAAGCCCTATGACCTCACTATTTATTATGTAAGTGAGTCTTTAATCAACAAGGACAACAGGCATCTTCAGTAGATAAGCAATCCACATTTACCATGAATTTCATATACTTCAGGGGTTTTTTGTGAGCAGTAAACACGTTAAAATTTTATGTAGAGGATGTATCCTTTGGAATTCCTGTTTAAGTTTACTGCTTGCACTAAACTGATGTCCACCAAAGTGCTGATTAAGAGAAAGCACTGTAAAGACAGGAAGGACCTGTAAAAAAACTTTAAGGAAATGATGTCATGAAAGGCCAAAAGACATTCCTACAAAAATCTGCTCAGCCATACCAAACACACAGATTTTGTGAATAAGTATTGTCACACAGAAACAGTTCTTTTGCAAACCACAATAACACACACACACACACATTTGTTAAAACTTACAGTTTGCTCTCAGCCAGTGTTAGCTTGTCTTTCAGTAACTGAATTTCGGTATCTTTCTCTTGGGACGTTAATTGATTCTGAAATTCTTTGTCTCTACTAGTAGCCAATAACGTTTCAAGATTCTGAACTGTAAGTCTCTCACTGGATAGCTGCTTTTTCAGCAACTCTACTTCTGATTTTATATCTTCTAATTCTCCTAGAACCTAAGGCACAAATTTTATATGTTATTAATACACTAATTTACAAACACAGAGAATTTTATTTTGTGAAGAGCTGTTACAAAAACTGAACTGATTGGAAGTTAAATAAAAAAGAATAGGAAACTGAGCTCACAAAATAATGTAAAGCCTACAATTATTTTAAACTATATTTAATTTAAAACTATTCAAGCTGTACATCTATGATATGTTTTACTGGGAGCTGCATTACTGAGTGCTGGAAATGCTTAGGTAAGTATCTGAAACATGAATTGGCTTTTAACAGTAGAACTTTGCACATGTACAAAAAGAATATTTACTGTACTTCATTCTATTTGACTAGGTGAGCTCACAATTAGCCTCTTGGCTTTTGCTGAAAATGGAGTACTTATTTTCCTCTTCAGTTCTGTGAATATAAACAAATTTTTCTGTTCTCAAAGTCTTGAATATATAGTCTCAGAAAGGCTGACAAAGTCACTAAATGAAGATGAAATCAGCTGTAAAGAAAAAGGTTTAGAAAATATGAATATTTAGAACTATTTAAACTATTTTGAAATATCTAATGAATTCCAGCTGTATCTAAATTTCTTAATTGAAAGTAAGTCATTAGGATAAGGTCTTCACTATCTAAATAAGAAGTACACTATTTGCTTTTTATAAAGTTTGAGTAAATTAAAAACCAAAAAGTAATATAGATAATCTATCTATGGTACAGCTAAAACTACACCAGCAACATTTTGCCATGATAATGAATCAAAGAAACTCCCTCTTTTTGTACAAAACCCACAGCTACAGATCTGTATATCGTAAAATTTACAATTTATATAAAAAAAAACAAAAACAAGTGATGTAAACTAACTTACCTTGCTCTCAGAAGTAATTCTTTTCTCCAAAAACTATTAAAAGCAAAGGGAGTTACTTTGTTATTGCAAATTTAATTTGTCTTTGCTGCTTACCCTTTCATAATCCATACTTTTGGACATCAGCTGTCGAGCTGCAAGTTCTTTGCTAGCCTCAAGTTTCACACAGAGTTCTCTCACAGAAGTGAGGTCTGCCAACACAGCAGCCTTATCCTGATTTTCACGTTTAAGATCCTCTTCCAGTCTGGACATATTTTTTGTTATGGAGGAGATCTGAGATTCATACACTTGGTGTGCAACAATATGCTAAACAAAACAAAATATGGATACATTTTCAATGTTAAATTTAAGAGTTTTCTGTTGAATAACCTGGGTTTTTTAACACTTTATCCTTCATTCAAAATTAATTTTCCCTATAAAATTAACTTAATATTCTTTCCCTCTCCCTAAAACATAGCTAAGGGCAACTAATAAACCATCTTTGCAATTTTTAATCACCAACTTGAATAATTATACAACTACTATAAAAGGGTAGAGCAAGAATTAAAAAGCTTAAACCCCAAACATACAACCTATTTTTAACTCAACTTACAATACAGTCTCTAACTCTACCGGGCTAATTAAAAGTATGGGACAAAATGTAGCCATTCTACAACAATTATGGTCTAGAACTTCTCTGATGCCTATGAATTTATTGCTTCTAAAATATAAACCTCATTATGTTCTATGACATTGGTCGAGGATTCAGTATTATGGAATCCTGATTCTGAATTTGGATGTCTACCAGATTTTTACCTTGACTCCAGCCACCAATGCTTCAAATACTTCATTCAAAACTTCAAAGAAACTTAAGAAAGAACTAAGCTTGCAAAATACTCATAAAGCTATATGCAAACATTCTGAAGCAACTAAACAGAAGTTTCTTACAATGTCAGAGTAAGAGTGATAACCCAAGAGGAGATCTAAAACTATGAAAATATATGTCACGATTCTAATTTTGGGCAAGCAGGGGTGAAGGAAAGCACATCTAAACAGAATCAGTTACTGTTTCAAAAACTCCAGTGTTCATATTTGAAATATTCACATATGGAAATTGTTTTCCATTAAGAAGTTAATAATCATACATTGACTTCATTAAAAAGCACTTGGATGTATCCCACTTTCCTAGATGGAATTTCATTGCACAAGTTATTACCCCTTGAATCTCTTTTTCCAGAAGTCCTACTCTCTCTCTCAGATGTCTCCGATCTGTATCTACTGAAAGGAGTTCCAGTCGTATGGAGCTGCTTTCTCCTTCAGCTTGATGAGCCTTCATTTCCCAGTCTTCAGCTTGTGTATGGAGCATCCGGAACTTCTCTAACAATTCCTGGTTTTCTTTTTCCTAATGAAACAGTAAATCACTCTGCAATGATCAACATACCCTCAAGTTACTTGATCTTATTTCATGCCTACTCCTTACAATCTCTCTTCTTTTTTTTCCCCCAGAAAGTAGAACTTCCTTCATTTTCTTAATCCCACTATCTGGGAACTACTAAAGGGCATCTCTTTTCCAAGTCCAAATAGCAAATAAATACAGTGATGGCATTCAGTTTTATTAAAATGGAAGTTCTTACACTTAGAAGTTATTTTGAATCCAAGTATCAGGATAAAGGACATTTAATCTGAGCACTATTTTACCAGTACTATTTTTTCATTTTCATGCAGAACAACAGATAATTTTTTTCTTTTCCAAAAGGGTAAAATAATTAAAATCATTGCATAAGCTGCTTGCTGCCCACAATAATGAAACAGTACTTGTTATTTTACTGATTGCCTGGTCAAAACCCAAAAAGCAAAATAACATTCAAATATTACATATCTGTCATTCTCCAGCATTTTGGCCAACTGAAACATGATCAATGAAATTGTGATGTGCTAGAATTAATCAGTGCTTCAGATCTAACAAGATGCTACATGAATCCCCCACTAGTAACTTTAAACACTTCAGAGAAAAGCAGGAAAAATAAAAGAAGGAAATGGGACAGGCAGGGAGAACAGCACCCTAACCATGCAATTCTTACTTTGTTTTACTGAATGCAGTAATGACTGCCTACAGATTATATTTTTACCTTTGAAGCTATCAAGGTCTCAAATCTGGAGACTTCAGTTATATAATTATGAACCCTGGTTTTCATTTCTTCTTTTTCACGTATTGCATCTTCAAGCTCGATACTGATGGCCTGAAGAGATTGCATAAAGGCAAAATTGTGCTTTGCAGTAAATTAGTCACTATATAATACTCCAACAGATGAAATCAAAGTAATTGCATATGCTCTCAATTTTTTTTCTATTCTACTTACAAAGGTCTTTGGGATTTGTAGGGTTCAGAAATATCCTGTTACCTTAGATACACCAAAGAATTTCCAGGCAGGAATAATCACAAAAAAACAATGCCTATCCCACCAGTCCATAAAACATGCAGCTTGCCTGATGGCACACCCTTCTGAACTTTGGAAAGTTTGACAAACTGGTGTTTGGGAGCTGGAATTTTTATAGCCTTAAGATTCACTATCCCCGAGTAAAGGAAAGTTTTAGATCAATAGAAAGCCAACTTTATAACAAAATAACATTTATTTTAAGGCAGAATTGCAAGATAAAATAACTAAACGCACTACTAAGATCATATGTAAACATCAAAAATGCACCATGGAATCTGTTTGAGATATTTGAACTGCTAGCTCTGTCCCCCTCAGGTTCAGCTCTCATCTCCCTCTGAGTCCTCTAGCCTAGAGAGCCAAAACTGCAAGTAGCTTTTTCTATCTCCATAATCAAGTGTGGGGAAAATAAAGGATGCTACCTTATTTCTTTCCCTTCTTCTTTTTGTGGTGTATTACTCCTCATTAGCCTTTTTACTGTATGCCTTATTTAACATATGCTAAAATCAGTCTGCTTGTCTCTGTGGTATCCTTCAAAAACACTGGGAAAACTCTCATCATTACGTTATGATAATATTCAGTATTTCATCTTATTAGACACCTGTGAAGAGCAGGTCTAATTTCAATAATACATCCACATATTTATACATTGCACTATAGGTTTTGCAGGAACTGTTCAATGTCCTACATCACTTCTTTGAAACATGTTACTATATTATAGTTTCTGGCATCAGACACAGTCAGGTTGACTGAGGTGAATTGAAATAAATGGTTTAGTTAAAAATGCCCTGATTGTTTTTAGTGTTGGCACTTACAGTGAATTCAGACAGACATTTTTATCTCAGGATCAAAGTTGTAAAAGGCATTTGAGTCTCATGAAGAGCTGCAACAGTTGTATTTGTTATACAAATTGAACGTGTGAGTTGCAAAAAAATTCCAGGTTTGCTCTTAAGATAACTCTCACATACTCCCTACATAGACTTTCTATGCCCAATAAAATACCTTTTTTACCCTATAAAACACTGGACATTTTTGTTATATATTGTCCATACAGACATTCTATACTACAGGGACATCCATGTCCTGCACTTGGAGCTGGGAGGATTTTGGTCAGCAATAACCAGCTGGTGCACAAAACCAACTCATTATTCCTCCAACACCCTAATCTCCAAAACAGCCTCGTCTCAAATATGGCATACCTTACTCAATAAATTCAATGCTTCATGGAAACTAGATGGATGAAATTAATGAATCACTGCACCAGAACAAATTCAGATGTGCTACCAATCCCCCTTCTCTCCCTCTTCCCTGATAATCTGATGTCTGCCTTAGGAGTTTCTTTCTCCCTCTCAATAATCATTTCCACAGATAATAAACCCCAATCTTTACCAATTAAATACCAATTTCCAAGTGATATAACCAATTAACACAATTTCATTATATTATAAACAATAAAGTCCTAGATTTGTTTTACTTAGAATTCTTTTTTAATCTGAGGAAGGGCTACCAAACCGAAAGCTTGTCTATTTCTCCCTCACTGCATTGACTACACTTAAGTATCTGAAGGATTGCTTTTACAATTTCTGCCCAATGATTTTCAATAGCCCAGTGCAAGAAATACCAATAGTTCAACACATCAATCAAAACTGAGGATGTAGCAGTTTTGATGCAAGCAAGCAATAAATAGTTTAATACAGCAGTATCATGTACTGTCTTCATACCTGGTTTTCTCTGGCCATTGTAGCCAGGTCATCTTGCAGTCGTCTGTTTTCTTTCAGAGCCATTTCCTTTACTCTTCCCATTTCTGCAAGCTCTACCTGAGATGTATCAAGCTGGTGATGTAAGCTGGATATCTCACGGTCTCTGTTGTTCAGCATGTCCTGCATCTGGCTATCAAGTAAAAACATTATTAAAGTTGTCCCTTCTTGTACTATACCACATACTGCTGAAAATAATCAAGTAAAACTCTTGCTCTCTGAATGACGACAAACTGAGTCTAAATAAAATGTAAAGTAAGTATGTAAAATGTCAGTACACAAAAAATAAGATGGTTTTAATCTTCAGTTTTGAAGACATATCTGGTAAGATGTATCTTATTAGACAAAGAGCAATTACAGATTATGTTTATCTATGTTTGGTAGTGATTATGGTAATTGCATATTTTATAAGCCACAAAGGAAGAAGACAAATAATTTACACTTGAAGGACAATTATCAAAAGAGTAATGAAAAGACTAAATAAAAAATTAGAAATATAAATATCTATAAGTTTAAGTAAACTTTTGCTTTATTTTTTGGTCACATATAGTTCATGCATCAATGCAGCAAATATTCAGTTACATTGGCCTTCAAATATTTAAATATTGGTGTTTAAATTTTTGCTTTTAAGAATGCTATAGTTTAAAAAGAGGAAAGAATGAAAAATCAGAGGAAGCCCAGCGAAAAACTACATAAATACATTTTAATCAAAACTCTACTGGTATCTTAAGCTAGAAGAATTAGATTGCCAATCATTAAGAATTCAGCTCTGAATCTTACCTGGGTCATTATAATATCTAGTGGAGTGCGAGAAAACTATTTCTTGACCAAGAGTTAGGAAACATTACCAGTTTAGGGAAATGAGTACAGACAAGCAATTGGTAATGGTCGTTGTAACAGTTTCTTAACAGCCTGCAATGTAATTGCAGAGGAAATGTCTTTGAAAGCTGAGAACATCCTTCTCAACACAGTACACTCAAACGGAATTAACTCAATTTCATCAAAATAACTAAAAGAGCCATCTACTTTCACTTTGAAGCTACTATATAAAACAAAACCTCCAAGGAAGGCATCCTACTCTTTACTTACTCTGTTGAGGACTCCAGCTCAGAGAGAGTTAAACGTAAATGAGCAATTGTTTTCTCCTATGAAAAAAGATCAAAAGTTGATTTAGGTATTATTATATTGCAACATAAGAAGATACTTCAAGTGAAAGAACTTTTAATGTAAACCTTTATTGTAATTCTTTACCAATAAGTAATTTCCAAGTTTCTTTTCTTTACTGAGAAAAGATTCTCTTGTCATTGAAAGAGATGGGAGTCCACTATAGATTTTGTCACCTCAGGTTAGTACTTTACACCTCAATAAATACCTCCACATGCAAAATGCAAACAAATGCTTCTTTATTTTCTTGAGGTATTTAGGGAATACAATAATATTCATAATTAAAGTTCTGCTGAGTTGGCAAATGACTCTATTGGGTCCAAGCATAGTGTTTATATGCTCTGCACAGGCTTTGTCATCAGGGCAAAATGTCTCCTTAAAACACAACTGCTTTAAAAATCCCCAAGCGGAACGCAAAGTAGTACTTTTACTGGACATACCCTGTTAGCTAAGTTGTCATCTAAGCATGCAATTCTTTCTGTTTTTTCATCTACGGTTTCTTGAAGACTGTCCTTTTCTTTGTCCAAAACACTAATTGTACTTCTCAGCACACTGACTGCTTCTTCCTGTGAAGTGCTCCTCTGGTTTAACCTATCTAAAAACAAAAGAGTAAGTGCTTTCTATTTTAAAAACAGGAAATAAGCACAAAAATAGTTACAGATTACCTATTATTTCCTTCAGCTTTATAATTTCTTCATTAGCTGTCTGCAGTTCATCATTTTTGAGGGACAATCTGTGCTGTAAATCTTCAACAGACTTCTGGAGTTGGTCATTTAAGAGCCTGGAAAATCAGTATAGAGTTGAAAAAAGTTTGGGACCTATTCTGGGTCTTCAACTGTTGCTCTTAAGCTGCTTCAAGGGTTGGAACAGTTCCAGCAAAACTTCCTGACAGGGCTGTATCACCAACCAGCAGCATGGGGTTGTGCCATACTAACCATCTTCTCCCTTGAGGAGAGGGAGGACTTAAGGATTACTGAGGCCAACACCACTGGGTTGCTCTGGACTCCTGCTGCAAATCCACCTCAACAACAATGCAAAATGGAGTACTGGAACCTGGGTGGAGCAACCATGTTAACCAGAAACATCCACCTCCTCTGGTTTCTGTTACTCTTCATAATGTTACTTGTATCTTTTGACTCTTGCTTTATAAAGGTTTTGATATGTAGCTCATAGCAGTAATTATCAGCTACACCACATTTTAAGAAGCAACCAAATTGACAGCTACAGTTTTGATCCTACTTTTTAAAAATAAAGAGCCTGAAAGATATTTGAAATCATCTACCTACATAGTTGTTTTTCTTGGAAAGAAATATCAAAGTTACTTAGGAAAAAAACAAAACAAAACAAAACAAAACTCCAAAGTAACTAAATGGATTATTTATTAAACAGATCAATAAAGAATCCTTCTCGAGTGGGATCCCACAAAAGCTAGAGAAGCTTTTCATTCTTTTAAAAAACTTCACCAGTGCAGAATGCAGCATGTCTCTTAATAAAGATTGCTTTCATCTAGTTCAAAGTGATACTTTAGAGAGGAAAAAAAAAGGGCAGGGCAGCAAACACAGCATTTCTACCCCGCTCAAAATAAAACCAAATGCTAAAATGACTAAAGCCCTACTCCTCAACTTCTTTTTGCAATATCAGTGCTTTACACTGAAATTAGAGGAATCCAATGAGATTTTTAATTTTTATGATTGTTGTCACAATTTTACCAACAAATACACCAATTGTTTTACCCAGAGTCCTCTTTGTGCAATTGGGAGCATAAGATGAACTGCAAGGCCTGTTGCTCAGCTTCAATTCTTCCTAGTAATCCCCCAGGTGCTGTGCTGTTCAGAGTGCAGTACTGCTCAGGTGGGGAATGGGGGATACCACACAGATCCTGGTTTCCCTTGTAAAACATCCAAAAGATGTCATCTACAGCATTATCTATCCTAAATGATCTGTTACATCAATGGCTCTCATTTCCACCTCTGTTTTCCAATTTCTGCCTAAATTTATTCAATACTGTTGTTATATGTGTGTATTATAAAATTGGCTTTTCGCAAGATGTATGCTATATGATTAATAACATAGTAAAGATATAAAGGTATAAGTTTATTTCTGCTATTGGTAAGACTAGATATAAAGGGAGTAGTTGATGTAGCAGCTGCTTAAACTGTCTGTTTGGTTGGGATAACATCCAGTGAACATGTAAAGAAGACTCTGCTACTGATAACACCAACTATCAGCATCTACCACCCGCAGAAGGCACGGACCAAGGCCCAAGCTGGACACGATAGAAAGGACACGGCCACGAAACACGCATGCTCTAAAAAGGCGGACCCAAGGAGGAACCATGCAGGGCAGTTCCTGGAATATGGAAACTAGTTTATGGAATTTCATATATCGATATAACGAAAAGGGTATTTAACGAGTGTCTCTGAGAAAGCAAGGTGTGGACTTGGCTGAGTGCCAAGTCACCCGGCCGGCCGTTTTTGGTTTTTTCTTATCTCCTAATTGTCTTAATTATTTTATTAAACATATTTCTTAAAATTTACTAAAAAGTGAACCTCGTTTTTCACAATTTGGGGGCTCTTGCCGGGATATACCTCGACCCTGAAACCCCATGAAAAGCAGAGCGAGGGAGGCGCCCCGCCTGGTTTTTGGCGGCCCAAAACTTTGTTTTTCCTGGTGAGAATTGGGGATTGCAGGTAAACATCCAAAGAGACAAGCAAGGAGAAAGAAAAAAGCAAGTAAGGAAAAGGGAAAAGGCTCCCTAAAACTGCAGTATTTTTTGCTCCGTAAAAACCTCGTGCACGAAGAACCTGAGGAAGAAAATGGTTGTGAGTAATTCTCAGGGGAGCGGGTTAAAAGGGGGGTCTGTGTGCTGTGTGAATGGGACACTGGCTGGGTACCTCAGACTGGTGAAGTGAGTGTGGTGTGGCTTCTCATGCTGTTCGTTATCTCGCAAGGGAAATGGCTAGCACAGAAGTGAAGCAAAAGATAAAAAGTGTGAATGCGACCCCCGAGTGATTGGGACGGGATCCCAGAGGAAAGAGGGGTTGTAAAAAACCCTGGGTGGCTGGGACGGTCCCAGGGAGGGGTTGGACCCTCAGGAAGGGAGCCGATAGTTTTCCTATACAACCCACTGGGAAAACGGGATACTGGGGGGGTGGAAACGTTTGAACCCCCTGGTCTGGGACGGGGTCCCAGGAAAAGGGGCTGGAGCCCTTAAAGGAAGAGAGCAAAGGACACCTAGACTTGCTGCTGAATTAAAAGGGTTACGTAAGACCCAAGAGCATTTAGGGTTTGGCCAAATATAGGTATTTTGGGGTTTTTGCCAGATTGAGGATAGAAACACAAAAAAGCCTTGCAGGTGTAAGGTCCAAGACACCTGGGCTTTGGAAAAGGCTGCCAGGTTGAGGAATTCTAAAGGCTTGAAAAGTGTGATAATCTAAGAACATCTGGGGGTTAGTCAAATACCTATGAGTAAAAACTAACAATTTTTTTTTTTAAAAAGGGTACCAATCTTTTTGTGTTGTCTTTGTGTAAGTGGAAGTAAGTGCAGCTGAAGAGGTGTGCTTGTTGTGGAGTTTATTTGTGTTAAGGAAGTGAATTGTTGAAACGGTTAAAATGTCTGAATGGAAAAGGGGGAACTGCAAGGGAATTAATGAAGAATTCAGGTTCAAGAGGGCTGTCTAAAAAGAGGATTGGTGCAGTTTTGCAGATTAATGGGGAAATTAATTTTGAAGAGTTTTTATTGTTGTTGTTATTGTTGTTCTTGAGTGAATGTATGTGTAATATAGAGTGCTGAAGTAAAATAGGAGTTTTTGTTTTGAAAGATGGTCTATGCAGCACATGGTGCTGTGCTGCTGAGCTGATGAGTTTTCTGTGCCTCGGGGGAAAAAAGGAGGGGGTGATGTTCGGGCTGTTGGATGGCAGAGAGGAGACCAGGCAGTGACTGGATGGAATCCTGAAGGTGGGACAGAAGCTTGGAGAGTCTTATGTTAGAGGTCTTGAAAGGTTTTTTGAGAATTTTGGAAATTCTTAGAGGTCTTAGAAGTTGTTTTTGTTTGGTTTGGTTTTTGGCTTTTTTTGGGAGTGCATTGAAATTGCCTAAAGAGATAGCTATAAGACATCAAATGCTGGGGGGTGACCTCAGAAATAGGAAGAAATAGTTTTAATGAAACAGGAGATTGGAGTCAAAAGAGTTGTGAGAGTTCTGGTGTTTGATAAGAAGGAATTAGAAGAAGAAGGAATTATGGATGAAATTAGATCTTTTGTTATTGGGGATTTTTTTTTAAACAAAATTTATGCTCAAATGCCATGAGTAAAATGTATGTTGGGAGTCCAGATGCAACCCAGATTGGAACCTGAAAGTAACACCCTATGAGATAATGTTTAAATTATGAAATAAAGAGAAATTAATGTTAAGAGGGTATAGCTTTACAGTTGCAAAAATGGGAGAGGAAGTTCTTTAACCCCACAGTGGGAAGATGCTTTTTCAGGTATTGCAGGCAACTGAAGCTGCGGTATGGCTGAAAAGCTAAAGCTGCAAGTTTTAAATCAACGTCAGCAAAATCAAGAGACCGGTGTGAGAACCCAAGAATGAACTGTAGCATCTAAACCAGGTGATACAAAGTTGAATTTTAAACAGAGCTGAGTGGTCATGAACTGGAAAAGACTCAAGTAAATTTGGAAGTTATGGACAAAGGACTTTCTCTGTTTTACTTCTCTGCATAACACCTAAAAATCAGTCCGGTCTGTCAAATGCTACCTCTGTTTCTTCACAGCTACAAAGGAAATGGACTTTCAAGTAATTCTAGTGTGGGGAGTTGAAATTGAAATATGTAATATTGTTTTTTTTTTGAAAGTGTTTATGTCACTCCACTGTATAATATTGCAGGTACATGAAAATCACAAGAAGAAGACGGGCTCCATATCCCTAACATTTTGGCTAATTTATTTTAGGTTTTATATCTTACAGAACAAACAATATGTTTTTGCCTCCTTTATTTTTCTTATTTTTGTGTGTGTTTAAGGTACTTCTTTCATACTAACTTAAAGACATTTTATTACTTATTAATCTGTTTTGTTTAAAGAAGGAGGGCAGAGAAGAGCGCCTATGTGAAATACCAAGAGGATATGTTAGTGCTCACAAAATATAGGGTGAACTACTACCCGGCAGAGTGGGAACTAAGGAAAGAGTTTTCAACTAAACTGGTACTGTGTCAAAGTTAATACAGGAGCTGTGATTCCTTTGTGTACACACACAACATTTGTAACCAATACAGGACATTCTTCAGTTACGCTGGCAGCGTTGTCCCCACAAAAAGGTACAGATAATTACTGATAGAAATCTAGTTCTGTCAGGTTTATTCTCAAGAGCAAATTTTTCTTCTACTATTTAGAAGTCATGAGAAGGGATATAAAGATTTGTTCTTCAAATGGGTGGATCAAAAATAATTTAAGGTACTAATTATATAACTTTATAAGGTGGAAAAACTTTGTCATTCGCCTCTTAGACAGAGGTTGAGATGTAGATATTGGTTGAGAAGTTTTTTTTGTTGTTGTTGTTGTTTGTTTGTTTTTTTTTCTTTTTCTATGGGCAGTTCTTTGTGTGTCTTTGTTAAGAAACTTTTGAAGGTGTTTTGGTTTTCTTTTTTTATATAAGAAGATGTCAGATTTTCTTGTGGAATATAAGGAGAGATAGTATGAATGACAAGATACTTGCTGCTTGGAAATATTATTGTGGTATATGCAAAATTTTTCTAGTAGTTTCATTTATTTCCCTGCTTGATAAGTTACTATGAATTTTGCAGAAACTGTTTTGGAAGGTTTTTTTTCTTAGTTTTCCAGCTGGCTGCAGATAAGACCTAGCTCACAAAACTGGTGGTGTTGATTGTCAAAGGGGGTTCTTATCGAAGTTTCTAAGGAGCATCTAATCTTTCAAATCAATGCATGTCAAATTGAGTGAGTGTGTTTGCCTTAGATAGAAATAAATCTTATAGTGTATGTATCTTTCTGAGTTCTCCTAAATAGTGAAGGAAAATCTTCTAGAATAGCAAGAATTCATTGTCTTCCTGCCCTAAGAATAGGCTGAGCAGAGGATTGGCCCAACAGAAACCTTCAATATGATAAAACTCTAACATCAGAAGGGGTAAAAGAAGTTTCTGTTGTTTTTTGTTGGTTTTTTTCTCTTCTTTCTCCTTTTCACTCTGTAGTTTAAGTTATTTTTTGTTGAGTAAATTTTTTTCTCTCTTTAAATTTCTTTTTAACCTGTCCCTCAATCCTAGTTACAGTTAAAAGGTGGAAGCTTTCAAAAATTAAATGGTAGCAGAAGTGATTCCTCAGAGAGGAAGATGACACCCTAATTTCAGTAAAATCATCATGCGGAAAAATCACAGTACATGGAATAGCTGAACTAAAGATGCAGTTTTACTCGAAGTGCAGCTCTGGCCAGCATAATTAATTGTCAGTTCTAAAAAGGCTTTGCAGCTGGCCTTTGGATTAAAAGACTTTACTGCCTTTTAGTGATGCATGTGTACATATATCCCAGTAAATGGGGATTACCAGTGCCTGTTGAGTGGGAAATACCTGAGGAACAGTGGAGAGAATTACGGTTTAAAAAAAAAAAAAAAAAAAAAAAAAAAAAAGTCAAAGGCAATTTGTCTGAAAACTAACAAACAAACAAACAAAAAGAATTGACAAGGAAATAGAGGGCAAGACTGGGTTGGCCGCTGTACTTGCCACCAAGAAGATCATATACTCCTGCTGTGGGTAGCAACCCCATAGGCATGGAGGGTGGAGGTATAAGCCATACCAGACCTCTGTTACTCCTTTTTCTGTCACTTCACTCATTCTTTGTCTTTTGCCTTATAGGATATTGGCAAAATCATGCTACAGATACTACTGAAAGTTCTATATGAAAAGACACCGAGGTTCCTTTCTTATTACACATACCCGTATCGACAGTCACTGTTATAACCCATCCAAATTAGATAGTTGTATTCATAATTGGGAAAATATTAAATTGTGGAAAACTTAAGGACCAGTGGTGACTGGTTGGAAAGTAAGTGTCTATAAGAGGAAATAATGGAAGCTAGAAAACAAGAAATATGGCTCAAAGCCAAATGAATTATAAAAAAGAAGAGGTGGGGTTTGTTATATGTGTGTATTATAAAATTGGCTTTTCGCAAGATGTATGCTATATGATTAATAACATAGTAAAGATATAAAGGTATAAGTTTATTTCTGCTATTGGTAAGACTAGATATAAAGGGAGTAGTTGATGTAGCAGCTGCTTAAACTGTCTGTTTGGTTGGGATAACATCCAGTGAACATGTAAAGAAGACTCTGCTACTGATAACACCAACTATCAGCATCTACCACCCGCAGAAGGCACGGACCAAGGCCCAAGCTGGACACGATAGAAAGGACACGGCCACGAAACACGCATGCTCTAAAAAGGCGGACCCAAGGAGGAACCATGCAGGGCAGTTCCTGGAATATGGAAACTAGTTTATGGAATTTCATATATCGATATAACGAAAAGGGTATTTAACGAGTGTCTCTGAGAAAGCAAGGTGTGGACTTGGCTGAGTGCCAAGTCACCCGGCCGGCCGTTTTTGGTTTTTTCTTATCTCCTAATTGTCTTAATTATTTTATTAAACATATTTCTTAAAATTTACTAAAAAGTGAACCTCGTTTTTCACACTGTTTTCACTTTCTTTAAGCCTTTTTCTTGTTCTATGACATTAGGACAGCTGACTAAAACAAGTTTAGAAAAGCACAATGATCCTGCAAGTTTAAATAGGCCTTACAAACACATGAGGACACTTGAATCCTCCAGTTCCTCTGGGTCAAATCCCCAGAGACTGTGTCTACGGATTATAAGATATCAGTTCTCAAAACTCTAAGTCCTACTGCTGCAGTTTGAAAGGCAACTGCCTTCTTTTTAACAAACAGTGTTTGGGAATCCTTTTAGAAATTTTCATTCTGCTACATTCATAAGAAGAAAATATGGTTATTGATGGAAACAATTCTAAAATGAGCGATAAAAATTATCTGTATATCTGGTCATCAAGAAAGTCCAGGTGAAGCTTGCTATGAAAAGCTACCAGAGCACTTGCCTTACTCACACCTACTTTTCCTTAACATACAAGCTGTACCAAGTGATTTTAAAAATATTTATAAATATAATCTTTCCCAGGAACTCAACTCTGCTATACAGTCACAGAGTCAACAAAATTCTTCTAGCATCTGTAAAAGATCACCACATTTTGTATCAGACTTACTGAAGTGAGCAGATCTCAGCTTTAAATTGAGAAGAATCATCAGAAGTCTGGGCAAGTTTACTTGACTTCAGTTTTAATTCACTTTCCAAATAGTTTATTCTTTCTTTCAGGATAGAGACAGTAGTCCTTAGTTCACACTTTTCAATCTGAAGCTGCAATTTAAAATAAATAACCAAATGTTATTATTGCAGAAAGCAATCACAACTTGGCTTTTAAATAAATTTAAGTTGAAAACAGGTATGAAAATTAATTTCTGGAACAGTCTATCCTACTTTAGAAATAATAAAACCTTACTTCCTAAAAAAGCACTTACTCCTTGAATAGTATTCTCCAATTCTGAAATATCATGCTGCAGCTTTGATTTTTCATGGTTTGCTGCTTCTTGATGCATCTGAGAAATATAAAATTATATGTAACAAGACAGACATTTTTAGATTTAATCAGAAAAATTTAAGCTTCATGTTTCAGAAAATACCGCTTTACATTCTTAGATGAATGACCAAATGCAAAGTTCTCTCTGTAAAACTACAGAACATTAGCTGAAAATACCTTACTGTAATTTAACATCACTGATTTTGGGTTTGTTTCTTGGTTTAGATTTTTTTTAAATATTATATTTATATTTGGTCCCAACTAAAATGATATTTATAAGTTGTAGAGTTTACTGAGCTATATGAAGTTGCACGTATAACTTAGTACCCTAAAATATTTTAAATAAATTTATTCAAATATTATTCATTACAATATGTAAGGCATACTACAAAGCTAACTGACCTTTCCCTAAATCAATAAAGAAACTTTTAAAGATTACTTATCTGTTCCCTGACTTCTGTGCAAAACTGCAGTGAAATAAATTCTCAAACTTCCTATAAATGCCTTAGATTAGTGTGTTCACAAAGGTATTTCAAAGTGGCACACATATAAAACATTAGTAGTCACCTACAAGAAAAAATGATGGAGCTGGAAACACATCTCTACTACTGCATGCACATGTTTTAAGCAAAGAGGTCAGATTTACTGCCACTGCATTCAGATACACAACAGGTCTTTATTTTTGTGGTACTAAAATCCAACTATGGTTATGAATTACCAAGTTTTCCTTTAAACAGCTTGGGACTCTGTTTACAGGAAAACTTGGTAATTCATAACAATAACAGTAACAGTAACAAAAATAATAAATACTCGATAATAAAATAAATTCATTGAGCTCCTGAGGGAGTTTGAAATCAGAAGTTATTGAAAAGGGGAAGTGACAGACAGCCAAACACAAACACAGCATTATTGTATAAGCCTTCCCTGTATGCCACCTCAATGTAAGCAATGAAGCTATAAAAGCTCACCTTTAATTTTTCTTCAAGACTTTCTTTTTCTGCCATTAGTATTCTAAAGTCAGTCAGTGCACTGTCTCTTTCTTCTTCTATGTGACTTTGAGAAACTAAACTGTGTTTTGCTTCTCTTCTCATTCTGTTCAATTCACTCTGAGACTTTAAAAGATTATAGATTGTTAGCATACATGGACTGCAATATAGTGTACACACTAACAAAATGCTGCAATTACAATGTAAGTCCTATAATAGTCTTATTTTTTCATAGGTAACTAAAATGTATTCCCTAAATCACTCAGTACCATGACAACTTATGCTGTCAAAATAATCATCATTCTTTTACTGTCCCAAGTATAGCCTAACTTCACTGTTCTCTTATCAGTTAACTACTTCTCTCTTGCTTCCTTGCTGTATATTACACATCTTTCTCATGCATTCTATTGATTTTTTCCTGATGTTTATAATTTCCAAATGCCAGTACGATAACTTTTAATAGCTTTAAAGTTAATAAACTAAGTAGAATACATAACTTAATTAACAAGTAATAAAAATAGTAATGTATTCTATTAGTCTTAGTTGTGTTCTACTACGTTTTTCATTTTAAATAACCAACAGTACAAGTGTTAATTGATTATTTCAATGTTAACTATAAACAATTTCTTACCTGCTCATAAAGAACATTTAATCTATCTCTTTCTGCAGTCAATAATTTGACATTGGACTGAATTTCTATCATGTGTTTTTCAAATCTGTCTAACACAGACCGCAGCTCATCTCTTTCTCTAATGATTGATTTAAGCTCTTCACTCTGAAAAGTGATCCATAAATTTATGTTAAAATTTGCTAATTAAAACATCTGAAAAATTAATACCAGAAAAGAACTCCTACTGTTAGTAATACATAAAAAATATATTCAAAATAATTTTAATCACAAGAAAAAGCCTAGCACTGGTGGTGTAATCTAAGCAAGAACCAGCTGTTAAAAAGGAAAAGCAAAGGAGCTAGCAATAAGATTTCAGCCTTTTTCTGATTATTATCTAGTTCTATTTATTTAAAATAAACTGATCAATAAGTAAAAAATGTTACTGTAAAATATGACAAGGAAAGAAAAAGGCAAGTTCATTGGAGTTTCTCTTAGTTGATTTTTTGCATCAAGAACGTAATTTAGCAAACTACTACAGTCATTTAATGCCACTGAATTTGAAATTATATTTGATGACTTCTTAAATGTTTCTACAGTATTTTTTTCACTTATCCTGACAGCAAGAACTTTACCTTCTCTGCAGCCTTACGGCTTGGGCTAGCCCTGAGTTTTATCATTTTCTGAAGATAGTCTAATTCTCGCTTATAGTAGTCTCTGTCATCTTCTAAGGTCTTGACAAATGCATCTAGGCGAGATGGAGATTTGTCTCCTAGGGCAATACCACACTCTAATCTCATTCTTTCGATTTCTAGGACAAATTCTCGTTCTGGAAGAAAAAAAAAAGAAGAAAGAAAAACAACTCTATAGGGAAGTCACAAATTTCCTCAAAGACACTTGCATTTGGGATGGATTAACTCCCACCATTCGGGCAGCAATCCTGCTGAAAAGGATGTAAGAGTTCTAAAGGCTAAAGCAAGCTAAACACAAGTGGTTTAAGACCAACAGAAGCCTCACAGCACCTTGGGCTGTATGGACAGAAACAGAGGCTAAGGGATGTGATTATTCCCCTGTATTTAGCACCCATGAGATTGCACTTAAAAT